>NC_090371.1:243032696-243392068 GCF_036365525.1 Heterodontus francisci
TTGATTGGACGGCGAACCCGCTCCCTGCCCTTTAGTTGCCTGGAGCATTGAAGATTGCAGGGGGCATATCTAAAGTACGTTGTGTGGGCCCTGAACTCAGAACTAGTCTCATTTTCCGGTTCACGAACCTTGTTGAAAATCTAGCCTTAGGGGTGTTCCTCTGCTCTGTTTTAGGGTGTGGATGAGTTAGATATCTCTGTGGTCAGGGTCATTTCTCCAGTACTTTACTGTGAGAAACGTAGCCCACTTAATAATAATTTACACCAAGTCAAACTCTGAAGAAGTAAGTTTATTTAACGTTCTTGCAAGATCGGGTGTCCTACAAGCAGGCACACCCATCAACATATTCAGTTCATGTTTATACAATACAAATCCATTTTTCCACGCCTTTAGTTTACATTATTGGTTATAACATATTATGACACTAACCTATCCTATAGTTGCTACAGTCTCCTCCTCTGTTTACTTCTCCCCCTACTCTAACTTTCTAGCCCCTAACTCTTGTTGTTTTACCTTATTTGGCTCTCCATTGTGTGTTTTAACTTGCAGCTGTCAGCCTTTATCTTAGTGGGGCAGTTTCTTATTCACTACATCCTTTGTTCTAACTCTTGCTGTTTCTCTTTTCTCTGCCTAAGCACAATTTTTAACTGCTGGACTGTCTCAAGGTCTTTACTTACATACCCTTATCAGTTCTCTTTTTCAGTGATTTCATTATGTTGTGTAAAAATGACTTCTTGGTAATTTTCCACAAGCTGTAGAAACAACATTTCAGTATTTCTTATTCTCACACTTACTCACCTGATTTATATCCCTGACAACATTGGGTGCAATACTGAAAAATGACTTTTCTACAGGTTCCACAGGTACTCTGATGACACCCAGCTCTCGCTCACTACCACCTCTCTCGAGCTCTCCACTGCCTCTGACTTGTCACACTACTACTGACATCCAGTATTAAATGAGCAGAAATTTCTTCCAACTAGATATTGGAAGAGCAAAGTCTTCAGTGCCTGCCGCAAACTCTGTTCCCTTACCACCTATTCCATCTCCATCTGTTCAAACTGTTCGCAACATACGTGTCCTATTAAACTCAGAGCTGAACTTCTTACTATGTATCTGTTCCAACACCAAGACTACCTATTTGCACCTCGGTAACAGCAGCAGACTCCACCCCTGCCTCAGCTCATCTGCTGCTCAAGCCCTCATCCATGCCTTTATAACCTTCAGACTTGACTGTCCAGTACCCTCGAGAAGGTGATGGTGAGCTGCCTTCTTGAACTGCTGCAGTCCATGTGGGGTCGGTACACCCACAGTGCTGTTAAGGAGGGAGTTTCAGGATTTTGACCCAGCAAAAGTGAAGGAACGGCGATATAGTTCCAAGTCAGGATGGTGTGTGGCTTGGAGGGGAACTTTCAGGTGGTGGTGTTCCCATGCATTTCTGCCCTTGTCCTTCTTGGTGGTAGAGGTCACAGGTTTGGAAGGTGCTGTCTAAAGAGCCTCAGTGCGTTGCTGCAGTGCCTGTTATAGATGGTAGACACTGCTACCACTGTGCGTGGTGGTGGAGGAAGTGAATGTTTGGCACCCCATTCATAATCAAGCGGGCTGCTTTGCCCTGGATAGTATCAAGCTTCTTGAGTGTTGTTGAAGCTGCACCCATCCAGGCAATTGAAGAGTATTCCATCACCGTCCTGACTTGTGCCTTATAGATGGTGGACAAGATTTGGGGAATCAGGAGGTGAGCTACTCGCCGCCGGATCCCTTGCCTCTGACCTGCTCTTGTAGCCATGGTTTTATATGGCTACTCCAGTTAAGTTTCTTGTCAATGATAACCCCCAGCATGTTGATAGGGGGGATTCAGTGATGGTAATGCCATTGAATTTCAAGGGGAGATTGTTAGATGCTCTCTTGTTGGAGATAGTCATTGACCAGCACTTGTGTAGAGTGAATGTTACTTGCCACTTTTCAGCCCAAGCCTGGATATTGTCCAGGTCTTGCTGCATTTCTACATGAACTGCTTTAGTATCTGAGGAATCAGATGGTGCTAAACATTGTGCAATTATCAGCAAACATCCCAACTTCTGAAGGAAGGTCATTGATGAAGCAGCTGAAGATGGTTGGGCCTGGGACATATATAATGAATTATATGAAATGTTTTTTGCTTGATTTTAATGAGATTAATAATTATAAACATGAAGGATCTTCCAATTTATTATCTATTTAATCAAGCAGTTTTCTCCTTCTTATAGAAGTGCTGTTATTCATATGAATGCGAAGAACAGGTAGTTAAACTTTTTTTTTGTCTCCGAACAAATGTCTCTGTTTTTCCAACCATCTGTTTGTAAATAGATTTGTGATTGAATTTTTCCCTCCCTTAAACCCTGGTAATAAATGACCGCAACAACAATACGGTTGTAAGAGTTAAATCAAAGAATTATTGTTTATTTACATACTCTTAAACTTAGGAAGGGATTTAACTTCACCATGCACACCTACAAATGTACAAGGAAAGATTAAAAGGCGTAAAAAGGCAAGGACATTTACCAAATAGAACTATAACCTGACATGAATTTCAGTTAAAACCAATGTCCATTTAAATTATCAAAAAGTCCAAAAATTGGAGGTCACCGACTGGAAATGCTGAATTGGGGATAAGTTGTTGGAGATATCTCTTTTACAAATTTCTTCTTTTCTTGTTCTTTGCACTCTTGAAAATAAATGGAGCTAGCTTAATTTTGCTGAAGTCATCTTTTTCTTAGATGGAGAGCGAACTAGCAGAAGGCAGGTTTTCTTGCTATTTTTGCAGACTGTGCCTTTAATTTTCTTCACTGTTTGCAGGCTGGGTCTTTAATTTTCTGGCTTTTTCAGACTGTGTCTTAGAGAGAGGTGTGCAGGCAGCTGTGCGAATTTGATCCAAAGGCAGCTGTGGATTGAAAACAGGCTGTACCCTCAAACTGTTACAGTTTCAAGTCCAGGCAGGCTGGATATGGGTTTCCTGGGTCCTAAAAGTAGACTCTTTCAAGTTGCTGTCCCATGCTCTCCTCCATTGTAACAGGTGGAACCCAGCTAAAACATGCTGTATAATTGGCGGTTAACATCAATACTCAAATGCACAAAACACAATTTACAGTGGGTTCTCACCTATTTGTGACACTAATTGGCAATTCTATACAAAATTTAAGGGAACCATATTATTTAAAAATCCTTATTAGTACTTAGTAGGATGACATGCCTTTCCTTGGCTCAGTTATGTACTCAAAAATAAGGAGAACTTGTAACTTTGATCTTATTTTTTATCTTCACAAATGTTCACTTGAATGATTCAATTATGCTGTATTATCAGTGCCCCCATTTCCTATGAGAATCCCAAAGAATCTTGTGCCATTTTGGGGAAGCCAATCCATGCTGGTTATCGAGTTAGCAAATTGAAAAAGTTCCTAACATTTACTAAAATTTAATATTTTATTACTTGAGCACTGAGTGTGGTAATTGCAAAGAGGGAATAGCAGGAAGTAGTCATGGTTCTCCTAACTGAATAACTTATAGCCTAAACTACCTCTCAGTGTGCGTACCTATATAAATATAAATAGCATTACTGCATATTGTGAAAAGGCTTCATGCTGTAACATTTTCTGTGCTCCTTGGCAGTCTGTGTGCACAGCCCAACGGGACCCTTGTTCAATCCTGAACTAGGTGGAAAATAATGTGCAGAAAGTAGAGGAGGCGGTAGAGCTTTTAATGACAAGGGAACACCAAGAGTTGGATGGCGATGCAACCAGAAAAGTACACATCATAAAAGTAAGTAGGAATGTTTAAACACATCACAAACATTGATCTGAAAAAAACACTCATGATGTCCATTGTATTTTTTGCATGAAAGTTTATTTTGCAGATCTAGTTAAATGTAACTTTACTAAGGATCTGTTCCATTGTACTATGTTAGGGAACAGGTGAGGAGTTTGGCAAAACACCTGGTGGAGGAGCATTGTGGGGATCCCACATACATAGAAGATTTTCTTTTAACCTACAGGACGTTCTTAGCAAGCCCTTTGGAAGTTGGAAAGAAATTGCTGGAGTGGTTTAATGACCCAAATCTCAGGGAGAAGGTTAGCCAAAAGAAAAAAAATGCAGTGCTTGACTTTTAACATTGTAATAATTCAACACTTAAGTCATTTGTTTCAACTGATAAACTTTGTGCTGATCTTCTCCCTCACAATCTTTTAATATGTCAAAAATCCAATTGTTACTTTTGAATAACTAAATATAGATATACATAAATTGGAAAAAGAAGGTTCATTTGTACTTATGTTCTTTGATAGTATGCCTTGGATATTGTTCAGTCGGGAAACAATCTACAATGCTGCATATTTGACTTGAGCCTATTTTCATTTTTTACGACATATAGTCTGTATATATGTAGCTTTATCACTCCTGTGCAGTATTGGTGTTGATCAGTAGTTTTATCAGTCACTGGCAGCCATTTTCAGGAATTATGCAAACCTGTTCTTAACTAATTTGCACATTTCTTATCATTGTTGTAAAAGTTGTAGAGCTATTATTTACTCTGCACACCAGTTTAAAAAATCATCAAAAGTAATTATATCCTTTCTTAAGGCAATATTGAATTATATCCCATTCACTTGGCACAGAGTTGGGAATTTCTAAAAAAGTGTATACACATCATAGGATTTTGAAGTACACAGTCATTTCACAAGTAAACCGAAGTGGATTGAGAATTTTTGGACCATCTGTAGTTTTAATTCCTTTAATTTAAGTTATTACAATACTCATTATCCAAGAAAGAATACACTATTTTAAATGATCTAATTGTTCTGCCATCTACTTCTGTTCGAAATTGAGCTGCAGCTTCCTTCATAAGACGCTAACCTCAAACTAAAAGATTTCACTAAACTTTAAAAGATAAATTAATGGGGTAAATGCTTCTCTAATTGAAGCTATCAAGCTTCATCTGCACATTCTTAATTGAAGTTAAGTGAGCATATTTTGCAAACATCAAACATACAATGCCTTTAATGGTGCAAACTAAATTTCTCTGAATACTTTCCAGGTTACACAGGTAGTGTTACAGTGGGTAAACAATTATTTCGAAGAAAATTCTGCAATGACCATGTTCCTGGAAGGATTTGAAAAGAATTGGAAGAACTTGGAACAAGAGGTGAGTTATCTCACTTAAGGTAATTAACCCACTTGATTATTTTTGAAATCTGCTCTCTTCAAAAACTGTTTTAAAAATCCAGTTGAATTTCAGTTTGTAAATTGTATATTTTTTGTGTTGTGTAGAAAATGGATGGTCACAAACAGTTGAGCTTAGCTTGCGCAGCTAAAGCCAAGCGACGGGTAATAACAGTAATGAAGCCATCACAAGTTCCTTTGCCGTTTATCATTTTGGGAGGTTCTGAGAAAGGCTTTGGGATTTTCATTGACAGTGTAGAGCCTGATAGAATAGCCACAGAACTGGGTTGAAATGTGGTGATCAGGTTTGTCTTGTTTTAAGCAATTTTTATAGAAAGAAATAATGACATGCCAACAAATGTATCAAAAGTATATACGTATGTCTGCACAGAATGTAAGTAACAAAGCTTCATCCCTCATTTCTGCTGACTTTTGAACAGTTCTTCAGACCTTGTTGTCTGGAGCTCTCTTTTGCAAATGCTGCATGAAATATTTCATTGATGAAGCAGAATTATTGGAATATGAATCAGACTATAATAAATCTGTAATAAAAACAGAAAGTGCTGGAAATACTCAGCAGTTCTGGCAGCATCTGTGGAGAGAAAAAGAGATAATGTTTCTGGTCTGTGACCTTACATCAGAACTGGCAAAGGTTAGAAATGTAATAGGTTTTGAGCAAGTGAAAAGGGGAGGGGGGAAGAAGAACAAAAAGGGAGGTGTGTGATAGGGCAGAAGGCAGGAGAAATTAAATGACAATGATGTCACAAAACAAAGGCAAAGAGAGTGCTAATAGTTGTATGAAAGGCAAAGCACTAGTCCAGAGACAGAGATTGTTATTGGCAGAATAGTGAACAGCTCTGTCCTAAAGCAGAAACCTGAAAATCAAAGACAGGCCCATGGTTCAAAAATAAAACAAAACAAATAAGGCAGTCAAGATCTGAAATTGTTGGACTCAATGTTGAGTCCAAAAGGCTATAGAGTGCCTAATCGGAAGATGAGGTGCTGTTCCTCGAGCTTGCGTTGAGGTTCACTCAGACTAAGGACAGAAATGTTGGCATGGGAGCAGGGCAGTGAATTAAAGGGCAAACAACTGGAAACTTGTGGTCATGCTTGTGGACTGAGCAGAGGTTTTCCGTAAAGCGCTTACCCATCTGTGACAGTCCTTTGGTACTCAAACATAACTTTCCTACAACTCTGTGTTCCTACGAAGGATGAGATTTGAAAGATATTGTTCCTTCTGATCATTTTCTCCAGTTGCCTTCTGTTGTGCCATCTAAAATTTTTCAAACTCTGCATTCAGTACCAAGGTGAAGAGAGGGTGAAGGTGCGGGTGCTGACCATTTGTTTATCAAAATATGTTTCCCTATCAGAAAGGTGCCAACATCTGACTGTAGGGTCCTGAGAACCATGTCAAGTCTTCACTTTATAGTTCATTTACAAAAGAGGATACAAATGGTTGAAGATCTGGAAATTTTGGGATTGCTATTTGGTTGCTGGCGTTGAGAAAGATTGGGACACCACTGCTTTGAAAATTCAAATCTTTGCTTCATTTATGAAGAGACTTACTATCTCGTGTGTATCAATTTTCATCTCGGCAACTTCCTCTGTGCAATAGTTCAGTGTTATAGCTGTTATATAATGATCAGAGGTCTGTTTGCTGGGTCTCTGTCCTTTTTCACATGGCATAAATTTCCAGGGAGTGGGTGATATAATAGTTCACATATCTTTTTATGGGCTTTATGCTGGTTGCATGCCAGTATAAATAATTACCCCCAGTTCTTAGGAACTGAATTGCATATGAAAAGAGCAAATAAGTGAATTCATTCAGCAGTTTTTAGACCATTTCTGGCCTATTATCTTTTCCTTTCTGGCACTTAGCTTGCCATGAGTCTTTGTACTATACTTATTTTATAACCCCCATCCCCAGGCGTAGTGATAATGTCACTGAACTAGTAATGCAGAGGCCCAGGCTAATGCCCTGGGCACATGAGTTCAAATCCCATCATGGTAGCTGGTGGAATTTAAATTCAATTAATTACTAAAAAAAAATCAGTTTATTAAGAAAAATCTGGAATTGAAAGTCCAGTGATATCCTCCAAGATGCAGCAAAAAATTGGCACAGCCATTCGTGTCAGTCAGGTACAGGTTCAAATTTACCTGTGCTGTCTTTAAGGCATGCTGCAGTATGGATGATAAGGGCTGGTGTTGTGGAGTAGCACAGTGGGCAACCCTTCCTTTCAACCATCTAATGAAGTGCCATCTCCAATTAACAGTAATTAAACAGAGTTGGGAAGTGGCTGCTCTGTCACTTGCTTGCAGATTCCTGCCTGCATATGAGGCTTCCTGTCCTTTCAATTTTCCCTGTCATTTCTTAATCCCTTGTCAGTTAAGTATTGGCAAAGGCTGTTAATGGGTTGAGATTTTTGAGCCTCTCTAAAGCCTTTCAGAATTTTGCCACACTATTATGACATTTACCTTTAATTGTCCTGTTCCTTTGAAATTCATTTCCATGCAATTTTCTGTTTTCTATTCTACTCCAAACACCTGCCAAAAATCTGTGAATAATTATGCAAATATGGACCTATGAAAGTTGAGTATTATGAGCACAATGCCAATCTGGCAGGATGAACACCAGCTCTTAACCATTTAGAAGTGATTTCGATCAGTCGACAAAAGTTGGCCCCATGTCTCTTCATTCATGACATGAAAAATTGATGGTTGATTTTATCTTCCATTTCTAGTAGTAGCAATGTTCAGAGTTATATTCTTGTAAGGACAAACATCGCAATCACAAAGTAACATCACAAATCCAATTTTCTTGGGTGACAAAGGGTGACAAAACTGAAAAAGCATTAATTGAAGCATAGTATTTTTGGAAACATGCTATTGTATCATGTAGAGAATATGTCATGTAGCCAGCTATCTGATATAATTATCTCACCACCTTCAAACTGATTTTTTTCGATAATCAACTAGGAGAATTTTGTTCCCATGAAGTAACAGTCACAACAAGCTTCACTTATGACATTCTTTATTGTATTGAATGGTTAGCTATGACTGGTCCTGTATGATCAATGTTAGTCAGGCTTTATTACCTTTTTGACGAGCTAATGTTGTAGAATTACATTGGCTTTTGGGTTCTTTGGCAAGTTCTGATGAAGGGTCACTGACCTGAAACGTTAACTCTGCTTCTCTCTCCACAGATGCTGCCAGACCTGCTGAGTATTTCCAGCACTACTTGTTTTCATTTCAGATTTCCAGCACCTGCAGTATTTTGCTTTTATTATTATTTGTTGGCTTTTGGGGGTTTTTTGCTGATAAATAACAGTACCAAAAGAGAAAATGGAAGGCAGTAATGGTGATGTTCACTTGTATGACATTGTTTTGATATTTAATTACACATTTGATGTGAATCAAGAGTAAAGACTATCTTGTTTTTCAGATAATAGAAGTAAATGGACAAACGTTTGTGAATATTCAGTTACTTAAAGCCTTGGAAATTCTTAGGGCGAATACGCGTTTGTCGATCACTGTGAAAACAAACTTGTTTGGTAGGTTTTTATATCCAGCTATAATTACATAGACACAATTTACATGATTTGTTTGTTTTCAAAAGGTTTTCTTTCCACAGTAACTGCATTACTTAAGACCAACAAAGATATATGGGGAACTGAAATAATTATACCGTGGTGTGAAGTAACTTTGTGGGCCATTGCAGATACAGCAAATAAAAAATAGTATTTATTTTCTGCCTCTTTTCCTGGTCTCTCTGAGCTCGCCATCATCCGTGGCTGAGTGGATAACCTGTTCCCTTACTTTCTTTAGCTGTTGCTCCAGAATGTAGCCCATTTGAAATTTTTTTGTCCAATATTTCTTTTATTTAGCAACAGTTTATACATCAGTTGTGCCCTGATTCCCTGTTCATAGTAATGTCTTTGGTGCATCCTAAAAGCTTCCACGCAGTCACACTTAATTGCTATATTTGCAGTACATTGATAAGGAATGGCTTCAGAATAGTTCAGCAACTGAGGGGGCTGGACTTTGTTTGGCCCCATGAGGTGGAATCGGAGGCGGGTGGGGGCACAGAATGCCGTGATGGGTGGTGGAGGGGCGCGACGGGGGGGTGGGTGGGGGGGTGGGGGAGAGAGGGCTCGTCGCCTCCCCGTCACCAAGCGATCTTCCCAGAGGTAGGATAGGTCGACGATGGCCTTCCCACCCAGAGGCTAAATGAGGCCCTTAAGTGGCCTATTAATGGCCAATTAAAAGCCTCTTCCCACCACCGCTGAGATATTAACAGTGGCAGGGGGGCCTCCGTCACAAGGGAAGCTCACCTTGTGACAGGAGGCAACCACCCTGCGGGCCTGAGGTGGTGGAAGGGGGAGGGTGGTCCAGTGAGGACAGCCAATTCAACCCCCTGGACCCCTCTGTTCTGGACTGCAAGACCACCCCAGCCCTCCTCACTGCGTTCTTCCGGACTGGCCCCAGTGGCCCCACCTCACCTACCTCTTGTATGGGGTTCCAGCACTGGGCCTGGGTCCAAGGCCTCTGCAGTATCGACAGTGGCCTCTGCTCCCAGTGGCGCTGTCGATACTGCTGAACTGCCGGCCCTCTGATTGGCCGTCAGCTCATGGAGGCGTAGTCCCCATCTTCAAAGGGATGGGCATCCCACCTCCTGAAACTTCGATCTAAAAAGACTGGAGGATCGCTGCAGGGCCACGAAACGGCAGAGATGGGGCTCCCCCCGTCTTTTCGGCCCAGTTCCAGGACCCCCGCCTCCAGCACGAAATCCAGCCCAGGGTCAGGGTCTTTCCCATCATTTTCTATCAATATCTGGACTAGATGCTGTATTGATGTCAAATATAATTATTTAATTGAGTCATTACGACACAGAAGGAGGCCATTGATCCCATCAAGTCCATCTGTAGTGTAATATAGTCAGTCCCCCATTTTATCACCATAATCCTGTAAGTTTCTTTACTTCAATTGCCTATCCAATTTCCTTTCTCACTACATAAAAGATTTCCTCCTCACTTCCCCCTGTATCACGTGCCCAAAACCTTATATCCGTATCTCCTGATCCTTGTATCATCAGCTAATGGGAACAGATTTTCTTTGTCTACCGAATCTAAACCTGTCATAATCTTCTACACTTCTATCAGATCTCCCCTCAACCTCCTTTGCTCCAAGGAGAACAACCCCAGCTTCTCCAATCTAACCTTGTAGCTAAATTCCCTCGTCAATGGAACCATTCTGATATATCTCCTCTACACTGTCTCATGGATCTTTACATCCTTCCTGAAGTGTGATGACCTGAACTGGATGCAATACTCTAGTTGTGGCCTAACCAGCGCTTTTTGTAAGTTCATCATAACTTCCCTGCTTTTGTACTCAATACCTTTATTTATGAAGCCCAAGATCCTATTTGCTTTGTGAGCTACTCTCTCAATATGTCCTGCCACCTTCAAAGATCTATGCACATATCCTTATCCCATCTGCCAAAATGCATCACCTCACACTTCTGTGTATTAAATTCATCTGCCACTTGTCTGCCAATTCTGCAAGCCTATTGTTACGGCCAGTTGAGGAGGGGGTCTCAGGTTCCCCTCATACTTTTCCTCTTCTTTGACTGCAAAAGGGTTTATTCCTTTTAAACAGTGGTTGTGCTTACCACCTATGTGAGTGTTTTAAATTTTATCTTTACTGTGTTCGTGAAATAACTTTTCGGACAGGTTTTCACGAGTTTAAACAAGAAAGAGGTAAGTTTATTATACTTTATACTCTAATCCGATTTAAAAATACTGAAAAAAAGTTACATATTCATACACATTCACACACCTCAATTAGCATATAGTAACAAGTAATTACCTTTGCTAATTATGCAGAGCGCTGCCTCTCCACTGACACTTGCGGATTTTTCGCTGAATGGGTGGCCATCACGATTTGAAAAACCAGCGGGTCCTCAGAGGCAGAAGTTGTCGCCAGCGAAGGTAAGTTCAGTTATTCAGGGGTCTCACTCTGCATTATGGAAGGGAGGAGGGAGGGGGGATATTCAGAGGTCTAACTCTGCCTTCCTAAAAGGAGGAGGAAGGGGGGATATTCAGGGGTCTAACTCTGCATTCCTAAAGGAAGGAATAAGGGGGGGATAAACAGGGGACTCACTCTGCATTTTGCAAGGGAGGGGGGATATGCAGGGGTCTAATTCTGCATTCCTAAAGGGATAGGGTCTGGGATTACTGGAGGGAAAGCTGTGCTGGCATGAAGGGAGGTACCGTGTACCATCCCTCCATTAACAGTGTACGCCTTGTGTTAGTGAGGGGGTAATGGCACACTGGGCACCCTGTGTGTGGGGAGGGTGCCAGAAAGGGCAGGAGAATTAAGGTTATTTGGATGGTGGGGGCAATCGATTCAGGAAAGCATCTGATGTACTTGTCAACACCAATCCATGCCCTGTTAGGAACCTTCGAATACATGAAGGGTTCAACTTTATTTATCACATGGAAATAGATATGGCTCATCCTACATTGTGTGATCCTCTGTATGCGCCAGAGGCAAGACCAACAGGCAAGTGCGATCCACGTCGAGGTCTGAGCAGCAGCCCCCCAAGGGGAGATCGCCATTACGGTTGCCTCCATGGCCACCTCCATCCAAGCCCTATGGTCTCACTGGGCATATTTATCCTTCCTGAGGCCAGTAAGAGCAGCGCTCTCCTCTGTGAATCTGCAACCGTCAGTGCTTACAGGGAGGCATTAGAGAAATGTGGTGCTGCCTGGGGATGCATTCCCATACCAACACAGGCCTTCTGAACTCCCTGGTGCTGCATTACTGAAGGCAATGGCAAGCCCTGTCACGGCTGCCACTTGCCTTTTAAAATTACTCTCAATGACCTGTTCCCACCTCCAGGACACTTCTGGCATGTCTAATTGGGCGCCGGACTCAGCCCAGGGCTAATTAACTACTTTGAGTTTGAAAACAGCGTCGTGTCACTAATGCTGACACAGTGCAAGGTCAGGACCCAGAAGTGTTTCGGGGCGTCGGATTCCCGACCCTGTAACAAACATTCTGGTCTTTGTATCCGTGAATGTTAATTGCCCAGTCCTTACCATTTTTAAGCCATGTTTCTGTTTTTGTGTCTCTTTGTGCTTGTAGCTCACCAACGTTATTCACCACATTTTGTTCATTTACATACATGCATTCTAAACCTGTCTTTGTGTCTTATTTGTAGCTCATAGTCCTATTCAGTCTGCTCCTATCTAATATGGTACCACTTCTTTGTCTATGATTATCCAACACTCTTACTCCTTTATGCACCTTATTCCTCTTTTCTACCAATACATACTAGTTCCCACCCTCCATCTAAGATGTGGTTTAAAATCCATACTGGACTGACAGACTCGATTGTTATTGCTGACTAAGGAGCCTACACAAAATGAATTTAGGCCATCTTGATTCAGTTCCCAGTGTCTCTTTTGCTTTTTACAGTGATATTGGTATGGGTAAGTCACAGGGTGACAGTATAGCCGGGTCAAAGCAGTGTAGACCAGCACTGCACCTCGTCGACCAGGAATTCGGATCTGATGCAGTCTGGCAATCACATTTGTGATTTTAACACCACACCAGGTAAGTGTTTGTTTATTCCAAAACACTGTTTGTTGTGTCAATTGTATAGCTGTTGAATATGCATTCTCTCATTTTTTATGAAGAGGAAGAAATCTCATTCTTACTAAGTTTATTCTTTGTGGTACACAGAAATAGTTATGTTGTATAAATGGTTATAATCGGGTTCAATGTAGTGTTTGAAAGGGAGATACATGAAACAGCTACAAAGATTCTACATTTAGGAAAGGTTGACTTTAATGCAATGAGACAGAGACTGTTCTCAGTAAACTGGGAAAGTCTGTTCATGAGTAAAAGGACGGAAGGTCAGAAAAGATAAATTGCCCCTAGTGTAGGTAGGTGGTAGGAGAATTGAGGGAAGGTGGGGATATGTGGTAGGGGACATGGGATTAATGTAGGATTAGTATAAAATCGGCACAGACTTGGTGGGCTGAAGGGCCTGTTTCAGTGCTGTATCTCTCTATGATTGCTATGATATGATACAGAACTAGTTTGTACCCATAAGGGGCAAGAACTCTACTTGCCAAACAAAACAACCATGGATAACAAAAGTGATGATATTGTCAATGAACATAAGGAAATGATGGACAAGTTGAGTAAGTACATTGCAACAGTATTAACAGTAGAGGAAGAGGTCAGCATGCTAGAAATCCAAAGGAAAATAATATTAAATTGGGGTCAGTGGACTGGGTTTTGCAGACCCCCGACATCGGGTTTCATGGTGGGTGGGGCAGGGTTGGAAAATGCTTCTGGTGAGGGCCGCCGTACACCCCAACGCCAGGAGGTTCCAGCCCGATATTGCCAGCGGCAAGACCTCATGGCGGCCCCATGCGGAGAGGAGTCGGGACGCCCATTTAATATTCAAATACATGAAAATGAATGCATTGATTATACTCACACTGCCGCCTTCCAACCCTCTACAATCTTCCTGCTGCTCCCTATCCGAGGAAATGAGGCGGAACATTGGTGGGGAGGGGGGAGGAGGTAAGTTTCTGAGTGCAAAGGAGGGGGGACGGGGTCAAAGTTACATCATTAGTGTAGGGGATGGAGGGAAATGTTTGAGGTGAAAGTTTATGCACTTTGTGGGGGAGGAGAAATGTCAGGTGGACAAGGTTAGTGTTTTGGGGAGTGAGAGGGCATGTAATTAATTCTGTGGTTATTGGTGGAGGTGGGAGACGGGAGAAATAAATGCATTTTTAAAAATTCAATGTAGCTTTAAATATTTAAATTTAACAGTAGGGCTCAAAGCCCTTTAAAAATGGCGTCGCGCCTGTGCACAGGCAGCTGATGCCATTGCCAGGGACAGACGAGCGGCCCCCTCCAGGTGATTGGGATGGGGCGGCCTGCTCCGGCTATTTAAATGAGCTAACACTTTTAGGATTGCGGCAGCACGGCAACATGCGAGCTGTGCCGGCGGGCAAAAAAAATGACAGCCAGCACGCATGGTCCACGTGCTGCCACGCTGCCGTGATCTTGAGCCAGGCGGCTCATTTAAATATGCAGGGCGGCCGCCCCCTCAATCACATGGTGGGGTGGAGGTGGGGGGAGGCGCTCAGCGACGCCTTGAACAGTGTCCGCTTTCTCTGTGCAGGCGCTGGGGCCATTTGTAAAGGGCTACTAGCCCTGCCAAGAGAATGCAGTTACCCCCATCTCCTGCCCCCACTTCAATGAAAGTAAATATCTGACCCCCTCCCCACACTGAAAATGCTCTGATCCCCCCTTGCCCCCATCAGTGGCGCCAGCTTTCCCCCCTGGACGGGAAAGTGAAAGCGCGAGTGCCACCCATCACACTTGAAGATCCAGAACTGCAGGTAAGATCGCGGGGAATTGTATTTAAATGTATGCATAAAGATCAGTTCAATATGTAAAGTCGGGTCCCGTCGTAGAGCAATGGAGGGGCCTCAGAACCACAGAGCCTTGCTGCCGCTGGGAATCTTGGGGCCCAGCAGTCCCGGTGTTGGACTCTGTGGCGGGCTACTGCCACTCTGATCTTCCTGTCACCCTGCCACGGAGCCCGCCTCAGGAGTTGAACAAAATTCAGCCCATAGTGTGGTGTAAGTTAGAAGCAACTTTAAATAATATCACTGTTGTTCTTGATTGATTTTTAATCTTGAAACATAAATATATTCAAGTGTCACTATATGCAAAGTGGATTACCATGTGTTCAATTATACGTATAGCTCGAATTCCTGACAACCCATCCCTTGCCAGATCTATAAACATCTCACTTCTGGTAAAAATAAACTGTGGCTCGCCCTCTCAAATTGTGCTGAATGTGCTGTATAGAAAGTGCACGTTTTATACTGTTTATGTTCTCACTTTTCCTCAATTGAATTTCTCCTGTTTTTGCTTTTGGATGACAGCTGTTCACCATTCTGCCATCCACAGCTGCTCTGGACACATCCTTTTCATCTTTACCACTCCCTTTGGCCATGCACCACCAACTCTTTTGTCATTTAATCTTTCCTGTCTTCCACACTATGACAGACCTACTTATTTGTTCTTTTTCTCACCTTCCCCCTTTCACTTGCTTAAAACATAAGGGCGGCACAGTGGCGCAGTGGTTAGCACCGCAGCCTCACAGCTCCAGGGACCCGGGTTCGATTCTGGGTACTGCCTACGTGGAGTTTGCAAGTTCTCCCTGTGTCTGCGTGGGTTTTCTGCGGGTGCTCCGGTTTCCTCCCACAGCCAAAGACTTGCAGGTGATAGGTAAATTGGCCATTGTAAATTGCCCCTAGTGTCGGTAGGTGATAGGGAATAAGGGATTACTGCAGGGTTAGTATAAATGGGTGGTTGTTGGTCGGCACAGACTCGGTGGGCCGAAGGGCCTGTTTCAGTGCTGTATCTCTAAATAAAATAAAAAATATCACATTTCTAACTTTTCCCAGTTTTGAGGAAAGGTCATTGACCTGAAATGTTCACTCTGTTTCTCTGTCCACACATGCTGAGTATTTCCAGCATCTTCTGTTTTTATTTCACATTTCCAGAATCCGCATTATTTTGCTTTTGTGTAGGTCATAAATAATCATTAGTTTTAAGGATCTTAATGTATTCTCTACTTTTATGAAAAAATAGCTCTCAACTGGGATGATTCAAGTTAATAACTGAATACAGCTAAGCCTCTCTTCACCACTGTGATGGTTGAAGATTTAGTTGAATTGATGCTATTATACGTGCATTCATGTCCTTTGTGACAGCAACAGCACAGTCACTAGGGAAAGATGTAATTGAGAGAGAAAGATAAAAGAGACATAAAGATAAAGTAAAAATACAATTTGTTAACTCTAAAGGAATGAGACTTCAGAGACCTTGGTGTACTTGTCCATAGATCACTGAAGGCAGCAGCACAGGTATTTAAGGTGGTGAGGAAGGCATATGGAATACTTGCCTTTGTTAGCTGAAGCATGGAATATAAGAGCAGGGAGGTTATGATGGAGCTGTATAAAACGTTAGTTAGGCCACAGCTGGAGTACTGTTCTGGGCACCACACTATAGGAAGGATGTGATTGTACTGGAGAGGGTGCAGAGGAAATTCACCAGAATGTTGCCTGGGCTGGAGCATTTCAGCCATGAAGAGTGCCTGAAAAGGCTAGGGTTGTTTTGCTTAGAGCAGAGAAGGCTGAGGGGGGACATGATTGAGGTATACAAAATTATGAGGGGTGTAAATAGGAAGAAACGTTTTCCCTTAGCAGAGGGGTCAATAACCAGGGGGTATAGATTTAAGGTAAGGGGCAGGAGGTTTAGAGGGTATTTGAGGAATTTTTTTTTCACCCAGAGGGTGGTTGGAATCTGGAACGCATTGCCTGAAGAGGTGGTAAAGGCAGGAACCCTCACAACATTTAAGAAGTATTTAGATGAGCACTTGAAACTCCATAGCATACAAGGCTATGGGCCAAGTGCTGGAAAATGCAATTAGAATAGTTAGGTGCTTGTTGGCCAGCACAGAAATGATGGGCCAAAGAGCCTGTTACTGTGCTGTATAACTCTGTGACTCTACACTTGTAAATTTTCAGTGCCAAGCAGGTTGTTTGGCAGTAATGAAGATTTATCATGCTGTTAAAAATTCACTTACACCTGAATGCACAGGTCCTAACTTTTACTGGCACATTCAGTAAATAACTGGTCATTAAGTTCAGAAACTTAACCCCCTTCATGTATTTTAATGCTGAGTCTATCAGTGAGTGACTGCTATAGTGAAATTTGTGGAGGTGTAGAGAAAATTGGACAGAAAATTCCAGATTTCCATGTTTAGCTGGACATCTGCTGACACTGGAAGTTGCTGTCTGATTTATTCCATAATAGTGATGTACGCTGATAGCTTCACCGTAATTCTTAATGGAAAATCCAAGCCATTATTTATTGGAAATTGGGTCCTCACAAAAATGATTAAATGTAAAAACAAAGTTTACAAAATTGCTAACAAAACTGATGTATAACAAAATATATATTTATTTGCAGCAGTGCAGTCAGATATAGAAGCAGTAGCTAAATGATGCATGATTTATTGAAGGTTATCAGGATCTGAATAGATTTTAAATGGAATATTAAGTCCTATTACCTGTGCCTTTAACTGACAAGCTAATGTAGTCTTTGTTCTGTTTGTAAGTGTTTACTAAGGAACAAGAAAAAATAATATTTTTGTATGGCAGACTTGATGAACTACCTAGTCTTTTCCTGCCCGTTGATTTCATATGTTTGTATAATCTTACTAAAGTAGCCTTCCTTTACACTACCCACATGTTCAGTTTGTTTTGTTTCTTTGAACAGAATTTTCAGGTCCGTGGTTAACAATTTGGAAGGCAGACCAAAAACATCGTCAGATAATTATCAACAGGGACACGACAGCGCAGGAGGTGGTAGTTCAAGCACTTGTAAAATTTCCCATTCCTGTTGATCCTGAAGTATACTCTCTGTGTGAAATCTCTGTCTCTCCTGAAGGCGTCATCAAACAACGACGCCTTCCAGATCAGCTGTCAAATCTTGCTGAATGCCAGGTAAGGAAAATTAAATTGCCAAAATCCAAGGATATGTTGGATAAGAAAACACCAAGTAGGAAGTTGCATTTAGAGCATTATCTATAGGTGTAACGTGTACGAGCTTAGCAGCATGTCAATCAATGGATCAAATCGGTCACGACTTCAGGTGAATTTCTTTTAAATTATTTTAAACTCATTTTTTTATGTTTTCCTTTCCCCCTCCAATTAGTTATTATTTTGCTCCTAGTCCTCTGTTCAGCGACTGGTCACTGGGAGATGCAGAGAAGTACGAGGTCATTTAATCCCTGATTTTTTTTCATGGGCCAGCCTGTCATGGAATTCAAACTCAGTGTTGTTGCTGCGTCCTTTTCCTCAGTTAATGTAACATTGATTATTTTTTCCTTCTTAAGATACTATCTGAAGAAGAACGATGAGAAAGAGATCCTGTGCTCAGATAAAGACGCTGAACAATTGCTTCATGAGAGTCAGGTGACAGTGCTACAACTAAGCCCAAAGGAAATTGCCAGCCAGCTTTCCAAAAGGAATCTCGAACTATTCCACAATATTGCACCCACGGAATATGTAGATGACTTGTTCAAGCTCAAGTCAAAGAGTGAATGTCAAAAGCTGGTCAAATTTGAGAGGATTTTCAATCAAGAAGCATTCTGGGTTGCAACAGAAGTACTGCGAAAGCCAAACAAACTGAAAAGGACGAAGATAATTCAACATTTTATCAAGGTGGCACTGCACTGTAAAAATTGCAACAACTTTAACTCCATGTTTGCAATTATCCGGTAAAAAATATTTAGCAGTAAAATCAACTTTTACCTCTTAAAAATTATATGCATTCACTTTTAATTATTGCATTCATTGTAGGAACAACTAAACTCTGATCATGGGTAAAAGTTTCGAATCACCGTTTGCTGTAAATGGAATGCAACTACAATAAATGTTCAATTATAGTACACAATCTAACTTTGTATCATAAAATTTAGCAAATATATACCACTACTCCAACTACCTTTGGGTTTGGAATTGTTAACTCAGTATTCAGCCATGTGGTG
Organism: Heterodontus francisci; assembly: GCF_036365525.1. Lineage (NCBI taxonomy): Eukaryota > Metazoa > Chordata > Chondrichthyes > Heterodontiformes > Heterodontidae > Heterodontus > Heterodontus francisci. Next base: position 243,051,541 of record NC_090371.1, read on the forward strand.
TTGAAGTATCTACTATGCAGCAGAGAAGTTTATGGTGGTTGAAATATGATGAGCTGTATGGCAGCAGGGACTCTGGAGACAAATTTTAGAGCAAAACAACTAGCATTAATATTGTGCTTTAATATGGAAAAACATCCCAAGACCCTTCACCAAAACATAATCGCAAGGCAACCTGCCACCCTCATGCAGGCTGGCCATTATGTGACTCCAAACCTAGACCAACTGCACTTCCTCATCTACAAATGGGCAATAAATAGTTATCTTGCTTGCTGGCTTCCCACATCCTGAGAATCAATTAAAAGAATGATGCCAAGCCAAAGAAGGAATTAGGAAGTGTAACTAAAAGCTTAATCAAAGAGGCAGGTTTTAAAGAGTTTCTTAAAGGATGAGAAGGATGTGGAGAAGTAGAGAGGCTTAGAGGGAGAATTCTGGAGCGTGGGGTCTAGATGACTGAAAACATGGCTGCCAATGTTAAAGCAAAAGTAGGGGAGGATTGCACATGGGGTTAGTTTCGGAAGACTGCATCGTTCTTGGTAGGGGGTGGGGTGGGGGTGGAAGATATTCAGGAGAGGTGAGACTGTGGAGGATTAATAAATAATAGGATGAGAATTTTCTCCTAGAGTTTTATAGATTACTGTTGACCTTTAAATAGAAGACAAATAATGAAAAAGGCCAAACACACACCCTTCCAAGGGTGCTCGAACAGAAAGAGAAACAAATTCCGATTCTTAGAAAACACAAAGCACAGCATACAACTATAGAAAACATAGTACACAATCTAAAAGTATAAAGGTAGGGAGATGCTTTAAAGCTGAAATATGAGATGGAACCCTTGTGTGTTTCCATTCAAGCTGGCAAGGGGAATTCAAATTATGTTCAGATGTTTTATCATTACACAGCAATTACTTTATGTACAGGATATAAAACTGAGCTGTTGGCTTGAACTGAAATCCATAACAGTCTCAGCGTAGCACTTAATGAGGTGGGTGTTGAGCAGGAGCACAAGGCCTCTTATTACTGTATTCAGAGAAGTTGCATTTTTCTCAAAAATCCTCTTTAGTGCTTTACTGGCATCCATGGATATTTATTTTCAATTTCACTCAGTACTTTATGTAATCAATTGTAAACCTTGCAAGGCTTTACTGAATTTAACAGGGAGAGGATTCTGAAAGTTGGGAGGAATGGTGCTGTTGATTCAGTAATGAATGCAACTATAAGGATAGAAACAGGAGCAGGAGGGGATTAGGGAGGGAGCAAATGGAAAAGGAGTCATGCTTTATTGCTGATCTTCTAAACATTAAACATCTACTACATGCAATCTCTACACATATGTGGAAGAAACCTACAACAGGAACTGTCATTTTAAATGCATTCTTAATTATATGTGAAAATAGAAAGTGATCTTTACACTATTTTCTGTTCATCTTGTCATTGGAAGTGTTTTTTTCTCTCTGTTTAAAAACTAAAGGGAGACTGTGTACCTTTAAGACTGAGAGCAGTTTTTATATTCTCTGGGAACAGTGTGTGAGCTGCAAGCCTATTTCCTGAGCAAAAGGAAAAGAGAGAAATCACATGCCATATTGTATCAGTTTGACTGTGTGTAAAGACTGGTTTGAACTGGCAGACCAGCAAAGCATACTCTCCTGAAGGAAGGAAGAATTTGTCTCTCTCAGCATAAAATCTACATTGGCCTACAGGCTGTGTTTCACTTAAAGAGGAAAAGACCCTTAGATAGGAATATTTGCATGATTGGAGGTAGCAAATTCCTTTTTACTTCCAGTCTCTAAGAAGTCTCTGCCTCAGGCGTGACTTTCTGTTGCCTTTTGTATTTCTGAGAGTTCTGGAAACTCAGTAAAGTTTCTACTGATAGGCTGCTAATTCAAAATCTAAAGAGACCTGTTATTATACTTCTTGTTGAAAGATCTGTGTGACACCTACTGCAGCCGAAGTACCGTGAATGCCTGTCCAATATAGACTGTTGATCAAACTCGCCTGGAGAGTTCGAGTGGCATCTGACTATTTGACTCTGGGATACCTCACCGAATCGGGAATGTAACCCTCCAAGACTTACAACCCACTTGTTTTATTATTCCTAAGAAACAGCTCTAATATTAAAAACATCAAAAACAAGCCAAAGACTTGCAGGTTGATAGGTAAATTGGCCATTGTAAATTGCCCCTAGTGTAGGTAGATGGTAGGAGAATTGAGGGAAGGTGGGGATGTGGTAGGGAATATGGGATTAATGTAGGATTAGTATCAATGGGTGGTTGATGGTCGGCACAGATTGGTGGGCCGAAGGGCCTGTTTAAGTGCTGTATCTCTCTATGACTCTATGAGAACCACTTATGCGGTTTCTGATTGTATGGCCGGAATTTAACATTACCCCAGCGAGCCGGGTGGGGGGGCGGGGTGGTGCGTGGTGGCGTAAAATTGAGTGGGAGGCTCCTGGAGGCCTTCCCAACCCGCTCCTTCTCTGCCCCACTTTACGTGGGCTGGGGGGAGGGGCGAGAAAGAGCTGCCCGTCCCAGGCCAGTCGAGCCCCTTAAGTGGTCAGTTAACGGCCACAAGGGCCTTTGTCTGCCTCCATGGGGATTTTACCCGTGGCAGTCGGGTGTCTGGGAGACGCGAAAGGCCGCCCAGTGAAACCTGGCGGTTTCTCGGCGCACTGGGTGGGGCCCGGACAAATAGGCACAGGGTGCCCAATTGAGGGCCGCCTCCGCTTCCCCAACTAGCCCCAGGACCCGAGACGCGCCCCCCCCCCACGACCACCCTTGCCTCGCCGGGACGCGACCGATCACACGGATGAGGGAAACCAAATTTACCTGTAGTCCTGGCTCCATGTCCTCGACTGGGCTGCAGTCCAGCAGTGGCCACCGCTCCCGGTGGCGCTACTTGGACTAAAAGCTGCTGGCCTGATTATTGGCCGGCAGCTCAATGAGGCGGGGCATTCTCCCTCAGTGGGTGAAAGTCCCGCCTCGGAACAACTAAAGCCCAGGGACCCGTAAAATGTGGGTCGGATCCCTGGGCCAGGCGGAAGCGGATTCGCCACCGACTTCTACGTCGGTGGCCAGCTCCCGTCCACCCAACGTATAATCCAGCCCAATGTGAGTGTGCATGAGGGTTAGGAAGAATAAGAAGCTATAAAGTCTTTTCAGACATAGATTTATCTCAGCATTGTTTAAGATTTAGTTTATTAGTAAATAGTTAATTTGTTGTTTAAAGATACCTGGTTTGGTGTGTTTTATTCTGGGGGGTTAATAAAGTGTTTAATTTGGCTAATTTCTGATCGGTGGGAATCTTTAATAATATGCTGTGGAATAATGGGACTGAATTGATCGGTCGTAATAATTGTTAGCAATATTGAAACTAGAGCTATTTGAAAGAATACATTTCTGCTTTAAACTCAGAACAATGCAGCGTTTATTGTAATCAATCTTGGAAAATATCAAATTATAATAGTATAAGTTGTGCTGTAGATCTTATTCCCTTATAAAGATGCTCTGTAGGATGTGTTCAAGTCTATATTGCTAAATGTGTGCTACTCCTTTTGTTGACTGGTATTGGTCACTGATATTGTGAATTGAATCTTACCCATGACCTTCATTTCAACCTATAATGTCAAACATTCAATAGTTCATATAAAAAAAGGGAGAAACAAACATTTGAAACATTAAAGTTTGCTTCAATGAAATGAAAGATAGCAAAATTTCCAGTTAAGTTGGTTTACTTCTTAAAAGACCTTTTTAAATATTGTTGTAAGTCATATTTATTGTATCTTTTTGTCTTTGCACAAAACCTGGTGGTCTATATCTAGCACTAGTGGCAAGACTACAGAATACCTGTCAAAAATTACCATGCAAGTATCAGAAGTTATTTCAGGATCTTCAGGACCTCTTGGAACCTTCCAGAAATATGGCAAAATACTGCAATCTTTTGAACAATCGGAACCTGCAGTGTCCCATTATTCCTGACTTCCCAGTGATCAAGAAAGATCTGACATTCCTGCATGAAGGTAGGTCTGTTTATTAAAAAAAAATGACTCTGGCTTCATTTTTAGAGTTTGCTCTCCTTAAAGCATCCCTATTCTTTTCACACCATTCTTATGATTTCTCAATGATCATTACCATTTAAATACATTGGGCTGAATTTTACCAGCCTCTCGATACCGTGGGTTGTGGCGAGGGGGCCCGTAAAATTCTGTGGTGAGAGGCCCACCTTGATCCCCAACATCGAGAAGAGCCCGCCGCATATTTCTGGCGGCGGGGGGGCCTTCGGTGCAGCACCCCCCCACCCCCGCCACTTGGCGGCGGGGCCTTCATCTAAATATTTAAATTAACGTAAATGAACTTACCTGTTGGTGGCGGCCGTCCCACGCTGATTTTACGGCCAGCAAACGCAGCTTGTGTGCCTTCGGAACTCCGTACAGAGTTCTGAGGTGAGAACCTGGTGGGACAGGGGAGGAATAAAATTTTCAGAGTGGGAGGGGTGGGGGTGCGGGGCAAACAATTTTTATTGGTTGTGAGGATGGTGGGAAGGGGTTGAGGGTCAAAGGGAACAAATTCCAAAGGAGAATGTTCGGGATATCAATACAAGTTTATTATGGGGGAGAGGGCGATTTATATATAAATTACCCATGGGGGGGGGGAGGTGGGAGATGGGATTTAGAATTGAAATAAAACTTTATTTTTATTTCCCGGAGACTGGAACCTTTAAATATTAAAATGTTACTGAAGGGCTTGAAGCCCTTTAAAAATGACGCCATTGCCAGCGACGCAGTGACCGCCCCCAATGATGTAGAGGGGGTGGCTGCTCCGCCCCCTCTATTTAAATGAGCCTTCGTGCATCATAAAAAATCTTTTCACACAGATTTATCACATTCTTGTTTAAGACTTATTATTTCTTTTCTAATAAGTAGTTAATGTTGTTCTTGTTTCAAGAAACCTGGTTTTGTGTGCTTTATTCTGGGGGACAAATAGAGTGTCTAATTTGGCTATTCTTTGGTAGGTGGAAAACTTTCTTTATATGCTGTGACCTGTAGAGTAGTTGGACTGAATTAATAGACCATTACTCCCACCTTGGTCATAACAACTACAATGTTATTGTAGGTTAGCACAGCTGCTAACTATTAATAGTTCTGCCCCAATTTACAGTGAGTGCAGTCTTCCTCCTACCAACATTCCTAGTACTGAAATTAATACTCATTGTCTCGTCTCATAATCTGACTCATTCCTTCTCAGAATTTTAAACCTTTGGAATTCTGTATCTTACTCAGTCTTTCCTACCTCCTGCAATCTTCAGACATTTAAAATAACTCCAGCTTGGTGTTATCCATTCACTACTTCCTGATTTACCTTTGTAACCTTAATGAGATCTTGATCCTTCACCGGGGGTTCTCAGGAAGGTAATTAAACATTTTAATGCAAAACAGCAATATGTTTAGCTGTCCTTGTCAGTAGTGTTTTTTATCCTCTTAGGCAATGACTCCAAAGTGGAAGGTTTGATAAATTATGAAAAGTTGCGGATGATCGTCAAAGGAATTCGTCATATTGGTCGTATGGCTTCAGTGAATGTGAATCCTGCTGTTACATTCAGAACAAGGTTAGTGTTATCTGTTAACAGAATGATAGAATCCATCGAATCTGAGGCAGTTAAATTATTCATTGTAGAGAATAAAGTACCTTCTCAGATAGGGATTGCTGTGGACAAGACTCTTTTTGTTAAAAGAATAAGCACAAATCAGATTGTTTCAATCCAGAAAACCAGCAGCAATGGTACTCTAAGGATACAAAATAACTTGCTTTCCATTGAAAATAACCTGCCTGATACCATAGAATGAAGAGTTGCATAACCTAACACAAAAAGCAGTGTTGTTATGTTAGTTATGATCTAATCATAGTTATTTTGACACTGTATGTTTTTGGTGTTAAATGTCAGGTATACAATGTTTTACAATGGGTGTTTGGAAATGTCTCTTTCTTTCTGCAGTGCAATGCTCCTCAAAGGCCTTACATGAGCAGGGTGAAGAAGTCTCATATTTTATAGTAATTTTGAATAGGAACGTGGGAACATAGGAGCAGGAGTAGGCTATTCAGCCCATTGAGCCTGCCCTGCCATTCAATATGATCATGGCTGATCATCCACTTCAATGCCTTTTTCCCACGCTATCCTCATATCCCCTTATGTCATTTGTATTTAGAATAGGAACATAGGAGCAGAAACAAGAGCTAAATAAATGCATCAAATTGTTGCTATTTGTTACTATAAATGCAGAACTTTTGTACAGTCACATATTTTGTGCATTTTCCAAAGTCAGAAGCATTGAATCAGCTTGAGTTTGTCATCCCATGATGGAGCCAAATTGAAAGTACGAACAAAAAAAGCTGTAGATACTGACTTTGAATTTAGGGGTGGATTTTCAACTTGCTGCTAACAGAAATAAAAATCTACAGTTTCTATACTGGGGTGGCAATCCACTATGTCAGATTTACTCTGGGGCAGCAAGCTAAAACTCTAACCCATCAGCAGAAGTAATTGAAAATTCAACTAAAAAAGTATGTTATTTTGTATTATAAAGAAATATAGCATATTTAACACAGCTTTGGACTCTCATTCAAATGATATATTGAGATAACTATCTGGTATGTACCTGTAAGGATCATAGAAATCCAGGTTTGAGATGGATCTGTGTATTCTAGTTATTAGAGGTTCTGGTCCCATTGACATATGATTGTATCTACAATGGACAGAATGTTTTCTGCATTTACTTGGTCTTTGTGGAGAATAATGGCAAAACAAAACCTCCAAGTACAATTACTGTATATGAATTCACTCTTAATCTATTGATGTTTTCATTAAGTTAATTTCTGCAGTGAAAGGTAAACATTTCTTTGACTGCAGTGGGAAATGTTTGTTAGTAACTTAGAGAGCTGGATTTTACCAGCCCCTTGATGTCGGAAATCGGAGGAGTGGGGGGGAGGGGAGTGAAATTTTCAGGGTGGGAGGGGAGCGGCAGAAACGAATGCGATTGGTTGAGGGGATGGTGGGAAGGGGTTGAAGTAATGAAAGTTGGTGGAGAGAAGGTCATGATCGAAAGCTTAATTTTTTTGGTGGGGAGAGGACAAATAACAAACAAATTATTCATGGGGTGGGGTGCGTGAGGGGATTGGAAGTATGAATAAAATTTTATTTTCATTGATTGAGAAACATGTCACTTTAAAAATGTAAATGTAACTGAAGGGCTTGAAGCCCTTTAAAAATGGTGCCACTGCCTGCGGCCACCCCCTCCACATCATCGGGCTGGGGTGCTCTGACACTCCATTTAAATGAGCCGCCATGTGAAATATCACAGTGGCTCAGCAGCGCGCAAGTCGCGAATGCACCGCGCCTTTTTTTAAGCTCGCTGCCGAGCTGTTAAAACTCAGCCCAGTGTGTTTGACCCATGGTCAACTTTCTGTGTTGTGAAGACTGAGGTTACTGAACTGTACTATGTCCCTTGGCATCTATTACTGCTTGTCTGAGATTGGGATGGAATTTTATGCAGTCTGCCCTGGTGGATTTAGTGGCGTGCGGGGTGATCTAATTAGGCAGGAGGTGTTTTATCGGATTCCCAATGGGGGGATATTTTACAGGAATTAAGTTATCGGGTTTTCAGCAATCCAGGGTTCTGCCAGCGCGTTGGCAGATTGCATCTTTGCATTCATTTAAATCACATGAATACTCATTACCCCATGCATAGTTACAATTTAGCCCTACCTGCCAGATTAAGTGAACAGTGAGCAATATTCCCATGCCACCCGGTTCACGAATGTTTCAACTTGGTGTGCAGCAGTCGTATTTGTGCAGTTTTCTTTGCTCTTCTCTCCTTAACTCAGCCACTAACTAATGCCAGCATTACAATGGATGTTTGTCTCCAGGCTGCACTGTCATGTGATTGGCATTTGAAAGCATCCATGGGCTACAATGAATTCCGATCAGATGCTATTGCAATCGGCGTTAAGTTATGACTGTAGAAAACAATGATAGGATTGGAAAAAGTTATCAGTCATCAATAGGAAAACAGCCATCATTGAAGAGTGAAGGCTCAAATTCCAATGAGATATGGACACAGGATATTTCTTGAGATGCTTTGCAAGCATCATTGTGTTCCTGCCATAGGCCTCCATAAACTTCTTTGTATCCATCTGTAACCACACAAGGTATTCCTGACAGTGGATCAAATTTTGCCAGAAATAAAAAGGTTTCAATACATCTTTGCATTCATGAACATTTCTCCATCACCCGTGCCACCTTTGTGCTCAAAACTGTTTCAATTTTCTTTTCCTGTCACTACGTCCTTGTGCTACTCTGACATTAGCAGCTGAAGTGGAGGCAGTCTGTTCAGTGCACTGCCCCATTGCTGTGGATGACCGTGATGGGTGTCTTCTGGAGGAACGGGGCTTTGATGGCTCCATCCTACTGGGGGTCTGCAGCAATAGTGCTTGAGTCTCCCCCGTGTGCTCACCTGCTGGAGGTAAGGTGGTCAAGTCAGGTGGGGAGGATGAGACACTGCGTATTCTGGGGTGTCCTGATAGAAGGGCCCTGGGGAAGCTAGCACGTGCTCCTCCTCCATCTGGGTGCACAATGGCACCTAACTGTCTCCCTGAGAGGAAGGAGCACCTGGAGGGAGGTCCAGGTTCCCTGTACCCCTCTCACTTAGACTCTGCTACATGGAGCCCTTGGCAACTTTGATGGAGTGCAGGTCAGATCGCATATGGTTCCAGATGCACCACAGAGCTCACCAGACTCTCGACTGAGGAAGCGTTACGCTTAAATGCCTGGGACATGACAGACATCATGGCTTGCATGGGCTACGCCATGGCATGCACAAAGCCGTGCATGACCTTAGGCATCTCCAACATATTTTCCACATGGCTTTGCTGCACATCCAGCAGACTTCTCATAGCAACAAACAGAGGATCATCATAACCATGGGCCTGAGCAGGGACCTGGTCCCCAACAGTCCTCAGAGTATCAGGGGACCCGACTGGCACGTATTCCCTCAGCTGCTGGGACATGTCTGTGTTGTGACCACCACCTTTTGACATGGCAAATGTTGCATCATTACCATTGCATACATGCATCAACATCACTCATTCTGCATTGGCTTTCGCACGACACATCCAATCAGATAAATAATGTCAATCTTCATCATTTAGTAGATGGCACCAAGGCTGCTCGTGCATTTGGCTGCATCCTTGCATACCCTCTGCCTTAAAGACACAGAGCCATGGAAGAAATCAATGGAGCAGTCGTGCCAGGACCACTTACACTTGCTGATCTGAGCAAGTCATTGATTCGCTTGTGGCACTGCACCCATGTTCTTAAGAGTTACCTCACGATTCGCGATCTTCTCTGCTACCTCCATCCAGGTGGCCTTGGTGAGACAGGAGGGTCTTCGGACTCCATCTGCAGAGAAGAGGACCTCCCGCCTTTCCCTGACGGCCTGGAGGAAAACCTGCAGGGAGTCATTACTGAACCATGGGGCAGGACGCTGCCTGCTGGCTGTCATGTGATTCACTTTGACTGTAGGCAAAATAAATGATATGAAGTTGGCGGTGATTTTCGCAAAATAGGGGAGGGAAAAACATTTAAGTAGAAGCTTCAATTTAAGTTAGTCTGAAGATACTTACATGAAAAGAAGGCTGCTAATCCTTGAGGCTGCAAACACAGAATGTTTTATATCTGTGGCGATCATGGTGCTTGGGGCAGTGACAGCGGGTACCGCCAATGAAAGGCCGCCCCCGCCACATGATCCCACGTGTTCTCCGTGCCCATCTTCGAATGGCTAATTTAAATTTAAAAATCGCCTCGGATTTTTCTCTGTCTTTCTTTCTATACCCGCACTTCAATATTCAGGGCTATCACTTACAGGAGGAAGAAATGGAAAAGTTTGGGTAAGTGGTGGTATTGCAGGCGCCAAAAATGTTTTTTGTCATTTGCATTTTCCCTTTCTGCTGCTTCCTTCTGGCTTTGACATTTTTCAGTTCTTGTGCTCTGGCCTCATATTGGACGATCGTTACCTACTCCTATGAATTGTTTCTACGTTGTTTAGGTGATGGGAGTGATTTTTGTTGTTTGTTTTTCAATCTTATGTAGAGGAAAACATTCCATTCTTTGGGAGCAGAAGAGAATGTACCTTCCTACTGATCATAAAGTGGTGTAGAGAAATATTGAGACAATTTTCTTTTTAATATTGTCAGGATTTATTACAACTGCTATTTAACATCGTGAACTTTGACTCCTGCTCCAACTCTTCTGTTGAGAAGTAACTATAGGGAAGGTCATGTCTTACCAACTTAATAGAATTCTTTGAGGAAGTGACAAAGTTGATTAATGAGGGAAGGGTTGTAGATGTCATATACATGGACTTCAGTAAGGCGTTTGATAAGGTTCCCCATGGTAGGTTGACGGAGAAAGTGAAGTCGCATGGGGTCCAGGGTGTACTAGCTAGATGGATAAAGAACTGGCTGGGCAACAGGAGACAGAGAGTAGCAGTGGAAGGGAGCTTCTCAAAATGGAGACGTGTGACCAGTGGTGTTCCACAGGGATCCGTGCTGGGACCACTGTTGTTTGTGATATACATAAATGATTTGGAGGAAAGTATAGGTGGTCTGATTAGCAAGTTTGCAGACGACACTAAGATTGGTGGAGTAGCAGATAGTGAAGGGGACTGTCAGAGAATACAGCAGAATATAGATAGATTGGAGATTTGGGCAGAGAAATGGCAGATGGAGTTCAATCCGGGTAAATGCGAGGTGATGCATTTTGGAAAATCCAATTCAAGAGTGAACTATACAGTAAATGGAAAAGTCCTGGGGAAAGTTGATGTACAGAGAGATTTGGGTGTTCAGGTCCATTGTTCCCTGAAGGTGGCAACGCAGGTCAATAGAGTGGTCAAGAAGGCATACAGCATGCTTTCCTTCATCGGACGGGGTATTGAGTACAAGAGTTGGCAGGTCATGTTACAGTTGTATAAGACTTTGGTTCGGCCACATTTGGAATACTGCGTGCAGTTCTGGTCGCCACATTACCAAAAGGATGTAGATGCTTTGGAGAGGGTGCAGAGGAGGTTCACCAGGATGTTTCCTGGTATGGAGGGCGCTAGCTATGAAGAGAGGTTGAGTAGATTAGGATTAAGAATTGGCTAACTGATAGAAGGCAGAGAGTGGTCTTAGATGGTAAATACTCAGCCTGGAGCCCAGTTACCAGTGGCGTGCCACAGGGATCAGTTCTGGGTCCTCTCCTGTTTGTGATTTTTATTAACGACTTGGATGAGGAAGTCGAAGGGTGGGTCAGTAAATTTGCAGATGATACAAAGGTTGGTGGAGTTGTGGATACCGAGGAGGGCTATTGTCGTCTGCAAAGGGACTTGGATAGGTTGCAGTGCTGGGCTGAAAAGTGGCAGATGGAGTTTAACCCTGAAAAGTGTGAGGTCGTCCATTTTGGAAGGACAAACACGAATGCAAAATACTGGGTTAACGGTAGGGTTCTTGGGCATGTGGAGGAGCAGAGAGACCTTGGGGTCTATGTGCATAGATCGTTGAAAGTTGCAACTCAAGTGGATAGGGCTGTGAAGAAGGCATATGGGGTGTTAGCGTTCATTAGCAGAGGGATTGAATTTAAGAGCCGTGAGGTGATGATGCAGCTGTACAGGACCTTGGTAAGGCCTCATTTGGAGTACTGTGTGCAGTTCTGGTCGCCTCATTTTAAGAAGGATGTGGAAGCCTTGGAGAGGGTGCAGAGGAGATTTACCAGGATGTTGCCTGGAATGGAGAATAAGTCTTACGAGGAAAGGCTGAACATTCTAGGCCTCTTCTCATTAGAACGGAGAAGGATGAGGGGTGACATGATAGAGGTTTATAAGATGATCAGGGGAATAGATAGGGTAGACAGTCAGAAACTTTTTCCCCGGGTGGAGCAAAGCGTTACAAGGGGTCATAAATTTAAGGTGAAGGGTGGGAGATATAAGAGGGATGTCAGGGGAAGGTTCTTTACCCAGAGAGTGGTCGGGGCATGGAATGCCTTGCCTGGGGAAGTTGTTGAGTCAGAAACTTTAGGGACTTTCAAACGGCTTTTAGATAGGTATATGGATAAAGGAGAATGATGGGGTATAGATTAAATTGTCCTTGACAGAGGACAAAGGATCGGCACAACATCGTGGGCCGAAGGGCCTGTTCTGTGCTGTATTTTCTATGTTCTATGTTCTATTTTCATTAGAAAGATGGAGGTTGAGGGGGGACTTGATTGAGGTGTACAAAATCATGAGAGGTATAGACAGGTTGGATAGCAAGAAGCTTTTTCCCAGAGTGGGGGATTCAATTACTAGGGGTCATGAGTTCAAAGTGAGAGGGGACAAGTTTAGGGGGGATATGCGTGGAAAGTTCTTTACGCAGAGGGTGGTGGGTGCCTGGAACGCGTTGCCAGCGGAGGTGGTAGACGCGGGCACGATAGCGTCTTTTAAGATGTATCAAGATAGATGCATGAATGGGCAGGAAGCAAAGAGATACAGACCCATAGAAAATAGGCGACATGTTTAGATAGAGGATCTGGATCGGCGCAGGCTTGGAGGGCCGAAGGGCCTGTTCCTGTGCTGTAATTTTCTTTGTTCTTTGTTCTATTGGACAGAAATATGAACATACGTGCTTATAGTGGTGTAAAGTTTGACTGCCAATTTGAAGCAGGATAGGGTTAGCTGCAGAGTAGTTGTTGGTTTTTATTTTCCTTTCTCTCTTCATTCCTTTTCTTTTACTTTTGTCTGTCTGACTTAGTGGAATGAAGCATGTGTTATTTTGAGCTTGAACAAGACTGACCTGAACCTGACCTTCCATGCTGAAACCAGTGGCATCTCTCTCTCTTTCCCCTGTGGCAGGTTGCTTAGCCATGGCAGTACAAATGCTGCTGTGCTGGATGTGATACAGACAGGGGGGCACTCAAAACTGTTAGGTCACAGCTCGTTTCTCAATGCAAAGAAACTCTATGAAGATGCACAGATGGCTCGGAGAGTAAAACATTACCTTGCAAACCTCAACCTGGACATGGATGAAGAAAGCCTGCAGGCCTTGTCATTGTAGCGTGAGCCAAGGACTAACAGATAAGGCATGGATCTTTTTATATTCTTTAACAAAATGTTATTGATTTATATTGTATCAACAAGTGGAGAAACCAGTGTTTCACATTTCATTAGGTTGTGGGTTAAAGGAAACATTTGATTTCCTTCCAGTTGTGAAAAAGAATACATTTTAATTTTGAAATGGTTTATCAAAATACCAGTAATCTTGACTTTAATATTACATTTTATTAGAAAAGAGACAATTTATATTATGGCTCTTTTGCACAATTACAATTAGATAATCCATTATGAAGGTACAATTTAAAATTATTTGTGATAGAATATCTGGAGCAACTTATAACATTCTTTCACAGACAGTGTTTTAACTAAATATAATGCCTGAATGTTTACTTAAAACACCAAGGTTTAAATATCTATTGAGTGAATAAGATTCATGACTAATATGCCAATCACATTCAGAACGTTGAAGCTGCTGTCATTGCTGTTCAATTTGCAGGTCCAGGAAAATGACAATCTCCTTGGGCCATTGGTTTAAGCTTTCCGAACTGATATATGCATTACTATTACAGTTGAAAGACTAGAAAGGTTGCAACAAACCAACGCTTAAATGTTTAGCATAGTTTGTTTCTAATTAATTGTTATCTATGGTATTCCCACAAGGACCAAGTTTGAAGTAGAACACAAAAAACATGTTTTTGCACCATTTTAAGGGTTGTGATAGTGCAGTATCGACCTATGAGAAATATGGGGCTGGATTTTAAGAGCATGCTGCTGCTCTTGGTGGTGGGTGAGAAAATGGTGGGCCTCAAATGCGGGCTGCAAGCTGCAGAACCAACTCAAACTCTCACAAAGCGGCTCATTTAAATAGCTGGGGTGGCCCCCTCCCCACAATCACGTGGAGGGGGTCGGCTGTCCTTCACTGGCAATGCCTGTGCACAGGCGCTGGCACCATTTTTAAAGGGCAGCCAGCCCTACCAGTAAATTAAAATTTTTAAAGCAATTCCACCCCCACTGTTGTAATAAAAATTCTGTCACCCCTTTTCAACCCCCCCATACCAATGACATTTGGTGTTTGCCTTCCCCACCACCCAAAACACTTGACCTTTGAAATCTGACCTTCCCCGCTCACCCAGACTGTATAAAGTTTAAAGTTCACCCCTTTCCACCATCCCCTGTACTCATTAGGTCTGTTTGACCCCATCTCTCCCCACCACACTAAAAATCTTAACTCCATCCCCACCCCACCCCACCAGTGTCACACCTGCTTTCCCCAAATGGGGAAGTGAAGGTGCGGGAGTGTCAGCCGCCGCACTGAAGATTATGGCGGACCCAGAAGATTCAAGGTAAGTTTATGTTGATATATTCATTTTGTTGATTTAAATGTGTAGTCCTGGTCCCGTCGCCCAGTGGCGCGGGGGGGTGGGTGGATAGGGGGCCACATGGAGCCTCGCCACCACTGGGAGGATCAGGCCGGGCTCTCTCGGCATCGAGTTCCGTGGCATGCCTCTGCCGGAAACATCTTACAGCCCTGCCTGTCACCAAACCCAATGTCGAGGGCCCGGTAAAATCCCAGCGCTGATGAGGGTGTGTATTTTGTGTTCAGCGGCAATGGAACGGCACTTGTTTATCTCGCTGACAGCTGACCAAAAAGTTTTGACCAATTTTAGAGTGCAGACCTGCTCCGATCAAAACAACAAAAGAGACAGACAAAAAAGTTTCTAAAAGCTGATAGCAGCTTCCAGATTGCCACGCTTAACTGTGCATTTCTGAACAGCACAAGTTACTGTCCAATTTACGCTGTAATAACGGTGGCGCTGAGCCTCACCATTAATTACCTTTTAAATCTCGAGCACTAATTTTCTTCTGAGGAAATGAGACTTGTAAAATTAATTTTTCAGGGCCTGGGAAGTCATTCAACAGTAATTATAACTTATCACGCCATTAAAAACCAACTTGTAAATGCACTAGCACTAACGTTTTCAGACATCTTTAGTGGGGAAGTACAGCAAGTTCACACAATGCAGTGATTTCAGTGCTAAGTCTTTTGGTGAGGTCTGCAACAATGCACCCTGTGAAGGAGTGATGCATCTCTGATTGCAATTCTGGATGTCTGCAGTTAACTGCACATGTGTGGACCATTTTGATGACATTAAAGGTGCTTTATAAATCCAAGTTGTTGTATGAATGCAGAAATAGAGAACAGGTATGAAATCAAAAAGCTTTAAGGTGATGAGGAATCCCATTATTTTTCTTTCTGCTCACTCTCTCATTCTCTCTCTCAAGCACATGCAGCCACCCACACAGGATATGTGGAATAGATTCCTTGATACTGTGTTGATTAATACCTTTATGAATAAATATGGTTAGGAAAAGGATTGATAGATGTAAAGATAAGTTTAGATAGAGAAAAGATCTTGGGAGCGGAGCAGTGATTCTAAGTTAAAACTTTTGTATTCTTAAAAAAAACAATGTTAAAGTGCTGTACTTGGTGTGTAATTATGTTATCTTGCAATTTTAAGTTTTTGAGAAACAACAGTGGGTACTTATTGCTTAATATGCTGGGCTCCCAGTAGTTTTCTCAATTATTACAGTATTTCCTTTATCAGTTGTATTTTTACACTGCCACCCATTTGAAAAGGCGACATTCATACATCTACTGCAGATGTTTCAGACCATGATTTTTTTAAACAATATCTCAATACTCTATGATAACATGAAAATGGCAATTATTTGATAAAGCCCTGCTGAACAGCATGAGTTTTTATGTTCAAACCTCTGGCATTTATCTTAGATCCAGAATTAGCTTTCTGCAACCAGATAGATGTGTTAAACCTGAACGGCATTGTTTTCCCTTTGTTTTAATTCTGTAGAGATCCTTTAGTCTGATGGCTACCTTCACTATATGAGTGTACAAGCATAAGAATGCACGAGTAAATATGGTCAGAGCAGGTAAAAAGACAGAACTAAAGGGCTCTTTATCTGAATGCACACATCATTCATAACAAAATCGGTGCATTAATGGAACAAATAGAAATCATTGGTATGATATGATAACAATTACAGAGACTTGGTTGCAAGATGACCAAGGCTGGGAATTGAATAATCAAGGGTATTTGACATTTCTGCCATATACGTAACTGGTATTAAAATTTGACTATAGAGTAATTCAAATCTTTTCTATTTTCCAGGTTTTGTTTCAGCCCAAGTGCTACTGCAGGAAATACAGATTCTGGTCAGAATGAAAGTTCCTCCCTCTGCAGCACTGTCACCAATTCTTCCAAGATCTTGTATCAGTCGATCACATTGCTGTGGATCTGGAGTCACGTATCGACCAGACTGGTTAAGGGCAGCAGGTTTCCTTCCCATCTGGCCCTTTGGGGCTTTTACGACAATCTTGTAATTACATGGTCACCATGACCATCACCATATTAGCATTTTATTCCAGATTTATTTATTCACTGAATTTAAATTTCCAAGCTGCTGTGGTGGAATTTGAACTCATAGCTCTGGATCATTTGTCCAGGCCTCTGGAATCCTTGTTCAGTAGCTTAACCACTATGCTACCATTCTCTTATAGGTTTACCCTGAGGTAGACGGCACCTCTTCTCCCCATCCTGGCACGTACCCAAAAATAGGCATGCCTGCACTTCTGGGTAATAGTTTCTGCCTGATAAAGGTATTAAAACTTAAGTGGTGGGGTGGGGTTGATTTTGCCACGATAAGATCATTTCAGACAGTTGTGACCTACACTTATGAAATGTCCTGCTTAAGTAACCACTTGCTGCTTTTAAGAAGTGATTAAGTCTAAGGAAATCACATTTAAATGCTTCATAGGCGCATCTAGTTGCTCAATTCTTACAGGTTAGTATGGCTTTTGCTGCAACCTTTGGTGCTGTAAATCACAACTTTTTGCCATGTTTCTCTGGTTTAATTGGTGGGGTGGAGAGGAAGACTATTTCTCTCCTAATTTTCCTCAGTGATTACTTATTCTTAAACTTGTGATATGTGAAGGATGCTTCCAAAAGAAGAAGGAAGACCTTACAAGATGGGGAATCCAACTCTTCATGTTACCCTTTAGTAACAGTATTCCAGCTCAGTATTGAACAAAATTTATTATTACAATCAGAAATATTGGTCAATGCAATATCCAATGGTGAGTTCATCATCTAAAACACAAATGTTAATTTCAAGTTGTTTTTTTCAGTTGGATTCAAGGTATTATGTTGTCATTGCAGTTGTTCAACTAATTTCTCCATTATTCTGTTTTTGAGGTATTAAAACAACCCTTGTCAGAAATTACTTAAGATAACCAGATCTTTATGAATGGCCACTTGTTTCTTCCTACTCTTCAGAACTTCAGAAGACCATAGAGTGAGATTGGAAACTTGTGTCGTGGAAAATCACGGGGACAGATGTGCAGATGAGTACTCTCTAACACAGCATATTGATGCACCAGTCTATTTGGTACCTTACTCCTTTTTTAGGTTTTACTATTGTTGATGTGTATACTTTTAATTTTATTTACCAGAAATTCAATTTGATTTTTTAATTTAATTTGTCCTTAACAGAAGATGAGCACATTTCTGCTGTTGGACCAGAGTTCATTTCCTGCTCCTTTTTGTTTTTTGTTGCTTCCTGATGATGCCAGTTACCTTATGGACATCACAACAGATCATCCAGATGTCGGAGCCTTAGAGCCAAAGGAAGTGCAGTTTTTAACAAGATACAAATCATGTTAATGTTTTCAGCTAATTTTGGAACATATATTCACTTTTGGTTACAGATCTTGGGTTTTCCTTTATCGCTGTCTGCTCCTCTTGCTCTTCCGCAGTTCCACTCTTGGGCTTTGTTTTATCCTCACTTGCTCCTCTCGCTCCCCACAGATTCTCTCTCAGGACTTCCTCTTAAATTGGTTGTTCCTCTCACTCTCATGCAGATCCATTCCTGTGCCAGGTTTTATTCTTGGTGACAACTCTTGCTGTTCCGCAGGACCTTTCTCAGGTATTGTTTTAATCCAGGTTTCTCCTCTTGCTCTCCCACTGGACCACTCTGAGTCTTGTTTTACACTGGGTCACTACTCTCTGTCACTCGCAGGTCCACTCTTGGGCCTTGCTTTATCCTCAGTTGCTCCTCTCATTCTCCTACAGGTTCTCTCTCGGGCCTTCCCTTTCCCTTGGTTCATCTTCTCACTCTCACGCAGGTTTATCTTGCTCTATGTGGGAGCTCAGGGACCCGGCTGATGTCCCTGACTCCTTCACGTGCGGCAAGTGTGTCCAGCTGCAGCTCTTGTTAGACCGCATGACGGCTCTGGAGCTGCGGATAGACTCACTTTGGAGCATCCGCGATGCTGAGGAGGTTGTGGATAGCACGTTTAGCGAATTGGTCACACCGCAGATTAGGATTGCTGAGGGAGAAAGGGAATGGGTGACCAAAAGGCAGAGAAAGAGCAGGAAGGCAGCGCAGGTGTCCCCTGCGGTCATCTCCCTCCAAAACAGCTATACCGTTTTGGATACTGTTGAGGGAGATGGCTCACCAGGGGAAGGCAGCAGTAGCCAGGTTCATGGCACCTTGGCTGGCTCTGCTGTTCGGAAGGGCGGGAAAAAGAGTGCAAGGACTATAGTCATAGGGGATTCGATTGTAAGGGGAGTAGATAGGCGGTTCTGTGGTCGAAAACGAGACTCCCGAATGATATGTTGCCTCCCAGGTGCACGGGTCAGGGATGTCTCAGATCGGCTGCAGAACATTCTGAAGGGGGAGGGTGAACAGCCAGTTGTCGTTGTGCACACAGGCACCAATGATATAGGTAAAAAATGGGATGAGGTCCTACAAGCAGAATTTAGGGAGTTAGGAGCCAAGTTAAAAAAGTAGGACCTCAGAGATAGTAATCTCAGGATTGCTACCAGTGCCACGTGATAGTCAGAGAGGATTGGCCCACTCAAGGACAAAGGAGGAAAGTTATGCGTGGAGTCAGAGAAAATGGGTGAGATTTTAAACGAGTACTTTGCATCGGTGTTCACCGAGGAGAGGGACATGACGGATGTTGAGGTGAGGGACAGATGTTTGATTACTCTAGGTCAAGTCGGCATAAGGAGGGAGGAAGTATTGGGTATTCTAAAAGGCATTAAGGTGGACATGTTCCCAGGTCCAGATGGGACGTATCCCAGGTTACTGAGGGAAGCGAGAGAGGAAATAGCTGGGGCCTTAACAGATATCTTTGCAGCATCCTTAAACACGGGTGAGGTCCCGGAGGACTGGAGAATTGCTAATGTTGTCCCCTTGTTTAAGAAGGGTAGCAGGGATAATCCAGGTAATTATAGACCGGTGAGCCTGACGTCAGTGGTAGGGAAGCTGCTGGAGAAGATACTGAGGGATAGGATCTCTTCCCATTTGGAAGAAAATGGGCTTATCAGTGATAGGCAACATGGTTTTGTGCCGGGAAGGTCATGTCTTACCAACTTAATAGAATTCTTTGAGGAAGTGACAAAGTTGATTGATGAGGGAAGGGCTGTTGATGTCATATACATGGACTTCAGTCAGGCGTTTGATAAGGTTCCCCATGGTAGGCTGATGGAGAAAGTGAAATCGCATGGGGTCCAGGGTGTACTAGCTAGATGGATAAAGAACTGGCTGGGCAACAGGAGACAGAGAGTAGCAGTGGAAGGGAGTTTCTCATAATGGAGACGTGTGACCAGTGGTGTTCCACAGGGATCCGTGCTGGGATCACTGTTGTTTGTGATATACATAAATGATTTGGAGGAAAGTATAGGTGGTCTGATTAGCAAGTTTGCAGACGACACTAAGATTGGTGGAGTAGCAGATAGTGAAGGGGACTGTCAGAGAATACAGCAGAATATAGATAGATTGGAGAGTTGGGCAGAGAAATGGCAGATGGAGTTCAATCAGGGCAAATGCGAGGTGATGCATTTTGGAAGATCCAATTCAAGAGTGAACTATACAGTAAATGGAAAGGTCCTGGGGAAAATTGATGTACAGAGAGATTTGGGTGTTCAGGTCCATTGTTCCCTGAAGGTGGCAACGCAGGTCAATAGAACGGTCAAGAAGGCATACGGCATGCTTTCCTTCATCGGACGGGGTATTGAGTACAAGAGTTGGCAGGTCATGTTACAGTTGTATAGGACTTTGGGTCGGCCACATTTGGAATACTGCATGCAGTTCTGGTCGCCACATTACCAAAAGGATGTACATGCTTTGGCGAGGGTGCAGAGGAGGTTCACCAGGATGTTGCCTGGTATGGAGGGCGCTAGCTATGAAGAGAGGTTGAGTAGATTAGGATTATTTTCATTAGAAAGACGGAGGTTGAGGGGGGACCTGATTGAGGTGTACAAAATCATGAGAGGTATAGACAGGGTGGATAGCAAGAAGCTTTTTCCCAGGGTGGGGGATTCAATTACTAGGGGTCACGAGTTCAAAGTGAGAGGGGAAAAGTTTAGGGGGGATACGCGTGGAAAGTTCTTTACGCAGAGGGTGGTGGGTGCCTGGAACGCGTTGCCAGCGGAGGTGGTAGACGCGGGCACGATAGCGTCTTTTAAGATGTATCAAGACAGATACATGAATGGGCAGGAAGAAAAGAGATACAGACCCTTAGAAAATAAGCGACATGTTTAGATAGAGGATCTGGATCGGCGCAGGCTTGGAGGGCCGAAGGGCCTGTTCCTGTGCTGTAATTTTCTTTGTTCTTTGTTCGCTCTCAAGAATGGTATTATCCTAAGTTGCTCCACTCCTTCTCCAACAGGCCCATTCTTGGGCCATGTTTTATCCGGGGGGAAGCACCTCATGCTCTTGCAGGTTCTCTCTCAGGCCTTCCTTTTCCCTCGGTTGCTCCTCTCGCTCTCCCATAGGTCCAGTCTGGGCCATTGTTTTATCCTCGGTCGATCCTCTCACTCTCCCGCGGGTCTGGTCTCGGGGATTGTCTTATCCTCGGCTGCTCCTTTTGCCCTTCCGCAGGTCCGCTCCCACACTTCCCTTTATCCTCGGCAGCTCCTCTCATTCTCTTGCACATTCTGTCTCAGGCCTCCTTTTACCCTCAGTTCCACCTCTCATTCTCCCACACGTCCGCTCTTCGGCCTTGTTTCATCCTCTGCCGATCCTGTCGCTCTGCCACAGGTCTGCTTTTGGGAATTTCATTATCCTGCATTGCTCCACTCGCTCTCCTGCATCTCTGATGTTGATCCTTGTTTTAACCTTGCTTGTTCCTCTTGCTATTCCCCCAGGCAACATTTGGGCCTTGTTTTCACTTCGGTTGTTCCTCTCGCTGTCCTGCAAGTCACTTTCGGGCCTGGTTTTACTTTGGATTGCACCTCCCAAACTCCCTCAGGTCAGCTCTAGGGTCATCCTTTCTCCTCACTTTCTCCTCTCGCTCTTCCACAGGCTCGCTCACAGGCCTTGTTTTATGCAGGGTCGCTCATCTCGCTCTCCCGCAGATCCACTCTCGAACATTCCATTATCTGGGTTGCTCCTCTCGCTCTCCCACAGGACCACACTCAGGCCTTGTTGTATCTTTGGTTGCTCCTCTCACTCTCCTGCAGGGCCTTCTCAGGCCTTGTTTTAACCTGAACCACACCTGTTGCACTCCCACAAATCTGCTCTGGGGCCTTGTTTTATCCTGGGTCCCTCCTCTTGCTCCCCCATGGGCCTGTACTCAGGCTTTGTTTTCTCATCAGTCGATCTTCTTACTCTGTTGCAGATCTGCTCTAGGGCATTCCATTATTCTGGGTTGCCTCTCTCGCTCTCTGTCTCACACACCCGTTCTTGGGCATTGTTTAACCTGCAGTACTCTTCTCACTCTCCCACAGGGCCACCCTCGGGCCTTCATTACTCGAAGATCTGCTCTCGGGCCTTTTTTTTCCTCAGTTGCTCCTATTGTTCTCTCTCACGTCGCTGTTGGGCCATATTTTTTCTTGGGTTGCTCCTCTCTCTTTTCTGCAGGTCCGCTCCTGGGCCTTCCTTTATCTCCAGACTCTCATCTTGCACTCCGGTTGATCCATTCTAGGGCCTACCATTATCCTCAGTTCTGCTGTCAGTTCTTATTTTATAGAAGGCTCACTACTCTTGCTCTCCCGCAAATCCGCTATCGGGCTTTTTGTATCTGGAGTCGCATCTCTCATTCTAACACAGATCCGCTCTTGAGCCTGGTTTTAACTTGGATGGCTCCTCTCTCAATCCCACAGGTTCTGTTTCAGGCCTTCCTCTTCCCTCAGTTGCACCGCTCATTCTTCCACAGGTCCGCTGTCAGGGCCTTGTTTTATCCTCGGTCGTTCCAATTGCTCTTCTGCAGGTCCTTCTCCGGCTTTGTTTTATCCTCAGTGGATCCTCTCGCTCACCCGCAGATCTGCCTTCAAGTGTTTCATTATTCTGGGTTGCTCCTCTGGATCTCCCACAGGACCACACACGGGACTTGTTTTATCCTCAGTTGGTTCTCTCTCGGGACTTCCTTTTCTCTCAGTTCTTCCTCTTGTTCTCCCCCTGTCTGTTCCTGGTCTATTTTTGTCCTCAGTCAATCCTCTTGCTCTCCCGCAAGTCCACTCTCAGGCATTATTTTATCCTCAGTTACTCCTCTTGTTCTCCCACAGACCCGTTCATGTTTTAGCTTTGGCCATTCTGCTCGCACCCCTGCAGATCTACTCTTGGGCTTTATTTTATCTTCAGTCGATCCTCTTACTCTCCCGCAGATACAGTTGAGGGCATTCCATTATCCTGGAATGCACTCACGCGCTCTCACAGGTCATAGAATCACAGAATTGTTACAGTGCAGAAGGAGGCCATTTGGCCCATCGTGTCCACACTGGCTCTCTGAAAGAACAATTCCCTCAGTTTCATTCCCCTGTCTTCTCCCCATATCATTCTTCCTTTTCATATAAATGTCTTTAGAATGCTTCAATTGAACTTCCCTCCACCACATTCTCAAGCAGTGCATTCCAGATCTTACCACTCACCGTGTGAAAAGGTTTATCCTCATGTCACTTTTACTTCTTTTACCAAATACTTTAAATCTGTGCCCTCTCATTTTCGATCCTTTCACGAGTGGGAACTGTTTCTCTCCATCTACTCTCTCTAGACCCCTCACAATTTTGAATACCTCCATCAAATCACCTCTCAGCCTTCTCCAAAGAAAACAGTCCTAACTTCTCCAATCTATCTTCATAACTGAAATTCCTCATCCCTGGAACCATTCTCATGAATCTTTTCTGTACTCTCTCCAATGCCCTAACGTCTTTCCTTAAGTGCAGCGCCCAGAACTGGACGCAATATTCCAGCTGAGACCGAACTAGTGTCTTATAGAAGTTCAACATAACTTCCTTGCTGTTGTACTCTATGCCCCATTAATAAAGCCCCGGACGCTGTATGCTTTATTGACCGGCCTCTTAAACTGTCCTGCCACCTTCAATGACTTACGCACATATACACTCTGCTCCTGCACCTCCTTTAGAATTGTACCCTTCATTCTATAATGTCTCTCCCTGTTCGTCCTGCCAAAATGAATCATTTCACATTTCTCTGCATTGAACTTTATCTGCTACCTGTCTGCCCATTCCGCCAACTCGTCTATGTCCTTTTCAAGCTTTACACGATATTCTTCACAGTTCATAATCCTTCCATGTTTCGTATCATCTGCAAACTTTGAAATTGTTCCCTGTACACCAAGGTCTAGGTCATTAATATATATCAGGAAAAGCAAGGGTCCCATCACTGATCCCTGGGGAACTCCACTACAAACCGTCCTCCAGCCTGAAAAACATCCATTAACCACTACTCTTTGTCTCCAGTCACTCAGCTAATTTCATATCCATGTTGCTACCGTCCCTTTTATTCCATGAGCTACAAGTTTGCTCACAAGTCTGTTGTGTGGCACTGTATCAAATGCATTTTGAAAGTCCATGTACACTATATCAACAACATTGCCCTCATCAACAAGCTCTGTTACCTCCTCAAAAAACTCCAGCAAGTTAGTTAAACATGATTTTCCCTTGAGAAATCCATGCTGGCTTTCGTTAATTAACACACATTTGTCATGTGCCTATTGATTATGTCCCAAATTATTTTTTCTAGTCGTTTTCCCATCACTGACTTGCAATTGCTGGGCTTATTTTTACACCCTATATTGAAGAAGGTTGTAATATTTGCATTGTCGGACCTGGTTTTAACCTGGATGCTGTTCTCACATTCCCGCAGGTCGGCTCTTGGGCCTGTTTTAACATTGGTTGTTCCTCTCACTTTCCTGTGAGACCACACTTGGGCTTTGTTTTATCCTCACTCGATCCTCTCGTCCGCTTGCAGATCCGCTCTCGGGCTTTCTTTTCTGCTCAGTCAATTCTCTTGTAGATCCACTCTAGAGCATTCCATTATCCTGGTTTGCTCCTCTCGCTCTCCCACAGGACCACTCTCAGGCCATGTTTTCTCTTGGATCACACCTGTTGTTCTTGTTCAGGTCCGCTCTCGGGCAATGTTTTTTTCTTGGTTGATCCTCTCGTTCTCCTACAGGTCCGCTCCTGAGCCTTCCTTTATCTCCAGATTCTCCTCTCACACTCCCTCTGGTTCATTCCAGGGTCAACCATTATCCTCAGTCCTGCTCTCAGTCCTTATTTTCGAGAGGGTTCACTACTTTTGCTCTCCTGCAAATCCACTATCGGGCTTTTTTGTATCCAGAGTCGCATCTCTCATTCTAACACAGCTCTGCTCTCGAGCCTGGTTTTATCCTGGGACGCTCCCCTCGCATTTCCAAAGGTTCTTGTTAATTAGATAACAGGTTTAAACCAGTTCTCAGGAGCTAGAGTCAGACAGTATAAAAGTGGGCCATCTTACAGTGCTGACTTGGTTTGCACTGGAGTGCTGACTTGGGGCTGCATTAGAGTGCTAAAGTGGGAGTTTTGTGACTGAGGGAATTCGATGAGGAGGGAGCGAGGAGCTCCTTTCATTTTCTACCTGTCCTCAAAGAGCGTGAGGGGAGCTGAGAGTTTCCAAAGAGCACAGCCGACTGGTGAGTAAGTACTGGTGGGTATTTTTCAAACTGGATTGAATTATAAGTCATTGTTTTAACCAGACTTAGTTGATTTATTTTTTTATTATAATAGTCTTCTAAAGTTTTAAATTTAAAAGGTTTAGTCATGGCAGGAGAGCTTAAAGTTGTGGTTTGCTCCTCTTGCTGCATGTGGGAATCTGGGAACATTTCCAGTCCCCGGGACCAGCATGTGTACAGCAAGTGTGTCCAGCTGCAGCTCCTGGAAGTTCGGGTTTCAGAGCTGGAACGGCGGCTGAAAACACTGTGGAGCATCCGCGAGTCTGAGAGCATCGTGGATAGCACGTTTAGAGAGGTGGTCACACCGCAGCTGAAGAGACTTGAGGAAGGAAGGGAATGGGTGATCACCAGGCAGTCCAAGAGAAACAGGCAGGTAGTTCAGGAGTCCTGGCAAATCGGTATTCCATTTTGGAGGCAGATGAGGCTGGTTCCTCCAGGGAGTGCGGACAGAGCCAAGCTTCTGGCATCCAAGCAGCCTGTCTGCACAGGAAGGGGGAAAGGGAGGAAGAGCAATAGTAATAGGGGATTCTATAGTCGGGGGAACAGATAGGCGCTACTGTGGCCGTCAATGTGACTCCAGAATGATGTGTTGCCTCCCTGGTGCCAGGGTCCGGGATGTCACTGAAAGGCTGCAGGGCATCCTGAAGGGGGAGGGTGATAAGGCAGAGGTCATGGTACATGTTGGTACCAATGACATAGGTAAAAAGAGGGATGAGGTCTTGCATCAAGAATTCAGGGAGTTAGGCAGTAGACTAAAAAGCAAGACCTCTCGGGTTGTAATCTCTGGATTACTCCCAGTGCCATGTGCTAGCGAGTATAGAAATAGGAGAATAGCACAGATGAATGCGTGGCTTAAGAGTTGGCGCAGGAGGGAGGGTTTTAGATTCCTGGACCACTGGGACCGTTTCTGGGGAAGGTGGGACCTGTACAAGCGGGACGGTCTACATCTGAACCAGAGGGGGACTAACATCGTTGCTGGTGGGTTTGCTAGTGCTGTTGGGAGCAGTTTAAATTAATTTGGCAGGGGGAGGGGACGCAGACTCCTAGCGGAATAGGGACACAGCTAAACACAGGAAAGCAAACCAGTCAGAGGGAATACAGCGGAAGTAAGTTTCAAGGGAGTAAGACCAGGATGGATGGCCTCTACTTTAATGCCAGGAGTATTACAGGTAAAACGGATGAGTTAAGGGCAAGGATTGACACGTGCAATTGTGATATAGTAGCCATCATGGAGACATGCTTGAGGGAGGGGCAGGATTGGCAGCTCAATATCCCGGGATATAGAATCTTCAGGCGAGACAGAGGAGGGGGTAAAAGAGGAGGGGACATTGCAGTATTAGTTAAGGAGTCAGTTACTGCAGTACGGAGAGATGATATCTTGGAGGGGGCATCAAATGAAGCTTTTTGGGTAGAGTTTAGGAATAAAAAAGGGACAGCCACATTGCTAGGTGTTTATTGTAGACCCCCAGATAGTCAGTGGGAAATTGAGGAGCAAGTATGTGCGCAATTCGCAGAGGTGTGGAAAAATAATAATAGGGTAATTATATTAGGTGATTTCAACTTTCCCAACATTAATTGGGATAGTCATCGTGTTCAGGGCTTAGATGGAGTAGCGTTCTTAAAATGTTTACAGGAGAACTTCTTAGCTCAATATGTAGAGGATCCAACAAGGGAGGGTGCAGCGCTGGACCTAATTCTGGGGAATGAAGCTGGACAGGTGGTTGATGTGTTGGTGGGGGCGCATTTTGGTGATAGCGACCACAACATGGTACAATTTAAGCTTGTTATGGAGAAAGAAATAGTCAAGTTGCAAAAAAAGTTTTTAGATTGGGGAAGAGCAAATTTTAGTAAAATAAGGCAGGATCTGGCCAAGGTAGACTGGAATGAGTTACTTGTCGGGAAATCTACAGAAGAGCAGTGGGGGGCATTCACAAAGGAAATGGGGAGGGTACAGGCCCAACATGTTCCCTCTAGGGTAATGGGTAGGAGCAACAAGCCCAGAGAACCATGGATGACCAGAAACATTCAGGGTACGATGAGAAGGAAAAGAGAGGCTTTTAGCAAATACAAGGAGAGCAAATCAATGGAAGCATTAGTGGAGTACAGAAAGTGTAGGATGGAGCTTAAGAAAGCAATTAGGAAAGCAAAGAGGGGATATGAGAAAGCTCTGGCTGGTAAAAGTAGGGAAAATCCCAAGATATTCTATAAGTATATCAATGGGAAGAGGATAACCAGGGAAAGAGTAGGACCCATTAGGGACCAAGGGGGAAATCTGTGGGTGGAGCCAGAGGACATTGGTAGGGTCTTGAACGAATACTTCATATCTGTCTTCACCCAAGAGAATGAGGATGTAGATATGGAACTCAGACAGAGAGAGACTGTGAGGTTCTTGAGCAAATTGTCATAGGGAGTGACAAGGTATTGGAGGTTTTGGCAGGCTTAAAAGTGGACAAATCTCCAGGTCTGGACAATTTGTGTCCCAGGATGCTGTGGGAGGCGAGGGTGGAGATTGCAGGGGCTCTGACCCAAATTTTTAATTCCTCTCTGGCCACAAGGGAGGTGCCAGAGGACTGGAGAACAGCTAATGTGGTCCCACTATTTAAGAAAGGTTGTAGCGATGAGCCAGGGAACTACAGACCAATGAGTCTCACGTCAGTGGCAGGGAAACTATTGGAGAAAATTCTGAAGGAGAGAATCTATCTCCACTTGGAGAGGCAAAATTTGATTAGGAATAGTCAGCATGGCTTTATCAGAGGGAGGTCATGCCTAACAAATTTGATTGAATTTTTTGAGTATGTGGCCAGATGTGTAGATGAGGGTAGTGCAGTTGATGTAGTTTACATGGATTTCAGCAAAGCCTTTGACAAGGTCCCACATGGGAGACTTATCAAGAAAGCAAATACACATGGGATACAGGGTAACTTGATAAGGTGTATTCAAAATTGGTAGGAGACAGAGAGTGATGACAGACAGCTGTTTTAGTGACTGGAAGCCAGTGTCCAGTGGCGTACCACAGGGATCTGTGCTGGGTCCCCTATTGTTTGTCATTTATATAAATGACATAGATGACTATGTGGGGGGGGTGGGGGTAGGATCAGTAAGTTCGCGGATGACACAAAGATTGGCCGAGTGGTTAACAGTGAGGTTGAGTGTCTTGGATTACAGGAAGATATAGACGGGATGGTCAAATGGACAGAAAAGTGGCAGATGGAATTTAACCCTGAAAAGTGTGAGGTGATACACTTTGGAAAGAGTAATGTGACACGGAGGCATTCAATGAATGGCCTGACACTGGGAAGTTCCGAGGAACAAAGGGACCTTGGCGTGTTTGTCCATAGATCTCTGAAAGCAGAAGGGCAGGTTAATAGGGTGGTGAAAAAGGCATATGGGACACTTGCTTTTATCAATTGAGGCATAGATTACAAAAGCAGGGAGGTCATGTTGGAGTTGTATAGAACTTTGGTAAGGCCACAGCTGAAGTACTGTCTGCAGTTCTGGTCGCTACATTATAGGAAGGATGTGATTGCACTGGAGGGGGTGCAGAGACGATTCACCAGGATGTTGCCTGGGATGGAACATTTAAGCTATGAAGAGAGGTTGGATAGGCTCGGGTTGTTTTCGCTGGAGCAGAGAAGACTGAGGGGTGACCTGATCGAGGTGTACAAGATTATGAGGGGCATGGACAGGGTGGATAGGGAGCAGCTGTTCCCCTTAGTTGAAGGGTCAGTTACAAGGAGACACAAGTTTAAGGTGAGGGGCAGGAGATTTAAGGGGGATTTGAGGAAGAACATTTTTACCCAGAGGGTGGTGACGGTCTGGAATGCACTGCCTGGGAGAGTGGTAGAGGCGTGTTCCCTCACATCCTTTAAAAAGTACCTGAGTGAGCACTTGGCACGGCATAGCATTCAAGGCTATGGACCAAGTGCTGGCAAATGGGATTAGGTAGACAGGTCAGGTGTTTTTAAAGCATCGGTGCAGATTCGATGGGCTGAAGGGCCTCTTCTGCACTGTATTATTCTGTGATTCTGATTCTGTGATTCTCTGTTAGGCCTTCATCTTCCCATGGTTTCTCCTCTTGCTCTCCCACAGGTCTGCTCTCAGGGTCTTGTTTCATCCTCAAGTGATCTGCTCACTCTCCTACAGGCCCTCTCTCAGGCTTTGTTGTATGGTTGTTTTCTCCTCTCGCTCTCTGCAGATCAGTTCTCGGGCATTCCGTTATCCTGGGTCACTGAAATTGCTCTCCCGCAAGTCTGGTCTCGGGCCTTGTTTTATCCTTGGTTGTTCACGTTGCTCTTCCGCAGGTTCCCTCTCACGACTTCCTTTTCCCTCGGTTCCTTCTCCCATTCTCCCACAAGTCTGT
The DNA here is from genome assembly GCF_036365525.1 of Heterodontus francisci. NCBI lineage: Eukaryota > Metazoa > Chordata > Chondrichthyes > Heterodontiformes > Heterodontidae > Heterodontus > Heterodontus francisci. Next base: position 243,081,043 of record NC_090371.1, read on the forward strand.
TCTTGGTCCATTTTTACTCCAGTTGCTCGTCTCACTCTCCTGCAGGTTCTCTCTCAGACCATGCGTTTTCCTGGATCGTTTGTCTCGCTCTCCTGCAGGTTCTTCTCAAGCTTTGTTTTATCCTCAGTGGATCCTCTTGCTCACCCACAGATCTGCCCTAGGGTGTTTCATTATTCTGAGTTGCTCCTCTGATCTCCCACAGGACCACACACGGGCCTTTTTCCATCCTCAGTTGATCCTCTGGCTGCCCCAAAGGCTCTCTCTAAGGACTTCCTTTTTTCTCTGTTCCTCCTCTTATTCTCCCCCAGTCCGTTCTTGGTTAGTTTTCATCCTCGGTCGATTCTCTTGCTCTCCCGCAAGTCCACTCTCAGGCATTATTTTATCCTCGATTACTCCTCTCGTTCTCCCACAGGCTCATTCTTGGGGCATACTTTTTGGCCTTTCCGCTCGCACTCCTGCAGATCTGCTCTTGGGCTTTATTTTATTTTCAGTTGATCCTCTTGCTCTCCCACAAATACAGTTGCGGGCCTTCCATTATCCTGGGATGTACCTCTCGCTCTCTCACAGGTCACAGAATCAGAGAATTGTGACAGTACAGAAGGAGGTCATTCGGCCCATCATGTCCACACTGGCTCTCCGAAAGAGCAGTTCCCTCCGTTCCATTCCGCTGCCTTCTCCCCGTAACCCTACATAGTCTTCCTTTTCATATAAATGTCTAATTCCCTTTTGAATGCTTCAATTGAACAGCCCTCCACCACATTCTCAAGCAGTGCATTCCAGATCTTAACCACTTGCTGCATGAAAAGGTTTTTCATCATGACATTTTTTCTTCTCTTACCAAATACTTTAAATCTGTGCCCTTTCGTTTTTGATCCTTTCACGAGTGGGAACAGTTTCTCTCCATCGACTCTGTCCAAACACCTCACGATTTTGAGTACCTCCATCAAATCACCTCTCAGCCTTCTGTAAGGAAAACAGTCCTAACTTCTCCAATCTATCTACATAACTGAAATTCCTCTCCCCTGGAATCATTCTCATGAATCTTTTCTGTACTCTCTCCAATACCCTAACGCCCTTTCCTTAAGTGCAGCGCCCAGAACTGGACGCAATACTGCAGCTGAGGCAGAACTAGTGTCTTATACAAGTTCAACATAACTTCCTTGCTCTTGTTTGTACTCTATGCCCCTATTAATAAAGCCCCGGACACTGTATGCTTTATTGACCGGCCTCTCAAACTGTCCTGCCATCTTCAATGACTTATGCACGTATACACTCTGCTCCTGCACCTCCTTTAGAATAGTACCCTTCATTCTATCATGTCTCTCCATGTTCGTCCTACCAAAATGAATCATTTCACATTTCTCTGCATTGAATTTCATCTGCTACCTGTCTGCCTTTTCCACCAACTCGTCTGTGTCCTTTTCAAGCTCTACACTAAATTCTTCAGTTCACAATGCTTCCAAGTTTCGTATCATCTGCAAACTTTGAAATTGTTCCCTGTACACCAAGGTCTAGGTCATTAATATATATCAAGAAAAGCAAAGGTCCCAACACTGATCCCTGAGGAACTCCAGTACCAACCTTCCTCCAGTTCGAAAAACACCATTAACCACTACTCTTTGTTTCCTGTCACTCAGCCAATTTCGTATCCATGTTGCTACCGTCCCTTTGATTCCATGAGTGACAGGTTTACTGTGTGGCACTCGGTCAAATGCCTTTTGAAAGTCCATGTACACCACATCAACAGCATTGCCCTCATCAAACCACTCTGTTACCTCCTCAAAAAACTCCAGCAAGTTAGTTAAACATGATTTTCCCTTAAGAAACCCATGCTAGCTTTCCTTAATTAACTCGCATTTGTCCATGTTACTATTCATTTTGTCCCAAATTATTTTTTCTAGAAATTTTCTCATCATTGAAGTTAAACTGGCCTGTAATTGCTGGGCTTGTCTTTACACCCTTTATTGAACAAGAGTATAATATTTGCATTGTCGGACATGCTTTTAACCTGGATACTGTTCTCGCATTACCGCTGTTCTGCTCTTGGGCCTGTTAAAACATTCGTCGTCCCTCTCACTCTCCTGTAAGACCACACCTGGGCTTTGTTTTATCCTCACTCGATCCTCTCGCTCACCTGCAGATCCGCTCTCGGGCTTTCTTTTCTCCTCAGTCAATTCTCTTGTAGATCCACTCTTGAGCATTCCATTATCCTGGTTTGCTCCTCTCGCTTTCCCACAGGACCACTTTCAGGCCATGTTTTCTCTTGGATCACTCCTGTCATTCTTCCTCAGGTCCGCTCTCAGGCAATGTTTTTTCTTGGGTTGATCCTCTCGCTCTCCTGCAGGTCCACTCCTGAGCCTTCCTTTATCTCCAGAATCTCCTCTCGCACTCCCACAGATCCATTCTAGGGCCAACCGTTATCCTCAGTCCTGCTCTCAGTCCTTATTTTAAAGAAGGATCGCTCCTCTTGCTCTCCCGCAAATCCACTATCGGGCTTTTTTGTATCCAGAGTCGCATCTCTCATTCTAACGCAGGCCAGCTCTCCAGCCTGGTTTTATTCTGGGTCGCTCCTCTCACATTCCTGAAGGCTCAAGCCTTCATCTTCCCGCAGGTTTCCCTGCTTGCTCTCCCACAGGTCCTCTCTCCGGCTTTGTTTCATGTACGCTCTCTCCTCTCACTCGCCTGATCTGTTCTCGGGAATTCCATTATCCTGGGTCACTGAACTCGCTCTCCCGCAAGTCTGCTCTCAGGCCTTGTTTTATCCTCAGTTGATCTGCTCGCACTCTGCAGATCCTCTCTCAGGCTTTATTTTATTTTCTGTCAATCCTTTTGCTTTCCCGCAGATACGATCAAGAGCATTCCATTATCCTGTATTGCTGTTCTCACAGGTCCCTTCTCGGACATGGTTTTAACCTGGAGGCTGTTCTTGCGTTCCTGTAGGACCACACTTGGGCCTTGTTTTATTCTCGGTTGTTCATCTTGCTCTTCCGCATGTTCACTCTCGGGCCTTCCTTTATCTCCGGTCTCCCCTCTCACTTTCCCGCAATTCCATTCTAGGGCCAACCATTATTCTCAGTTGGTCCTCTTCTCCACCACAGGCCTGCTCTCAGGCTTTGTTTTGTAGAGGTTTTCTCCTCTCACTCTCCCACAAATCCGTTCTCGGTCTTTGTTTTATCCGAGGTTGTTCCTCGTTCTGGGGGCCTGTTTTGGGGGCTGTTCCACTCGCGTTCCCACAGGTCTACTCTTGGGCTTTCCTTTATCTTCAGTCTCCTTCAGATACTCGGTTGAGCCTTCCATTATCCTGGGCTGCTCCTCTCGATTTAGCTCAAGTCCTTTGTCGGGCCCTGTCTTTTCTTGGGTTGATCCTCTCTCGCTCCTGCAGGTCCACTCTAGGGCCTCAGTTTCTTTTCTTGCTTCCCTACTGGCCCGCTCTCAGTCCTTATTTTATAGGGAGAGGGAGAGTCTTCTGCAAATCTGCTTTCGGACCTTGATTTATTCTGGGTCGCTCCTCTCACGCTCCAGCAAGTTCTATCTCAGGCCTTGTTTATCTTTGGTCGCTCCTAGCACCCTCTCACAGGTTCCTTTCGGTGAAGGGTTGCTACCCGAACCCGACAGGACCAAATGAAATGTGTCGGGTCCGGTCGGGTCACTCTTCCGGGTCCGACTTTCAGGCTCAGGTCGGTTTGGGCCGGGTCCGGGTCGGGGACACACAGTACTACATCAAAATTTGAAAAGCCTACCTGAGCTGGGAATCCGGGACATCAAGGAGGGAAACATGCATCCGGACTCCTCAGACTCTGATTCTGCGCAGTGAGCGAGTGAGCATCTCTATGACGTCATCGTGCTCATGCTGCAGGTTTCTTCCATTCCATTCCATCCATCCAAAAGTGGTAAGTACAATGAATGCGCTATGGTCGGGTTGGGTCAGGCATGGGTTGGGTCGGGCATGGGAAAAATTGGAAGGACTCAGGCCAGGTCGGGTTCGGGTCCAATGTGGTTCTGTTGGGCTCGGTTGGTTTTTTTTTCCAGAGCTGAGCAGGCCTTTAACTTCGGTTGATCCTCTTGCTCACCCGCAGGTCCACTCTCAGGACTTCCTTTTCCCTCGGTTGCTCCTCTGGCTCTCCCACCTGTCCGTTCTTAGTCTACTTTTATCCTCAGTCAGTCCTCTTGCTCTCCCACAGGTCCACTCTCAGGTGTTGTTTAATCCTTGGTTGATCCTCTCGATCTCCTGCAGGTCCACTCTCAGGCTTTGTTTTATGTTTAGTTTCTCCTTTCACTTTCCCACAGAGCCTTTCTCAGCCATTGTTTCATCTTCAGTCAATCCTCTCACTCTCCCGCAGATAAGGTCTAGGGCATTCCATTACCAGAGCTTGCTCACATTGCTCTCCTGCAGGTCCATTCTCAGGCTTTCTTTTATGCTGGGTCGTTCCTCTCGCTCTTCCACATGTCCATTCTCAGACCTTACCTTATCTTCAGTAGCTGCCCTTGCTCTCCTGCAGGTCGCCTCTTTTGCCTTCCTTTACCTCTGGTTCTCTTGTTCTCCCATTATTAATTTCACTGTATTATGTATAATTTGCCAGTTTCAGTATACAGTCAATGGACACTGGATGCATAGAGGCAGACAAAAATACATCAAGGTTATATTTAAAGGTTGTATAAATAATATTACCCGAACTGTAATTGTAGAACATAGAACTGCTAATCTCATTTCAAGAAATTTGGGATGTTAAGCGCAAAATATATGATTAACTGGTGATTTCCTCAAATTTTTAGTTTTAGTTTTAGAGATACAGCACTGAAACAGGCCCTTCGGCCCACCGAGTCTGTGCCGACCATCAACCACCCATTTATACGAATCCTACACTAATCCCATATTCCTACCACATCCCCACCTGTCCCTGTATTTCACTACCACCTACCTATACTAGGGGCAATTTATAATGGCCAATTTACCTACCAACCTGCAAGTCTTTTGGCTTGTGGGAGGAAACCAGAGCACCCGGAGAAAACCCACGCAGTCACAGGGAGAACTTGCAAACTCCACACAGACAGTACCCAGAATTGAACCTGGGTCGCTGGAGCTGTGAGGCTGCGGTGCTAACCACTGCGCCACTTGTTCCTGTATTCTTGGAAGGATAATTGACGGAGTCTGTATCCCTTTTGTATTTTTAATACAATTAATTGTAAATAATAGTTATATTTTTGTTGAAAATGATAGAAATGTATTTTGTTTATATTGTTACATCCAGTTTAAACACAGCTGGGAATAAATGCTGTTGTTTCTTTATGGAAGTTTGTAATCATACACACTGGGACATACAAAATGGGGAATATGGTTGTCAACCCTCCAGGATTGTTCTGGAGTCTCCAGGAATTAAGGATTAATCTCAAGGACAGTGCTGCAGGAAAAATCATAGATAGAGACATGAAAACATGCAGTTTTTTCCCATTTTCTTTAAAAACTATTGTTTATTCATTGCAAAAATTTCAGAGATGGGGAAAAAGGCTGCTTGACAGTCATCCAATCAGGTAATGAAGAGTCCTTTTATTTGAAATGATTGAGGGGGTTACTGTCAGTCCCAACAGCGAGTATATCTTTTCAAAATGAAGGCGCCTGGCTCGAGCTTGTGTGATTGCACGAAGCATCCACCGAGCGACGTCAGTCAAAGGGAATCCGGAATCTAATGGTGACGGAAGTTGCTGCTGCTCCCACACCCAGACCATGCTATCTCCAGCAGATTAAGGGAAATAACAGATAAGATCTGCTCTGAATGGCAAAACAGAGCACATCGGCAAAATTTCCAAACACAATCTATTCGAGAGAAATGAACAGTTTCAGAACAATTCAAAGTCGTTCAATTAATCAAATGACTTCTATTTACAACTCCACAATTAATGCATTCTCTATCCAATTTAGGAGCAATTTTAGATGCTTTTATAGACAGCCTAATACATTGATTGGATTTTTAACTAGCAGAATTATCTTTTTTATTAAATGCAGAACCACAATTCAGCTTTGGTTGCTGTCTCAAACTGTGATAATAATTAGATATCACAGAATCACAAAATTGTTACAGCACAGAAGGAGACCATTCGGCCCATCCTGTCTGCACCGGCTCTCCAATTGAGCCATTCCCCCACCTTCTCCCATAATCTTCTATATTCTTACCTTTCAGGTAACTATCAAATTCCCTTTTGAATACCTCAATTGAACCTGCCTGCACCACACACTCTGGCAGTGCATTCCAGATCCTAACCACACGCTGCGTGAAAAAGTTAAAAGATATTAATAATGCCCTTAAAATAAAACTCAACTTACTGGTTAAGTGTAAAACTGAAACTGCGTCTTCGAGGTGATGTATTTCATTCAAACACAATCATTTATGGCATCGCACAATAGCGCAAATGCAGGCACTGCTGGAGTGAATGTCAGCTTATAGAGTCATAGAGTTTTACAGCACAGAAACAGGCCCTTCGGTCCAATGTGCCTGCGCTGACCATCAAGCACCCGTCCTAACTAATCCCATTTCCCCGCACTTGTCTCGTAGCCTTCTATGCTATGGCGTTTCAAGTGCTCATCTAAATACTTCTTGAATGTCGTGAGTGTTCCTGCCTCTACCACCCTTTCAGGCAGTGTGTTCCAGATTCCAACCACCCTCCGGGTGAAAAAATTCTTCCTCAACTCTCCTCTAAACCTCCTGCTACTTACCTTCAATCTATGCCCCCTAGTTATTGACCTCTCCGTTAAGGGAAAAAGTTTCTTCCTATCTATCCTGTCAATGCCCCTCATAATTTTGTACACCTCAATCAGGTCCCCCCTCAGCCTTCTCCGCTCCAAGGAAAACAACTCCAGCCTATCCAGTCTGTCTTCATAACTGAAACGCTCCAGCCCAGGCAACATCCTGGTGAATCTCCTCTGCGCCCTCTCCAGTGCAATCACATCCTTCCTATAGTGTGGTGACCAGAACTGTACACAGTACTCCAGCTGTGGCCTAACCAGCGTTTTATACAGTTCCATCATAACTTTCCTGTTCTTATATTCTGTGCCTCGGTTAATAAAGGCAAGTATCCAGTATGCCTTCCTAACCACCTTATCTACCTGTGCTGCTGCCTTCAGTGATCAATGGACAAGCATCCCAAGGTCCCTCTGTACTCCCTAGGGTCCTACCATCCATTGTATATTCCCTTGCCTTGTTAGACCTCCCAAAGTGCATCACCTCACACATCTCAGAATTAAACTCGATTTGCCACTGCTTCGCCCATCTTAACAGCCCATCTATGTTCTGTAATCTAAGGCTTTCCTCCTCACTATTTACGACACCACCAATTTTCGTGTCATCTGCAAACTTACTGATCATACCTCCTATATTCATGTCTAAATCATTAATGTACTCTACAAACAGTAAGGCTCCCAGCTGGTAGGTACCCCACTGGTCACTGGCCTCCATTCACGAAAACAACCCTCTGCCATCACCCTCTGCCTCCTTCTCACCTCAGGCTGCAACTGCTCTGCGTGATTGATCTAATCCAGAAAAACTGTAACAATGAGTCAATGGACACCATCACACAGGAAAATATCAAATTCAGCTCTGCAAATTATGTGTATGGAATGTTAGTGGCAGATAAATAGAATCATGGAACAGGCAAAAGGGCTAGAAATAGAAACGGCGTCTTAAATATGACAAATTGGAAATTGGGTTACTTAAGAATGTGTCTCAACACTGACAGAATTAGCAGGAAGGCAGAAAGGTGTGAATAATTTGGAGTGATGGGGAGACGGAAAATTAAATAGGAGTAGAGGGAGTAACAGATTGACAGATATCCCCATTATAGTGAGGTGACTGCTAATGTAAGGCATTCAGATACATCCAAATCAAAATGCATTTAGATTTCTTCCTTGAGACTTGATATTGCAGTAAATTAACAACTGTATAAAATATTACTTTAAAAATAATTATTTTTGACAGTTGTTTGAACATTGTTCTCATGTGTCCTTAGGTAGAATTTTATAGCACAGAAACAGGCCATTCGTCCCGCTGGTGTTTATGCTCCAAAAGGTCCTCCTCTCATCTTACTTCATTTTTCCTGATCAGCATATCTTTCTATTCCTTTCTCCTTCATACACTTATCAAGCTTTATGCAATTGTTGACTTTTAATCTGAATGGTCAACACTACAAACTTGAAATACCTGTACATATAAGTTTTAAAATGTTTTCTTAATGTTTTTTCCATACACTCATTTGTGAATTCTGCATCTGTGAAACTCCCAAGATAACTCATGTAACATAATCAGAAATCTGCATGAATTGCACAGCTTTGGTGCATTCCATTTTCTCACAAATTGCAATACAAAATGTTGTTTATATTGCAATAACCCTGAATTTCTGAATTCAATACAAGCTTATATTTTTATATATAAAGATAAAATTGCATTATTTTAAGTTTTTCGTAATTTCAACCTGTTATTTTGTTTTGAAAAATAAATTAAAATATAATTAGTTTAAACATAAGTCTTGTTTTTGGACCCATCGCTATCTAATTAAAGATAAATTACAATATGCAGGTACAGAGGGTCATAACTATTTTCAAAAAATATTCAGTTATTGAAGAAACCTGTCTGAAGGTGAAACAGGTGTACAGTTTGTACAGAGTAACAGAATGGACAGAAATCAGAGAGTGGGGGTAAAGAGCAGTTATTCAGAGAAGAAGGTGGAAAGTTGGGGTTCCACAAGGATCAACACTGGAAACAGTTGCACACAATTTATATCAATAATTTAGACTTTGAAATCAAAAACAGTATTTCTAAATTTGTGGATGACATCAAGTTGTGGGGGAATAGTCAATACTGAGGAGGACTGCAACAAATTACAAGACAATTATAATCTTACTGAATGGGCGTATGATTGACAAATGACTTGCAACACAGATTAAAGTGAGGTATTATATTTTGATAAGAAAACATCACCAGGTCAGATATAACTTGGGAAATCAGAATCTAAATGGGGTAGAGAAAAAAGAGATCTGGGAGTAAAAATACACCACTAAAAGTCATGATGCAGGTTAATAAGACCACAAATAAACAAGCTTGAGTGTTTATTTCCTGGGGGCAAGAATTGAAAAGGTGTGAATTTATATGGAGCCTTGGTTAGCCCACACTTGGAATACTGTGTATAATTCTGGTTGCCACAATGTGAGGTTATACCCATCAGGAAAGGATGATGAGGCTGGGTCTGTTTTCTGTTGAAAAGAGAGGCTGAGGGGTGACCTAATAGAGTTCTTTAAAATTTTGATCGAGGAGACACAGAGAGTGTTTGGGCTGAATTTTCCAGGCCCTTTAGGGATGGGCTCGGAGGCTTGGGGTGGTGGGGGGGGGGGGGGGGTTGTGGTTGGGAGTGGGGAGCCTATCAGGACGGAAGACGTTGGGATGGAAGCCTGCTTCTTCACGTCATTTCAGGATATTCCCGACAGCAGCTGATATGGCAGCAGGACATTGCGCCTGTCTGCGGTGGGAAGGTAAATAAGCCAATTAATTGACAGCAATTTTACGGGGGTTTTGAATTTTATAACCGCGCACGGAAGCCACACCGCTTCAGAGCATCACCTGGGAAAAGGAGGCGGCAAGTGGGAGCTCAGTGCTCTCCATCCGGCAGCATGAAGCATTCGGAATAAAATAAATGAGTTAACAGCGCAAATAGAGATGAATGGGTATGATTTAATGGCGTTTACTGAGACGTGGTTGCAGGGAAACCAGGTTTGGGAATTGAATATCCAAGGGTACTCAGTATTTCGGAAGGATAGGCAGGAAGGAAAAGGAGGAGGTGTAGCGTTGTTAGTAAAGGAAGAGATCAGTGCTGTACTGAGAAATGATATAGGCATTGGAGATCAAGTCATAGAATCAGTCTGGGTAGAAATAAGAAATAGCAAGGGAACGAAGTTCCTGGTGGGAGTAATCTGTAGGTCCCCAAACAGAAGTTCCGCAGTGGGGCACAGTATAAACCAGGAAATACTCTGGGCTTGTAAGAAAGGTACAGCAATAATCATGGGTGATTTTAATATGCATAAAGAATAGATTCATCAAATTGGCAAAGGTAGCCTTGAGGGAGAGTTCATTGAATGTATCAGATTGTCTTTTGGAGCAATATGTTGTGGAACCAACCAGGAAGCAGGCTATTCTAGATTTGGTATTGTGTAATGAGGTGGGATTAATTAATGATCTCATAGTTAAGGATCCTCGAGGGAAAAGTAATCATAGCATGCGAGAATTTCAAATTCAGTTTGAGGGCAAGAAACTGGAGTCCCACACTAGCATTCTGGAGTTAAACAAAGGCATGAGGACAGATTTGGCCCTAGTGGACTAGGCAGGAAGACTAAAAGGTAGGACAGTTGATGAGCAGTGGCAGATGTTTAAGGAGATATTCAATTCCTCCCAACTAAAATATATTGCAATGAGAAAGAAAGATTCGAAGAAGGGGAAAAAACATCCATGGCTAAGCAAGGAAGTTAAGGATAACATAAAGACAAAAACTAAGGCAGACCATATTGCAAAGGCCAGCGGCATGCTGGAAGATTGAGAAACTTTTAAAGATCAACAAAGGGCTACTAAAAAAGTAATAAAAAGAGCAAAGGTAAATTATGAAAGAAAACTAGCGCAATATATAAAAACAGATAGCAAAAGCTTCTATAAGTATATATGAGAGTAGTTAAAGTGAATGTTCGTCCCTTGGAAGATGAGACTGGGGGAGTTAATAGAGGGGAACACAGAAATAGCGGAAACACTAAATCAGTATTTTGCCTCAGTTTTCACGGTGGAGGACACTAGAACCATCCAAATAGTAACAGGCCATGCAGAGGTTATAGTAAAGGAGGAACTTAGAACAATCATCACTAGGGAAAAAGTACTGAGCAAACTATTGGGATTGAAGGCAGACAAGTCCCCAGGGCCTGATGGCCAACATCCGAGGGTCTTAAAGGAAGTGGCAGTGGAGATAGTGGATCCATTGGTTATAATATTCCAAAATTCCCTGGATGCGGGAAAGGTTCCAGTGGATTGGAAAAAAGCTAATATAATGCCCATATTTGAAAAGGAGGGAGGCAGAAAGTAGGAAACTGTAGACCAGTTAGTTTAACATCTATCGTTAGGAAATTGTTAGAGTCCGTTATTAAGGAAATAATGGGGCATTTAGAAAGTCAAAACGCAATCCATAAGAGTCAGCATGGTTCTATGAAGGGTAGATCGTGTTTGACTAATTTGCTAGAACCTTATTGACCCCCGGTCAATAAGGTTCTGTCCCGCCACAGTCCACCTGCTTCAATGGGTGCTTGGAGCTCAGGGTCATTGCCCGAAAAGCGGACTGCAACACCGCACCAAACAGCATGTAAAAAGGAAAGAAGGTACCAGCCTTTCGTTTTGCAAGCTGGAACGTCAGAACTATGTGTCCTGGCCTGTCGGAAGACCTTACACAAATCAACGATTCTCAGAAGACCGCCATCATTAACAACGAGCTCAGTAGACTCAATGTGGACATTGCAGCACTTCAGGAGATACGCCTCCCTGCGAGCGGATCACTAACAGAGCAAGACTACACCTTCTTCTGGCAGGGTGGGGATCCTGAAGAACCAAAACAGCATGGAGTGGGTTTCGCCATCAGAAACACTTTGCTCAGCATGATAGTGCCACCTTCAAATGGCTCAGAACGCATACTGTCCATCCGACTGCTCACCGCCTCTGGTCCAGTACACCTACTCAGCATCTATGCTCGAACACTCTGCTCCCCACCTGAAGATAAAGACCAGTTCTACGAGGAACTCCATAATATCATTAGTAGCATCCCCAATACCGAACATCTGTTCCTGCTGGGGGACTTTAATGCCAGGGTTGGGGCCGACCATGACTCATGGCCCTCCTGCCTTGGGTGCTATGGCATTGGAAGGATGAATGAGAATGGACAGAGACTGCTTGAGTTGTGTACCTATCATAACCTCTGCATCACCAACTCGTTCTTTCACACCAAACCCTGTCACCAGGTTTCTTGGAGGCATCCAAGATCGCGTCGTTGGCACCAGCTGGACCTCATCGTCACAAGGCGAGCCTCCTTAAACTGTTCAAATCACACGCAGCTTCCATAGTGCAGACTGTGACACCGACCACTCCCTGGTGTGCAGCAAGGTTAGACTCAAACCAAAGAAGCTGCATCACTCCAAGCAGAAGGGCCACCCACGCATCAACACGAGCAGAATTTCTTATCCACAGCTGTTACAAAAATTTCTAAATTCACTTGAAAAAGCCCTTCAAAACACTCCCACAGGGGATGCAGAGACCAAGTTGGCTCACATCAGAGATGCCATCTATGAGTCAGCCATGACCACCTATGGCAAACGTGTGAAGCGGAATGCAGACTGGTTTCAATCTCATTTTGAAGAGCTGGAACCTGTCATAGCCGCTAAGCGCATTGCACTGCTGAACTACAAAAAAGCCCCCAGCGAGTTAACATCTGTAGCACTTAAAACAGCCAGGCGCTGTGCAAATGACTACTGGCAACACCTATGCAGTCATATTCAGCTGGCCTCTGACACCGGAAACATCAGGGGAATGTATGATGGCAGTAAGAGAGCTTTTGGGCCAACCATCAAGAAGATCGCCCCCCTCAAATCTAAATCGGGGACACAATCACTGACCAATGCAAGCAAATGGACCGCTGGGTTGAGCACTACCTAGAACTGTACTCCAGGGAAAATGTTGTCACTGAAACCGCCCTCAATGCAGCCCAGTCTCTGCCAGTCATGGATGAGCTGGACGTGCAGCCAACAAAATGGGAACTCAGTGATGCCATTGATTCTCTAGCCAGCGGAAAAGCCCCTGGGAAGGGCGGCATTACCCCTGAAATAATCAAGAGTGCTAAGCCTGCCATACTTTCAGCACTCTATGAACTGCTTTGCCTGTGCTGGGACGAGGGAGCGGTACCACATGACATGCGCGATGCCAATATCATCACCCTCTATAAAAACAAAGGTGACCGCGGTGACTGCAACAACTACCGGGGAATCTCCCTGCTCAGCATAGTGGGGAAAGTCTTCGCTCGAGTCGCTTTAAGCAGGCTGCAGAAGCTGGCCGAGCGTGTCTACCCTGAGGCACAATGTGGCTTTCGAGCAGAGAGATCGACCATTGACATGCTGTTCTCCCTTTGTCAGCTACAGGAGAAATGCCGCGAACAATAGATGCCCCTCTACGTTGCTTTCATTGATCTCACCAAAGCCTTTGCCCTCGTCAGCAGACGTGGTCTCTTCAGACTACTAGAAAAGATCGGATGTCCACCAAAGCGACTAAGTATCATCACCTCATTCCATGACAATATGAAAGGCACAATTCAGCATAGCGGCGTCTCATCAGACGCCTTTCCTATCCTGAGTGGTGTGAAACAGGGCTGTGTTCTCGCACCGACACTGTTTGGGATTTTCTTCTCCCTGCTGCTCTCACATGCGTTCAAGTCTTCAGAAGAAGGAATTTTCCTCCACACAAGATCAGGTGGCAGGTTGTTCAACCTTGCCCGTCTAAGAGCAAAGACCAAAGTACGGAAAGTCCTCATCAGGTAACTCCTCTTTGCAGACGATGCTGCTTTAACATCTCACACTGAAGAGTGTCTGCAGAGTCTCATCGACAGGTTTGCGGCTGCCTGCACCGAATTTGGCCTAACCATCAGCCTCAAAAAAACGAACATCATGGGACAGGACGTCAGAAATGCTCCATCCATCAATATTGGTGACCACGCTCTGGAAGTGGTTCAAGATTTCACCTACCTAGGCTCAACTATCACCAGTAACCTGTCTCTAGATGCAGAAATCAACAAGCGCATGGGAAAGGCCATGTCCAGACTGGCCAAGAGAGTGTGGGAAAATGGCGCACTGACACGGAACACAAAAGTCCGAGTGTATCAAGCCTATGTCCTCAGTGCCTTGCTCTCCGGCAGCGAGGCCTGGACAATGTATGTCAGCCAAGAGCGACGTCTCAATTCATTCCATCTTCGCTGATTCCGGAGAATCCTTGGCATCAGGTGGCAGGACCGCATCTCCAACACAGTAGTCCTCGAGGCGGCCAACATCCCCAGCTTATACACACTACTGAGTCAGCGGCACTTGAGATGGCTTGGCCATGTGAGCCGCATGGAAGATGGCAGGATCCCCAAGGACACATTGTACAGCCAGCTCGCCACTGGTATCAGACCTACCGGCCGTCCATGTCTCCGCTTTAAAGACGTCTGCAAACGCAACATGAAGTCCTGTAACATTGATCACAAGTCGTGGGAGTCAGTTGCCAGCGAACGCCAGAGCTGGCGGGCAGCCATAAAGGTGGGGCTAAAGTGTGGCGAGTCGAAGAGACTTCGCAGTTGGCAGGAAAAAAGACAGAAGCACAAGGGGAGAGCCCCAACAACCAACTTTTTCTGCAGCACCTGTGGAAGAGTCTGTCACTCTAGTATTGGCCTTTATAGCCACTCCAGGCACTGCTCCACACACCACTGACCACCTCCAGGCGCTTACCCATTGTCTCCCGAGACAAGGAAGCCAAAGAAGAAGAACAATTTGCTAGAGTTCTTTGAAGCTGTGACAAGCAAAGTGGATAATGGGGATCCTGTAGATATAGTATATCTGGACTTCCAGAAGGCATTTGATAAGGTGCCTCACACAAGGTCAGATCACATGGGGTTAGTTTGCAATTTATTAGCTTAGATATAGGATTGGCTAACCAATAGAAAACAGAGTCGGAATAAATGGGTCTTTTTCTGGTTGGCAAGATGTAACTCGTGGGGTGCCACAGAGTTCGGTCCTTGGACCCCAACTATTTACAATCTATATTAATGACTTGGATGCAGGGATAGAAGCTATAACCAAATTTGCAGATGACACTAAAATAGGTGGGATAGTAAGTTGCAATAAAGAAATAAGAAATTTACAAATGGATATGGATAGGTTGGGTGAATGGGCCAAAATTTGGCAGATGGAGTTTTACGTGGATAAATGTGAGGTTATCCATTTTGGTTGGAAGAATAGAAAAGCAAATTATTATCTAAATGGAGAGAACCTTCAGAGTGCTTCGGTGCAGAGGGATCTGGGTGTCCTCGTGCATGAATCGCAGAAAGCTAGAATGCAGGTACAGCAGATAATAAGGAAGGCAAATGGAATGTTGGCATTTATTGCTGAAAGAATAGAATATAAAAGTAGGGAAGTGTTGCAACTGTACAAGGCATTAGTGAGACCGCACCTGGAGTATTGCGTACAGTTTTGGTCCCCTTACTTGAGGAGGGATGTCATTGCATTGGAGGCAGTTCAGAGGAGGCTCATAAGATTGATTCCAGGGATGAGGGGTTTGTCTTATGAAGAGAGATTGAGCAGTTTAGGCCTTTACTCTCTCGAGTTTAGAAGAATGAGAGGAGTTCTAATTGCGGTATATAAGATGATTAAGGGGATTGACAAAGTAGACGTAGAGAGGATGTTTCCTCTTGTGGGACAATCTAGAATGAGAGGTCATAGTTTTAGGATAAGGGGTAGCAGATTTGAAACAGAGATGAGGAGAAATTACTTCTCTCAAAGGATTGTGAGTCTGTGGAATTTACTACCCCAGAGTGCGGTGGATGCCGCAACATTGAGTAAATTTAAGGAGGAGATAGACAGATTTTTAATTAGTAAAGGGTTGAAGGTTTATGGAGAATGGGCAGGAAAGTGGAGTTGAGGCCAAGATGAGATCAGCCACCATCATATTGAATGGCGGAGCAGGCCAAGGGGCTGAATTGCCTATTCCTGCTCCTAGTTCTTATGTTCTTATGTTTATCAGAGGCAGTGTGGTGTGGCAAGGAGGGTGGAACAATATGGGCATTGGAAAACAAAAGCGGGAACGGGTGGGATGGAAAGGTGCCAGCACTGCAGGAACGTGCCAACAGATTCCCATCTGGGCAGTGGCACTTAAACACAAGAAACTTTGAGGGCAGGGGGGAGGTGACAAGGAAGGGGGTGAAACATTTGCATAAGAGGCTTTGGAAACTGACAGAGGCCACCTGCCGTGGGCATCATTCACCCAGGCTTTAGGGCATCAGGTGAGGGGGAGGAGCAGCAGAGCGGGAGGGAGGTCCAGCCACAGGCAGTGAGAAATCAGCAACCTCAGGGCCAACAGGAGGGCCTGTCTTGGGGTGGGGATGCAGGAGAAGGGTGCAGAAGAGGCATACGCCTCTTGAGTGCAGAAGAGGCTACCCTCCAGCGAGGATCTACCATCCGCTTCTCAGCTACCTTCAAATGTTCAAGCAGCAGTGTCTCTGAAGACTGTGCCTCTCCAGGGAGGCCATCACTGATCTGTGTGCCAAGCTGGAGAATGGCTAAGCACCACGGGAGGTGGTGTCCATCTAATACCAGTGGCACTGAAGGTCACAGTGGTACTGAACTTCTGTGCCTCTAGATCTTTCTAGCAATCTGCTGGAGAGATACAAACATACATATGAACTTACGAATTAGGAGCAGGAGTAGGCCACTTGGCCCCTCGAGCCTGCTCCGCCATTCAATAAGTCCATGGCTGAACTGATTACTCCACATTTCCACCTACCCCCGATAACCTTCCACTCCCTTGCATATCAAGAATCTATCTGCCTCAGCGTTAAACATATTCAAAGACTCTGCTTCCACCATCTTTTGAGGAGGAGAATTCCAAAGACTCATGACCCTCAGAGAGGGTCCCTCTCTTCTCTGTCTTAAATGGGCGACCCCTTATTTTTAAAAGTGACCCTTAGTTCCAGATTCTCCCACAAGGGGAAACATCCTTTCCACATCCACCCTGTCAAGACATCTCAGGATCTTATATGTTTCAATCAAGTCACCTCTTACTCTTTAAGTTCCAGTGGATACAAGCCTAGCCTGTCCAATCTTTCCTCATAAGACAGCCCACCCATTCCAAGTATTAGTCTAGTAAACCTTCTCTGTACTGCCTCCAACGCCTTTACATCCTTCCTTAAATAAGACCAGTACTGTACACAGTACTCCAGATGTGGTCTCACCAATGCCCTGTATAGGTGAAGCATAACCTCCCTACTTTTGTATTCAATTCCCTTTGTGATAAACAATAACATTCTATTATCATTCCTGAAAACATGCTGTACCTGCATAGTAACCTTTTGCGATTCATACACTAGGACACCCAGATCCCGCTGCATCTCAGAGCTCTGCAATCTCTCACCATTTGGATAATATGCTTTTTTATTCTTCCTGCCAAAGTGGACACTTTCCCACATTATGCTCCATTTGCCAGATCTTTGCCCACTCACTTAACCTATCTTTATCCCTTTGTAGCCTCCTTATGTCCTCTTCACAAGTTACTTTCCTACCTACCTTTGTGTCATCAACAAATTTAGCAACTATACCTTCGGTCCCTTCATCCAAGTCATTTATATAAATTGTAAAAAGTGGCACACCACTCGTTACATCTTGCCAAGCAGAAAATGACCCATTTATGCCTACTCTGTTTTCTGTTAGCTAGCCAATCTTCTATTCATGCCAATATGTTACACACTCCACCATGAGCTTTTATTTTCTGCAATAACCTTTGATGTGGCACCTTATCAAATGCCTGAGATATGTGGGATCTCGCAGTCTGCAGCACATCAATGCACCAAGGTGGTGACTGATGCCTTGTTCAAGAGGGCCAGTGAGTATGTGCATTTTCACACCAAGCCGGACAGCCAAACTGAAAGAGCCATTGGGTTTGGGGCCATTGCTGGATTCCCCTCAGGCGCAGGGTGTGATCAACTGCCACGTGTGGCCATTAAGGCTCCCACAGATCAGCCAGCAGCCTTCATCAATAGGAAGGGCTTCCACTCGCTCATTGTACAACTGGTCTGCAACCACCGCAGACCGATCCTTCAGGTGTGTGCACAGTTCCCGGGAAGCAGCCACGACACATATATACTTCAGCATTCCCAGGTGCCACAGCTTTTCAAGCACCTCACAGACCGTTAGGGGTGGACACTGGGAGACATGAGCTACTTACTGAGGACATAGCTACTAATGGCTGTGAGGAACCCACGCACGAACGCAGAGGAGAGGGACAACACCTGGCACAGGGCAACCCAAACCATCGAGCAGGCCATAGGGATTGTGAAGATGTGATTCAGGTGTCTTGATCAATCCAGTGGAGCGCTTCAATGTGCTTCAGCGAGGGTCTCGTGTGTCATGGTGGTCTGTTGTGCACTGCACAATCTGGTACTGCAGAGGGGTGTTGAACAATGAGAATCCTGTGAATCGCGATGCCTCCTCCAATGATGAGGATGTGGAGGAAGGTGCTGACCAGGCGATGCAACATGAAGGACCCCAGGGAATAAGGGCAAGGCGCAATGAGATCTACACAAGGTAGGTTCGGGAAACATGTAACACACAAATGTTTCATGTCACCCTTACTACCTCTTGGATACCAATAAAGCCTTACCATTCTGCAGCCCTGCTGTCACCCATGTACTATTCCATCACTCTGCTCATTGTACAACGACAAGGCTGAGGTATTGAACTCACATGGCATTTCCCCTCACAACCAGCCCCTTGAGGGAGACAGGGTATAACTGAAGTCCCAAAGGGCTGAAAAAAATGAAAGATGTATCAGCAATATATTAATCCTTGATTTAATGCAACAAGAAACATGAGGCTTCACAGTTTGTTCCTCTATTCACCCGTGTACCCCAGGTGCAGCTAGGTGCTCTTCTTAAATTTCTTACGCATGCCCCAAGTGGTGCTCCCCCTGCACATTGCAGTTGAGTTGGAGGCAGGCTGTTGACCTTGCTGCCCTGTGACATGGGCTGACCTTGCTGGTCATTTTCTGACTGCCTGAGGCCTGGAGGGCCCTGTCATGCTGAGGGGATCCTGCACAGGTGCAGGACCCTCCTCTGTTGTTGCGGCTACTTGATGTGCTGGTGTCACTGGCAGATGGGCTATGGAATTGACTGGGTGGTCATTCCCTCGCCACCAAACGCACCCTCTCATGTTTCCACATGCAAGTTCCAAAGGGAAAAGAAGTAAGGAGTACTCACCTTCAGAATGAATAAGGTCATAGACGTACCTGCAGTACTGGATCCAGGTTCTGGCGGTGACCCCACAACTGTTGACCTCCTCTGTGATCTCCGTCCAGACTTGGTTGGTGAGTCGTGCCGGCCTCCTCCTCCTCCCTTCTGCGGAAGAGGACCTCTCCCCTTGCCCTTGCATCTTGGAGAAGAGCTTGCCAGCGCAGCATTGCTGACTCATGGGGCTACCCTTTGTCTTCCTTCTGCCATTCTCGCTGCTGGTTTCCTGCCTTTCTTAAGATTTCCAGGCAGTCCCCATTTTTTTCAGCGCTGGCAGCCCTTTAAATATGACGCCAGCACCTGCTGCGGCATGTCCTCATTTCGGTTCCACCGCCTCTCTGCCCGCCTCTGCTCCCTCAGTGGTTGGCCCCCATGCCTCCTGACTGTTAATTGGCTGGCCACCGGAAGATCTCTTGCAGCCGGTCGATCCCCGCCCGAGCAGAAGAGGCTGCAGCTTCTGATCCTGATGGTGGGACCTGCAGTCTAGCTGCAAAAATCAGCCCAGTGCTTCCACTTGTGAAGAAGAGAAAAACTAGAGGCCATCAAGAAATCAAGCACGTAACTCTGAAGAAACGTCGTTACCAGAGTGGTGAGAATGTGGAATGCGCTACCACAGGGTGTAGTTGAGGCGAATAGTACAGGTTCATTTAAGGGGAAGGTAGATAAGCATATGAGAGAAAAGAAGGAGGCATAAGCAGAAACATCAACATGGACTGGTCGGGCTGAATGTTTTTTTTCTGTATATTCTATATAATTCTATGCATTTTCTATTCATGACTGTAGGACCCACGGGCTCAAATTTGCATATTTTTCCTATTTTGTTTCCCCTATTGAGGACACTAACTCTTGCTCATAGTCGTACAGCACAGAAATAGGCCCTTCAGCCCACTGCGTCCATGCCGACCGTTATGCCTATCTATACTAATCCCACCTGTCTGCATTAATTCCATATCCCTCTATGTCTTGCTCATTCAAGTACCTGTCCAGATGCCTCTTAAATGTTGCTACTGTTCCTGCCTCCACCACCTCCTCTGGCAGCTCATTCCAGATACCCACTATTCTTTGTGTGAAAAATATACCCCTTTGATCCCCTTTAAACCTCCTCCCTCTCACCTTAAATCTGTGCCCTCTAGTTTTAGTCACTCCTACCAGGGGAAACAGACTCTGGCTATCTACCCTATCTATGCCTCTCATAATTTTATATACCTCTATCATGTCCCCTCTCAGCCTCCTTTGCTCCAGGGAAAACAGACCCAGCCTATCCAATCTCTCTTTATAACTCAAGCCCTCCAAACCAGGCAACATCCTTGTGAATCTTTTCTGCAGCCACTCTAGCTTAATCACATCTTTCCTGTAGTGCGGCGACCAGAACTGCACACAGTACTTCAAATGTGGTCTAACCAACGTTATGTACAACTGTAACATGACGTCCCAACTCTTGTCCTCAATGCCTCGGCCGATGAAGGCAAGCATGCATGCACCTTCTTCACCACCCTGTTTACCTGTGTTGCCACTTTCAGGGAACTATGTACTTGCACCCCAGGGTCTCTCTGTTCAACAACACTCCCCAGGGCCCTGCCATTCACTGTATATGTCCTGCCCTGGTTTAACTTCCTAAAATGCATCACTTCACACTTGTCTGCATTAAATTCCATTTGCCAATCCACTGTCCACTTTCCCAGTAGATCTGTATCCTGTTGTAACCTGAGACAACCTTCTTCACTGTCCACTATACCACCAATTTTAGTGTCATCTGCAAACTTACTAATCATGCCCCTTACATTCACATCCAAGTCATTTATATGACAAACAACAGAGGGCCCAGCACCAATCCCTGCAGCACACCACTGGTCACCGGCCTCCAATCTGAAAAACAAGCCTCCACAACCACCCTCTGCCTCCTGTCACCAAGCCAATTTTGTATCCAATTTGCTAGCTCACCTTGATCCCATGTGTTCGAACCTTCTGGACCAGCCTACCATGTGGGACCCTGTCAAACGCCTTGCTAAAGTCCATGTAGACGTCCACTGCCCTGCCCTCATCAATCCTCTGGGTCACCTCCTTGAAAAACTCAATCAAATTCATGAGAGATGATTTCCCATGCACAAAACCATGCTGACTATCCCTAATCAGACCTTGCCTTTCCAAATGCATATAAATCCTGTCTGTCAGAATCCCTTCCATTAACTTTCCCACCACTGATGTAAGGCTCACCGGCCTGTAGTTCCCTGGCTTATCCCTGCTGCCCTTCTTAAATAAAGGCACAACATTAGCTATCCTCCAGTCTTCCGCTACCTCACCCATGGCTAACGATGATACAGGAATCTCTGCCAGGGCCCCAGCAATCTCCTCCCTTGCTTCCCATAGCATTCTAGGATACACCTGGTCAGGCCCTGGGGATTTATCCACCTTAATGCGCTTCAAAATCTCCAACACCTCCTCCTTTTGTAATGTTGATATGCTCCAGAATATTGCTGTTCCCTCCCTTGAACTCACTAGCTTCCATGACCTTCTCCACGGTAAATACAGATGAGAAGTATTCATTTAAGACCTCGCCCATTTCCCGTGGCTCCACACATAGATTACCACACTGATCCTTAAGGTGACCTACTCTCTCCCTAGCTACCCTTTTACTCTTAATATACTTATAGAATCTTTTAGGATTCTCCTTTATCTTATCTACCAGGGAAATCTCATGGCCCCTTTTCGCCCTCCTAATTTCCTTCTTAAGTGTACTCCTACACCCTATACTCCTCGATGGACTCGCTTGATCCCAGCTGCCTATACCTGACATGTGCCTCCTTCTTTGTCCTGACCAGACCCTCAATATCCATCGTCAACCAAGGTTCTCTAAACTTGCCAGCCTTGCCCTTCCATCTAACAGGAACATGCCGGCCCTATCTCACTTTTAAAAGCCTCCCACTTGCCAGACGTCCCTTTACCTGTAAACAGCCTCTCCCATTCAACTTTTGAGAGTTCCTGTCTGATGCCATCGAAATTAGCCTTCCCCCGATTTAGGACTTCAATTGAGTACCAGTCCTATCCTTTTCCAT
Organism: Heterodontus francisci; assembly: GCF_036365525.1. Taxonomy (NCBI): domain Eukaryota; kingdom Metazoa; phylum Chordata; class Chondrichthyes; order Heterodontiformes; family Heterodontidae; genus Heterodontus; species Heterodontus francisci. Next base: position 243,103,176 of record NC_090371.1, read on the forward strand.
AACTATCTTGAAGCTAATAGAGTTATGGTCACTGGTCCCAAAGTGCTCCCCCACTAACACAACAACCGCCTGCCCAGCCTCATTTCCTAAGAGGAGGTCGAGTGTAGCCCCTTCTCTAGTAGGGCCATCCACATACTGCTTCAGAAAACTATCCTGGACACACTTAACAAATTCTTCCCCATCTGATCCCTTAGCACTAGGGCAGTCCCAGTCAATATTAGGGAAGTTAAAATCACCTACTATTACAACCCTATAATTCCTACACCTATCTGTGATTTCCCTACATATATGCTCCTCCATTTCCCTCTGACTATTGGGGGGCCTGTAGTATAATCCCACCAAAGTAATCACCCCTTTCTTATTTCTAAATTCTACCCATATGGCCTCGCTGGATGTTCCCCCTGGGATATCCTGTCTAAGTACTGCCGTGATGTCCTCCCTAATCAATAGTGCAACTCCCCCTCCTCTCTTACCTCCACCTCTGTCACGCTGGAAGCATCGGTACCCCGGAACATTGAACTGCCAGTCCTACCCATCCCACAACCACATTTCCGTAATATCAATAATATCACAATCCCATGTACCAATCCATGCTCTGAGTTCATCTGCCTTACCTGTCAGGCTTCTTGCATTAAAGTAAATGCAGTTTAGCCTACCAGACCTTCCACGCTCCCTGTCCTGCCCCTGCCCGGCCTGCCCACTGGACTTGCTTGCTTTAACCGCTACATTTGCCTCAACTAACTCATCGGAGAGACTACTACTTTGGGTCCCACCCCCCTGCAAGACTAGTTTAAACCCTCCCGAGTAGTACTAGCAAACCTCCCCACAAGGATATTGGTCCCCTTCCAGGTCAGATGGAACCCGTCCTTCTTGTACAGGTCACCTCTGCACCAGAAGAGATCCCAGTGATCCAAGTAGCTGAAGCCCTCCCGCCTACACCAGCTCTTCAGCCACGCATTCATTTGCCTTATCCTCCTATTCCTACCCTCACTAGCATGTGGTACAGGGAGTAATCCTGAGATTACAACCCTACAGGTCCTGCTTTTTAACCTTCTGCCTAACTCCCTATATTCACTTTGCAAGACCTCATCTCTCTTCCTGCCTATGTGGTTAGTACCACTATGGACCACGACCTCTGGCTGCTCACCCTCCCCTTTCAGAATGCCCTGCAGCCGCTCTGAGACATCTTTGACCCTAGCACCAGGGAGGCAACATACCATCCTGGAGCCTCGTTTGCAGAAACGCCTGTCTGCACCCCTTACGATAGAATCCCCTATCACTATAGCTCTTCCACCCCTTTTCCTCCCCTGCTGTGCAGCAGAGCCCCCTGTGGTGCCACGAACTTGGCTGTTGCTGCTTTCCCCTGGGAGGTCATCCCCCCCCAACAGTATCCAAAGCGGTATATCTGTTTGAGAGGGGGATGGCCACAGGGGACTCCTGCACTACCTGCCTGCGCCTACTACTCCATCTGGTGGTCACCCATCCCTTTTCTGCCTGTGCTGCCATTACCTGTTGTGTGTTATCCACGACGTCCTCAGCATCACGGATGCTCCACAGTGAATACACTCGCAGCTCCAGCTCCATAATGCGGGCAACCAGTAGCTGCAGATGGATACACTTCCTGCACACATGGTCATCAGGGACACTGAAAGCATCCCTGATTTCCCACATAACACAGGAGGAGCATATCATGGGGCTGAGCTCTCCTGCCATGATTTACCCTTAGATGAATTAGTTACTCCCTTAATTAATACTTAAAATAATTAAAATATACTAATTACACTCGGGGCCTTGTTCTACCCACTACAATCTAAAGTCCTTAACAAGCTACACTGAATTTTAAAAAAACACTTTAGTAGTACTCACCTTATCACCAGAGGGTTTTTTTTCAACAAAAGAAACTTTCCCCTTATTTTTTTTAAGATATTTAAATGCACTAACAGCAGTGACTCACCGAACCAATCACCTTGCAGCTCTCCTCTGACACCTTGTCTGATACTGTTAATATCTATGGGTTATCCAGTCTGATCTTGTTAATATCTGTTAGTTATAAAGTCTGACACTGTTAATATCTGTGGGTTATCCAGTCTGACAATGTTAAAATTCTGTGGGTTATCTAGTCTGCCACGGTTATTATCTGTGGGATATACAGTCTAATCCTGTTAACATCTGTGGGTCATCCAGTCTGACACTATTAATATCTGTGGGTCATCCAGTCTGGCACTGGAAATAGTTGTGGTTTATCCAGTCTGCCACAATTAATTTCCGTGTGTTTGTCAGTCTGACACTTTTGCTATCTGTGATTTATCCAGTCTGACACTATATTATTATCTGTGGGTTATCCGGTCTGACACTGTTAATATCTGTGGATTGTCCAGTCTGGCACTGTTGATATCTGTGTTTTATTCAGTTTGACACTATTAATATTTGTGGGTCATCCAGTCTGGCACTGGAAATATTTGTGGTTTATCCAGTCTGCCACAATTATTAACTGTGGGTTATCCAATCTGACACTATTCATGTATGGGGTTATCCAGTCTGACACTGTTAATATCTGTGGATTATCCAGTCTGACACTCGGAATATCTGTTTGTTTTCCAGTCTGACAATGTTATTATCTGTGGATTATCCAGTCTGACACTCGGAATATCTGTTTGTTTTCCAGTCTGACAATGTTATTATCTGTGGGTTATCCAGTCTGACACTGTTACTATCTTAGTTTAGTTTAGTTTAGAGATACAAGCACTGAAACAGGCCCTTCGGCCCACCGAGTCTGTGCCGAGCATCAACCACCCATTTATACTAATCCTACACTAATCTAATATTCCTACCACATCCCCACCTGTTTCTATATTTCCCTACCACCTACCGATACTAGGGGCAATTTATAATGGCCAATTAACCTGTCAACCTGCAAGTCTTTGGCATGTGGGAGGAAACCGGAGCACCCGGAGGAAACCCACGCAGACACAGGGAGAACTTGCAAACTCCACACAGGCAGTACCCAGAATTGAACCCGGGTCGCTGGAGCTGTGAGGCTGCGGTGCTAACCACTGCGCCACTGTGCCTATCTGTTGGTTATCCAGTCTGACACGGTTAATAGCTGTGAATTATCCAGTCTGACACGATTAATATCTGTGGGTCATCCAGTCTGACACTATTAATATCTTCAGGTTATCCAGTCTGATAATATTAGTGGGATTTCCAGTCGGACACTGTTAATATCTGTCGTTTAACAAGTCTGACACTGTTAATGTCTTTGGATTATCCAGTCTGACACTGTTAATATCTGTGGGTTTTTGCCAGTCTGACTCTGTTAATAACTGTGGTTTGTCCAGTCTGACATTGTTAATATCTGTGGGATGTACAGTCTGACACTGTTAATATCTGTGGGATGTACAATCTGACACTATTAATATCTTTGGGTTATCCAGTCTGACTCTGTTAATATCTGTGGGATGTACAGTCAGACACTGTTAATATCTGTGAGATGTACAGTCTGACACTGTTAATATCTGTGGGATGTACAATCTGACACTATTAATATCTTTGGGTTATCCAGTCTGACTCTGTTAATAACTGTGGGTTGTCCAGTCTGACATTGTTAATATCTGTGGGATGTACAGTCTGACACTGTTAATATCTGTGGGTTTTTGCCAGTCTGACTCTGTTAATAACTGTGGGTTGTCCAGTCTGACACTATTAATATCTTTGGGTTATCCAGTCTGACACTGTTAATATCTGTGGGTTTTTGCCAGTCTGACTCTGTTAATATCTGTGGGATGTACAATCTGACACTGTTAATATCTTTGGGTTATCCAGTCTGACTCTGTTAATAACTGTGGGTTGTCCAGTCTGACATTGTTAATATCTGTGGGATGTACAGTCTGACACTGTTAATATCTGTGGGATGTACAATCTGACACTATTAATATCTTTGGGTTATCCAGTCTGACTCTGTTAATAACTGTGGGTTGTCCAGTCTGACATTGTTAATATCTGTGGGATGTACAGTCTGACACTGTTAATATCTGTGGGTTTTTGCCAGTCTGACTCTGTTAATAACTGTGGGTTGTCCAGTCTGACACTATTAATATCTTTGGGTTATCCAGTCTGACACTGTTAATATCTGTGGGTTTTTGCCAGTCTGACTCTGTTAATATCTGTGGGATGTACAATCTGACACTGTTAATATCTTTGGGTTATCCAGTCTGACTCTGTTAATAACTGTGGGTTGTCCAGTCTGACATTGTTAATATCTGTGGGATGTACAATCTGACACTGTTAATATCTTTGGGTTATCCAGTCTGACTCTGTTAATAACTGTGGGTTGTCCAGTCTGACATTGTTAATATCTGTGGGATGTACAGTCTGACACTGTTAATATCTGTGGGTTTTTGCCAGTCTGACTCTGTTAATATCTGTGGGATGTACAATCTGACACTGTTAATATCTTTGGGTTATCCAGTCTGACTCTGTTAATAACTGTGGGTTGTCCAGTCTGACACTGTTAATATCTGTGGGTTGTCCAGTCTGACACTGTTAATATCTGTGAGATGTACAGTCTGACACTGTTAATATCTGTGGGATGTACAGTCTGACACTGTTAATATCTGTGGGATGTACAGTCAGACGCTGTTAATATCTTTGGGTTATCCAGTCTGACACTATTAATATCTTTAGGCTATCCAGTCTGATGATGTTAATAGTGGGATTTCCAGTCTGACACTGTTAATATCTTTGGGTTCTCCAGTCTGACTCTGTTAATAACTGTGGGTTGTCCAGTCTGACACCATTATTATCTGTGGATTATCCAGTCTGACATTCAGAATATTTGTGGTTTAACCAGTCTGACACTGTTAGTATCTGTGGGATATCTAGTCTGACATTGTTAATATCTGTGGGATGTACATTCTGACACTGTTAACATCTGTGGGTCATCCCGTCTAACACTATTAATATCTTTGGGTTATGCAGTATGATACAGTTAATATTTGTGTGAATTCCAGTCGGACACTGTTAATATCTTTGGGTTATCCCTTCCGACAATGTTAATATCTGTGGGTTATCCAGTCTGACACTGTTAATATCTTTGGGTTATCCAGTCTGACACTGTTAATATCTGTGCTATGTAGGATTCTGTGGGTGCAAAGACAGTCAAATATTGGGGCCCAACTATTATAAAGTAAGTACAATAACATTTACAAATTCATCAATTGGCATTGTGATCAAAGATTCAGAAATATGTCCAACCACAGTTGGCAGCCATGGACACACCAGACACATCATAGCAAGCTCAATCCTTATAAAGAACAAAGAACAAAGAACAAAGATAATTACAGCACAGGAACAGGCCCTTCGGCCCTCCAAGCCTGCGCCGATCCAGATCCTCTCTCTAAACATGTCGCCTATTTTCTAAGGTTCTGTATCTCTTTTCTTCCTGCCCATTCATGTATCTGTCTAGATACATCATAAAAGACTCCATCGTGCCCGCATCTACCACCTCCGCTGGCAATGCGTTCCAGGTGCCCACCACCCTCTGCGTAAAGAACTTTCCACGCATATCCCCCCTAAACTTTTCCCCTTTCACTTTGAACTCGTGTCCTCTAGTAATTGAAACCCCCACTCTGGGAAAAAGCCTCTTGCTATCCACCCTGTCTATACCTCTCATGATTTTGTACACCTCAATCAGGTCCCCCCTCAACCTCCGTCTTTCTAATGAAAATAATCCTAATCTGCTCAACCTCTCTTCATAGCTAGCGCCCTCCATACCAGGCAACATCCTGGTGAACCTCCTCTGCACCCTCTCCAAAGCATCCACATCCTTTTGATAATGTGGCGACCAGAACTGTACGCAGTATTCCAAATGTGGCCGAACCAAAGTCCTATACAACTGTAACATGACCTGCCAACTCTTGTACTCAATGCCCCGTCCGATGAAGGAAAGCATGCCGTATGCCTTCTTGACCACTCTATTTACCTGCGTTGCCACCTTCAGGGAACAGTGGACCTGAACACCCAAATCTTTCTGGACATCAATTTTCCCCAGGACTTTTCCATTTACTGTATAGTTCACTCTTGAATTGGATCTTCCAAAATGCATCACCTCGCATTTGCCCTGATTGAACTCCATCTGCCATTTCTCTGCCCAACTCTCCAATCTATCTATATTCTGCTGTATTCTCTGACAGTCCCCTTCACTATCTGCTACTCCACCAATCTTAGTGTCGTCTGCAAACTTGCTAATCAGTCCACCTATACTTTCCTCCAAATCATTAATGTATATCACAAACAACAGTGGTCCCAGCACGGATCCCTGTGGAACACCACTGGTCACACGTCTCCATTTTGAGAAACTCCCTTCTACTGCTACTCTCTGTCTCCTGTTGCCCAGCCAGTTCTTTATCCATCTAGCTAGTACACCTTGGACCCCAAGCGCCTTCACTTTCTCCATCAGCCTGCCATGGGGAACCTTATCAAACGCCTTACTGAAGTCCATGTATATGACATCGACAGCCCTTCCGTCATCAATCAACTTTGTCACTTCCTCAAAGAATTCTATTAAGTTGGTAAGACATGACCTTCCCTGCACAAAACCATGTTGCCTATCACTGATGAGCCCATTTTCTTCCAAATGGGAATAGATCCTATCCCTCAGTATCTTCTCCAGCAGCTTCCCTACCACTGACGTCAGGCTCACCGGTCTATAATTACCTGGATTATCCCTGCTACCCTTCTTAAACAAGGGGACAACATTAGCAATTCTCCAGTCCTCCGGGACCTCACCCGTGTTTAAGGATGCTGCAAAGATATCTGTTAAGGCCCCAGCTATTTCCTCTCTCGCTTCCCTCAGTAACCTGGGATAGATCTCATCCGGACCTGGGGACTTGTCCACCTTAATGCCCTTTAGAATACCCAACACTTCCTCCCTCCTTATGCCGACTTGACCTAGAGTAATCAAACATCTGTTCCTAACCTCAACATCCGTCATGTCCCTCTACTCGTTTAGAATCTCACCCATTTTCTCTGAGTCCAAGCATAACATTCCTCCTTTGTCCTTTAGTGGGCCAATCCTTTCTCTAGTTACCCTCTTTCTCCTTATATATGAATAAAAGGCTTTGGGATTTTCCTTAACCCTGTTTGCTAAAGATATTTCATGACCCCTTTTAGCCCTCTTAATTCCTCGTTTCAGATTGGTCCTACATTCCCGATATTCTTTCAAAGCTTCGTCTTTCATCAGCCGCCTAGACCTTATGTATGCTTCCTTTTTCCTCTTAGCTAGTCTCACAATTTCACCTGTCATCCATGGTTCCCTAATCTTGCCATTTCTATCCCTCATTTTCACAGGAACATGTCTCTCCTGCGCGCTAATCAACCTCTCTTTAAAAGCCTCCCACATATCACATGTGGATTTACCTTCAAACAGCTGCTCCCAATCTACATTTCCCAGCTCCTGCCGAATTTTGGTATAGTTGGCCTTCCCCCAATTTAGCACTCTTCCTTTTGGACCACTCTCGTCTTTGTCCATGAGTATTTTAAAGCTTACGGAATTGTGATCACTATTCCCAAAGTAGTCCCCTACTGAAACTTCAACAACCTGGCCGGGCTCATTCCCCAACACCAGGTCCAGTATGGCCCCTTCCCGAGTTGGACTATTTACATACTGCTCTAGAAAACCCTCCTGGATGCTCCTTACAAATTCTGCTCCATCTGGACCTCTAACACTAAGCGAATCCCAGTCAATGTTGGGAAAATTAAAATCTCCTATCACCACCACCCTGTTGCTCCTACATCTTTCCATAATCTGTTTACATATTTGTACCTCTATCTCACGCTCGCTGTTGGGAGGCCTGTAGTACAGCCCCAACATTGTTACCACACCCTTCCTATTTCTGAGTTCTGTCCATATTGCCTCACTGCTCGAGTCCTCCATAGTGCCCTCCTTCAGCACAGCTGTGATATCCTCTTTGACCAGTAATGCAACTCCTCCACCCCTTTTACCTCCCTCTCTATCCCGCCTGAAGCATCGATATCCTGGGATATTTAGTTGCCAATCATGCCCTTCCCTCAACCAAGTCTCAGTAATAGCAATAACATCATACTCCCAGGTACTAATCCAAGCCCTAAGTTCATCTGCCTTACCTACTACACTTCTTGCATTAAAACAAATGCACCTCAGACCACCAGTCCCTTTATATTCATCATCTGCTCCCTGCCTGCTCTTCCCCTTAGTCACACTGACTTCATTATCTAGTTCCTTACAGGCTTTTGTTACTACCTCCTTACTGTCCACTGACCTCCTCATTTGGTTCCCATCCCCTGCCACATTAGTTTAAACCCTCCCCAACAGCGTTAGCAAAAGCACCTCCAAGGACATTGGTTCCAGTCCGGCCCAGGTGTAGACCGTCCAATTTGTAATAGTCCTACCTCCCACAGAACCGGTCCCAATGTCCCAAAAATCTGAACCCCTCCTTCCTGCACCATCTCTCAAGCCACGCATTCATCCTGACTATTCTTTCATTTTTACTCTGACTATCACGTGGCACTGGTAGTAATCCTGAGATTTTTAACTTGGCTCCTAACTCCCTAAACTCTGCTTGTAGGACCTCATCCCGTTTTTTACCTATATCATTAGTGCCTATGTGCACAATGACAACTGGCTGTTCACCCTCCCCCTTTAGAATGTTCTGCAGCCGATCTGAGACGTTCCTGACCCGTGCACCTGGGAGGCAACATACCATTCGGGAGCCTCGTTTTCGACCACAGAACCGCCTATCTACTCCCCTTACAATCGAATCCCCTACGACTATAGCCCTTCCACTCTTTTTCCCGCCCTTCTGAACAGCAGAGCCAGCCACGGTGCCATGGACCTGGCTACTGCTGCCTTCCCCTGGTGAGCCATCTCCCTCAACAGTATCCAAAACGGTATACTTGTTTTGGAGGGAGATGACCGCAGGGGACTCCTGCGCTGCCTTCCTGCTCTTTCTCTGCCTTTTGGTCACCCATTCCCTTTCTCCCTCAGCAATCCTAATCTGCGGTGTGACCAATTCACTAAACGTCCTCAGCATCGCGCATGCTCCAAAGTGAGTCCATCCGCAGCTCGAGAGCCGTCATGCGGTCTAACAAGAGCTGCAGCTGGACACACTTCCTGCACGTGAAGGAGTCAGGGTCATCAGCCATGTCCCTGAGCTCCCACATTGAGCAAGAGGAGCATGATACGGGTCTGAGATCTCCTGCCATTTTTAATCTTAAGTTTAAACTTAGTTAAATGAAAAAGGAACGTAAAGTTTTTACCAATCACAATAAAACCAGAGAAATCGAAAAAGCCTTACCTTATAAACACCCCACCGAGTCCTTTTTTTTTGGTTAGAGGAGGAGGGCGGGTGGGAGACACTACAAGTGTGGTGTCTCGGGTTCAGAAACCGCCCAAATATATAGTGTTTTACTTACCCAGCAGCCCCCTGGCCTCCGCCGAAAAACAAAAGGAAATTAAATTTACTTTCAAACTGACTTTCCCAGCTGCTCACTCGCTCACACTCTGCTCCCGAAAAAGCTGCTGCACTGAAAGGAAAGTTATTTTAAACCGCCCAAATATATAGTGTTTTACTTACCCAGCAGCCCCCTGGCCTCCGCCGAAAAACAAAAGGAAATTAAATTTACTTTCAAACTGACTTTCCCAGCTGCTCACTCGCTCACACTCTGCTCCCGAAAAAGCTGCTGTCGACTGGAGCTTGCAATGAGTTATAGTCAATCTTTTGATTGTAAATTCAGAACATTTTGCAGAGTCAGTATTAGCTGCTAATAGTGTCCACATGCTAAATGCACCTAACTTAGCTCCTAACACTTGGTTATTTCCAGACATTAGTTAATGAGATTGGAATAAGCAAGCTCCATTGTATTCATTATAATGTCTCTTCTGTGTTTGCTAAGAATGTGATAGACCAGGCTATGAATGCTCTATGGATGCTGGCTGGTTCCCATCAAATTGTTATCTGGTCTCACACTCTTCTGCCAAATCCATCACTACTTCAAGATCATTCTGGAGAACAAAGATAACCCCCAGCTTCTTTTCTCCCCTACCAATTCTCCCCTGCTCTTTCCACATCTACCTCTGATAACAGTTCGAGGAGTTCATAGACTTCCTTTCATTAAGCTTGAAGGTATATCACTAAGCTTGAGTCTGTACATTATCCTGTCTCTGCTCCTTCCCCCATTCCTCTTGCCCATCAGGCCTAAGATAGCCCAGAACCTGCATCTCAGTAATTTCTATTCCATCATCCCTCATATCCGCTTCAAGCTCACCTGATTCATGAGTCCCACATCCAGCTCCCTTGTCTTCATCCTCATTAAACTGCTCATTAAATCCAACTTACCTTCCTGATTTGAATGCTCGCTGACATTGTAAATGGTTCTCTTTCCTCATCTACTGATCCCTCCCTTTCAAAACCACTGTTATCACTCCCTCCTCAAAAAAACCACTGTTGATCCATCTGTCCTTGCAAACTACCACCCCATCTTTGACCTACCTTCCCTCTCCAACATCCTTGAACGTGTTGCCTCGCAATTCCTTGCCCATTTTTCCTGAAATTCCATGTTTGAATCTCTGCAATCATGTATCGACCCTGCCACAGTACCAAAACAACTCTAATGAAAGTCACAAACAAGGTCCTCTATGACTGTGTGCTATTCCTCTTCATCCTCCTCGATCTTTCTGTGGTGTTTGACACAATCGACCACACCAGCCTCCTGCCATGTCTCTGCTTTGTTGTTCGGTTCAGTGAGGCTGCCATTGCCACCAAAGACAGATCAAATGATCATGCATCTCATCAGTATTTGTGGAAATGTGTTGCGTGAAAAATGGTGCATTTCAATTTAATTTGCTGTATTTGAAATGCTTTGCAATGTTCAGCTTCAGCCTTAAAAATTAGAGTGCTCTTTTGTGCTTTGTAAGGTAGCTAAGAAATGTCTCAATGAATGAGTAGGATTCTGGAAAGGTGAATAGAAGTAAGTTGTAAAATTGTGTCAACAGTCCTTAAACAGATATATTTTTGACTGGATAACTGCAAAAGCTAATATAAAAACAGGAAGTGTGAATGCACATTGACATTATATTGTCAAGTGTGCATTCTTTGTGGATCTTAAAGCAGCTGTTAAAGGGTAGCTATAGTTCAGGAATGTGCACCATTATTCATGCAGGAATGTAGCCTTGTTCTATGAAACTGTGGCGAAATGTCACCTAACTCCTGGGAGACACAATAATCATACTTATGCACATCATATGCATTGGATAAAGAGTGACGGGACCTGCGACAATTTTATTGGAAAATCATTCACAGCATGCACTGGAATTTCCAGTCGGCAATCCCAGTGGGTGAGACTCCCTTCTGGATGTACAAATTCAGAAAACTGTTCATCCAAAATATGGATGAAATTAGTGAATACTTAGAAAGGCATGGGCTAATGAACAGTCAGCATGGATTCATATAGGGAAGGTCTTGCTTGACTAATTTTGTAAGGAAATCAGAGTAAACAACTGGATCATGGATATATAAATTTTCAGAAGTGATAGGGTGCTGCATAAGGCACTTGTTATGAAATATGGGATTAAAGAGAACATAGTTGTGCGGGTCTAGGCATTCAAAACAAAGATTAGGAATTTTTATTAATTTGGTGAGATGTGTGGGGATGTTCTTCTTTTCCACTTTTCATAAGTAATTTAGACATGGGCATGAGAGGAATGATACTGAAACCTATTGACAGTCCAAAAGGATGCAAATTAAGTAAGAATGCAAGAAATTTCAGAATATGAACAGATTAGTGAGTGGGGAAGAGAGATGGTAAATGCAGCTCAAAGGCAAGATGCATAGAATATAGAGTCAATAATGCAATCTGGATGCAGAGGACAGTGCACTTTGACATCTAGTACATCTGTACTGCAATGAGCTGACCTCATCGTATAATGTAGAGTCAGCCCACTGGTATAATATTGCAGTGCTGTCTGCCTGGTGCACTGGCAGTGCATAACGGGGACGATAAAGGGAAGAGCTGCTGCTTCACACAAGTAACTAGCACTGAGTCCAGCTCGACCGAGTACTGCTTTGATAGAGCATTGAACTTGTGAAATTTGGTGAGTTGGGGAATTTGGTGAAGTGCTATTCTAGTCTTTTACAAACCAAAGAGCAGTCCAAGTGAGGGACTGGGAGACTGCCAGACTTGAGAGCTGAAATCTAGAGGCAGTAATTTGGTGAGCAGGGAGAAGTTTATTTACAGAGAGACTCAATGAGGGCAGCAGCGGCAGTGAACCTAGGTGGAGACTGAGTGCAGCAACTGAGGAGTTAAAGTGGGGGAGAGAACCTCCAGCAAAATCTCCAACAACAAAAGCAACGTCTTCAAAATAGCTATAGTGACATCCCAACCAGGGAAGGAGCTGATTAGTGAAGAGTAGGTTAAGTGTTTCTAATAATAGTCTAGAAAATAAAAACATGGCAACGAATCCCAGCCCTGTGGAATGTATATCCTGTGCCATGTGGGAAGTCCTGAACCCTTCTCATGGCCTGGATGACCATATTGTACAGGAAATGTCACCAGCTAGAGCAGCTCAAGCTCCAGGTTTTGGAGCTTGAGTGAAGCTGGAGTCACTATGGTGCATCCGCGAGGCTGAGAGCACATTTCTGGAGGTGGGCACCCTGCTGTTTAAAAATGTACAATCAGAGAGGGATTGAGTGACTGCCAAAAGCATAAGGAGGACCAAGCAGGCAGGGCAGGGATCCCATGAGTGCATCTTGCTCTCCAGTTCTGAAAACTGGTCAGACTGATGGTTCATAATAAAAACAAGAAAAGCTGGAAATACTTAGCAGGTCTGGCAGAATCTGTGAAGAGCGAAGCAGAGTTAACATTACAGGTCAGTGACCCCTCATCAGAGAATGATGGTTCCTCTGGGGCGTGAAGGCAGATCCAAGTCCATGGCACCATGGGTATCTCAGCTGCATCGGGGGAGGAAGAAGAGTAGAAGAGCAATATTGGTAGGGGTTTTGATAGTGAGGGAAACAGACAGGTACATCTGTGACCATAGATGAAACTCCAGGATGGTATGTTGCCTCCCTGGTGGCAGGATCAAGCAGTATCATAGAGGAAGAATGCCCTGCAATCAGACAAATGGGCAGTTATTTTCTAAATGCACTGGCATGCCCAAGTTTTAAAAGGACAGTGTGTATGGCTGCTCTGACTCAGTGTTTACCATGTGTCCCATGAAATGGAGCAAGCAACAAACACCAAGTATGCTGTCAACCCAAGGTATCTGCATGCTGTTTGTTCACAGACTCACTTAACACGGCTGCTGCCCTGAGAATTTTGATTATGCACATCTTCCTTCAGGTGCTTTATTCCAACAGCCATCACTTTTTAATCTGCTTGCAGAACAGGGCTGCAAATAACCAGTTCCAGTGCTTGCAAACAGGGGAATCAGCTAACATGTGACCCTGATTCTTTATAAGGAGAAGGTTCAGGCATGGAGATAATAACGGGAGTGGGGAGTGGTAAGTTCTGAGACCTCCCTCAAGTTCATTGCTAGTATCATCCTTTGCTCTTCATTCTTTTACCTCTTGACTTCATTCCCTCCGTCATACAAATACGCACTGCGGATAATTTTTTGGGGGATTCTCAAATGTGACTGACAATGTCACCAGGTGCATAGACTCTGAGCACCACAGGTGCTCCTGCCTTGCATTATGATATATACTATGTATTAGATGCTTAGAAAGCCTGGTTCCCTGTAATGTATGGCTGTGTTAAAAGTGCTGGACAGGGCATTAGCAGCCCATTTATAAAAGAAACACAGACTTGCATTTTTATAGCATCTTATTTCATTTGTCAGTGTTTAACAGACCATTAACTACTTTTTAAATTGTTCTTAAGCAGGTAACATAGCAGCTTCTTTGCTCATATCGCGATCCCACAAACAGCACAGGACAATAGCCGGAATTTTATGTTGGGTGGGAGGCCCCACCCTCCGGCCGAAAATTCCATGGCGAGCCCGCCACCGCCTGGCCCGGGGAGCCACGCCGGGATTTTCTGCTCCCAAGGACCTTAATTGGCCTTTTGCGGGACTTCCATCTTCTTGAGGCAGGAGGTCCTGGTTAATGAAGCTGCCGGCCAATCAGCAGGCTGGCAGCTCTTAGGCCCAGCAGCACCACCAGGAGCAGTGGCTGGCACTGCTGGGACTACATCCAGCCAATGGAAGCGAGAGGAAGGACAGCCCTGGAACTAAGGTAAGTTTTTGGGGCCTTTCCGGAGATAACTGGCTGGGCCCTTAAGAGCAGTGTGGGGGTGGTGGGGAGGGGGGGGGGGAAGTTCTGTCCAGTGGGGTCATAGGGGGCTCTCCAAGAGGCACAGGGTGCCCGATTATGAGGGCTCCCCCAGCCTGCACGAAGGCTGCCATCAGCAGTGGGAGGTAGCCCTTAAGTGGCATATAATTGACCAATTAAGAACCTTGATTGGCCCAGGGCAGGTGGGCCATTTCTTGATGCCGCCGTGCCTCGTAAAATTGCATCGGGGGTGGGAAGGCGTCGGGAAGGCCCCCCCCCCCCGCCCCTACCCCCTCACACTCCACCTCCACCACCAGCCCGCTCGTTGGGTGGCTGTAAAATTCCAGCCAATCTATCAGTTAATTCAGTTTTTGGTGTCTTGGTGAAAGGAGGAATGTTGGACAGAATCTCCTGCATTTCTTGAAATAACGTCATGAGATCTTTAATCTCTTAAACCAAAGAAAAGGATCCATTTTGGATTCACATAAATGCACAAAATTGACCATCGGGAAAAGGCCAGCTGGTCCATCAAACCTGCCCCACACCGCATGATGGCTGGAGCGTCGTGAGAAAACTTGCCCCATCCCACCTTCAAATCACCTTCTCCCTCCACTATGTAATGTCCTGAGAAAGGTGAAAAAGCCAGGACTAAAAAGGGAAAATTCCTCTCTGATCCCCTCAGGTGATCAGAGCCAGCCCAGGAGATCACAGGGACCAACTGCTATCTTGAAAGAGACTTATCTCTCCATGATGCCATCTCTGACTCAGTCCACGACCAGACCAGCTCCCTCTTGAAGGCGTACAGAGAGTCAGCACTCAACACACCAGCCAGCAATGTATTCCAGAGGCTCACTACTCTTGGGGGAAAGAAGAACTGCCAATCATCCAGTCTATTCCTACATTTACATAGTTTAAAATCATGTCACCCAGTGCTCCCCAATCTGTTAAAGTGGGTTAATCTATCAATTGATCTGCTATCCAGTTGTTTAATTAATTTATAGAGCTCAATCAGGTCACTGCTAAGTTTATGCAACCCCAGATGGATGGAGTACTGCATTGAAATATCTGCCTAGGTTATGTACTTCACCCCTGGAACCACAATCTTCTGCCTCTGAGGCAAGTAGCATGATAGCTTGAAGTTACCTTTTGATATCCGAGCATAATTGGTGAACTGGGAGAACAAGATATTGTTAAGAGAGCAAGTATGTGGTTTATAAGGGATAGTCATGTCTGATGAATTAGCTGGATGTCTTTGAGGAGGTTCTAGGCCTGGTGGACGAGAGTGAGGCAGTGGATTCTGTCTACCTAAAGATGAGGGAGGAATTTGAATCTGTTCCACATAACAGACTGATTCAATCAGTCTGTGTCCATGGGACAGATGGCAATGCATTGGCTGAATTGATACACAACTAAGAAGCAGCAAAAGGTGTGGAATCTGGTTGCCAATATAATTCAACAGTGTTGGTATTGGGGGGAAATCAGCGTTTATATTTTTTATAAATCACTTAGAAAGGGAATTTATCTTAATTTGCAAATGACACCAAACTGGATTGGCCAATAGTGCTAACCAATCTACCATCATCATCAGGATCATATCCAGGTTTGATCAGTAGGTAGCAAGATGGCAGTGAAACCTGTACTATATTGTGAGTGTGCTTTTGGAATTAAATGAGGATCGTAGACTTTGGGTCAAAGTAACAGGAATTTATTTGTAGGGGTCTTATCGCTAAGGTATCTACATGAACACTGAGCAACACGAGATTCAGACTTGTGACTTCACATCCTGTGATGATGCTTAATGTCTAGATACATAATCTACCCAGCAACAGGTAATGTACATTATGCTACAGAATTTGCTGAAAAATAATGGCATGTGAATGGCGCAAGCTGTTATTAATGTGAAAATCAGCCAGCAAATTATGGTGAGGAAGGGATACCCCATGAATTGTGAATTGCCACAAGTTGCTGGCTGATTTGGCTTCACGAAAACAACAGCTCGCTCTTAACCCACCTGACGTTTTTCAAGAAGTTGATACATTTGCACATTAATTGCAGATTAAACTCAGTAGAGAAAATTACCTTGAGTAATTAATAATTGCTAATTAAGTACCTTTTTAATGATTGCTAATGACTGCCAATCAAACACTTCAGAAAGTGTACAATTAAAACTCTAGCATCTCATTCCCTCAGGTTGTGAATTGTTCCTAGAAATCTAAAAAAAGTCATTTTTTTACTTAATTTTCTTTCGATCTCTTTTTTTTCTCTCTCGTAATCCAAATTTTCTTTCCCTCGCTTTATTCCTCTTTCTGTACCTGATTTGACATTGAATTCACCCACTCTATTTCTGTATTTAACCCACTTCCTCAGTCCCTCCTCCTTTTATTTCTCAATCCTTTAATCTCATTGGTTAAGGAAATACAGTTAGTCCCGGTGTTCACCAAACACCCACATGTCCTGTTACCCTCACTGCATATTATCAGCTCGCACTTCCAACAAGGTCATGGTCAAAAGTATTTTGAGCTGAAGGGGGCAGGAACAAGTCTAGCTATCAGGGCAGAAGGTGAGATGCCCCTTGCAGTGAATACTGGGCCACATATTATTAAACAGGAGTCATAGAGTTATACAGCACAGAAACAGGCCCTTCAGCCCATCGTGTCTGTGCCAGCCATCAAGTACCTATCTATTCCAATCCCATTTTCCAGCACTTGGCCCGTAGCCTTGTATGCTATGGCGTTTCAAGTGCTCATCTAAATACTTCATAAATGTTTTGAGGGTTCCTGCCTCTACCACCCCTTTAGGTAGTGTGTTCCAGATTCCAACCACAATCTGGGCGAAAAAGATTTTCCTCAAATACCCTCTAAACCTCCTGCCCCTTACCTTAAATCTATGCCCCCTGGTTATTGATCCCTCCGCTAAGGGAAAATGTTTCTTCCTATCTATCCTATCAACGCCCCTCATAATTTTGTCCCCCTCAGCCTTCTCTGCTTCAAGGAAAACAACCCTAGACTATCCAGTCTCTCTTCATAGCTGAAATACTCCAGCCCAGGCAACATCCTGATGAATCTCCCCTGCACCCTCTCCAGTGCAATCACATCCTTCCTATAGTGTGATGACCAGAACTGTACACAGTACTCCAGCTGTGGCCTAACTAGCATTTTATACAACTCCATCATAACCTCCCTGCTCTTATATTCTATGCCTGGCTAATAAAGGCAAATACCCCATATGCCTTCCTAACCACCTTATCTAAATGTGCTGCTGCCTTCAGTGATCTATGGAGAAGTACACCAAGGTCCCTCTGACCCTCTGTATTTCCTAGGGTCCAACCATCCATTGTTTTAGAGATACAGCACTGAAACAGGCCCTTCGGCCCACCGAGTCTGTGCCGACCATTAACCACCCATTTATACTAATCCTACACTAATCCCATATTCCTACCACATCCTCACCTGTCCCTATATTTCCCTACCACCTACCTATACTAGGGGCAATTGCTACTGGCCAATTTACCTATCAACCTGCAAGTCTTTGGCATGTGGGAGGAAACCGGAGCACCCGGAGGAAACCCACGCAGACACAGGGAGAACTTGCAAACTCCACACAGGCAGTACCCAGAATTGAACCCGGGTCACTGGAGCTGTGAGGCTGCGGTGCTAACCACTGCGCCACTGTGCCGCCCCTTGTATATTCCCTTGCCTTGTTAGTCCTCCCAAAATGCATCACCTCACACTTCTCAGGATTAAATACCATTTGCCACTGCTCCGCCCATCTTACCAGCCCATCTATATCGTCCTGTAATCTAAGGCTTGCCTCCTCACCTATTTACGACACCACCAATTTTTGTGTCATCTGCGAACTTACTGACCATACCTCCTATATTCACGTCTAAATCATTAATGTGCACTACAAACAGCAAGGATCCCAGCACAAATCCCTGCGGTACAACACTGGTCACAGGCTTCCACTCGCAAAAACAATCCTCGTCCATCACCCTCTGCCTCCTGTCACTAAGCCAATTTTGGATCCAATTTACCAAATTGCCCTGGATCCCAGGGGCTCTTACCTTCTTGACCAATCTCCCATGCGGGACCTTATCAAAAGCCTTACTGAAGTCCATGTAGACGGCATCAACTGCTTTACCCTCATCTACACATCTAATCACCGCCTCAGAAAATTCAATCAAGTTTGTTAGACACGATCTCCCCCTGACAAAGCCATGCTGACTATCCCTGATTAATCCCTGCCTCTCTAAGTGGAGGTTAATCATGTCCCTCAGAATTTTTTCCAATCGTTTCCCTACCACTGATGTCAGACTCACTGGCCTGTAATTACCTGGTTTATCCCTGCTACCCTTCTTGAATAATGGTACCACATTTGCTGTCCTCCAATCTTCTGGCACCTCTCCTGTGGCCAGAGAGGATTTGAAAATTTGTTTTGAAGCCCCTGCTATCTCCTCCCTTGCCTCACATAACAGCAAGGGCTGCATCTCATCTGGGCCTGGGGATTAATCCACTTTTAAGGCCGCTAAAACAGCTAATACTTCCTCCTTTTCAATACTAATTTGTTCAAGTACATCACAATTCCCCTCCTTGATCTCTACGCCTACATTGTCCTCCACAGTGAACACAGATGAAAAGTAGTAATTTCAAACCTCACCTACGTCCTCCGTCTCCACACACAGATTGCCACTGGTCCCTAATTGGCCCTACTCTTTCCCTGGTTATCCTCTTGCCCTTAATATACGTATAAAATGTCTTGGGATTTTCCTTTATCTTGCCCACCAGTGTTTTTTCATGTCCCCTCTTTGCTCTCCTAATTACTTTTTAAAGTACCCCCCTCCTACACTATACTCCTCTAGGGCCACCGCTGTTTTCAGCACTTTGAATATGGTGTAAGCCTCCTTTTTTTTCCTTATCCAATCCTCTATATCCCTTGACATCCAGGGTTCCCTGGACTTGTTTGTCCTACCGTTCACCTTTACGGGAACATGTTGGCCCTGAGCTCTCACTATTTCCTTTTTGAATGACTCCCACTGGTCTGATGTAGACTTTTCACCAAGTAGCTGCGCCCGATCCTGTTTTATCATATTGAAATCAGCCTTCCCCCAATTCAGTACTTTTATTTCTGGATCACTTTGTCCTTTTCCATAACTATCTTAAATTTTACAGAGTAATGGTCACTATCCCCAAAATGCTCCCCAACTGACACTTCTACCACTTGTCCGGCTTTATTCCCTAGGATTGGATCCCGTACCGCCCCTTCTCTTGTAGGACTTTTTACATGCTGGCTCAAAAAGTTCTGCTGTATGCACTTTAAGAATTCCACCCCCTTTAAGCCTTTTGCGCTAAGACTATCCCAGTTGATATTGGGGAAGTTGAAATTTCCTACTATTATTACCCTATTATTTTTACACCTCTCTGAGATTTGCCTACATATCTGCTCCTCTATCTCTCCCTGACTGCTCGGAGGCCTGTAGTACACTCCCAGTCAAGTGATTGCCCCCTTTTTGTTTTTAAGTTTTACCCATATGGCCTCATTTGAGGAACCTTCTAAGATATCATCCCTCCTTATCGCAGCAATTGGCTCGTTGATCAACAGTGCAATGCCATCTCATGTTTTCCACCCTCCCCTATCAGGCCTGAAGATTCTATACCCTGGAATATTGAGCTGCCTGTCCTGCCCTTCCCTCAACCATTTCTCTGTGATAGCAGTAATGTCATATTCCCATGTGTTTATCAATGCCCTCAATTCATCTGCCTTACTAGTAAGATTCCTTGCGTTAAAATAGATACAATCCAACCTTATATTAGTCGCTTGTGCCTTAATAGGTCTATATTTGCTCTGCCTTCCAGACTGACTCAGTTTCTCTTCTATATTCGACTGTGCATCACCTCCTACTGTACCTCCAATCTGTATCTCATCCCCCTGTCAAATTAGTTTAAGCCCCCCGCCCCCCTCCAACAGCACTCATAAACCTCCCAGCAAGGATATTGGTCCCGTTCCGGTTCAGGTGCAACCTGTCCAACTTGTACAAGTCCCACCTTCACCAGAAACCGATCCAGTGATCCAGGAAACTAAAGGCCTCCCTCCTGCACCATTCCTTCAGCCACGCATTCATCTGCTCTATCCTCCTATTCCTATACTCACTAGCACGTGGCACAGGGAGTAATCAAGAGATTATAACCTTTGAGGTCCTACTTGTTAATCTGCTACCTAGCTCCCTAAATTCTTGTTGCAGGACCTCATCCCTCTTTCTACCTATGTCGTTGTTACCAATGTGTACCACGACCTCTGACTGTTCACCCTCCCCCTTCAGAATGTCCTGCAGTCGTTCCATGACATCCTTGACCCGAACACCAGGGAAGCAACATACCATCCCGGAGTCACGTTTGCAGCCACAGTAACGCCTATCTGTACCCCTTACAATAGAATCCCCTATCACTGTAGCTCTCCCATTCTTTTTCCTTCCCTCCTGTGCAACGGAGCCACCCTTGGTGCCAAAGACTTGGTTCTTGCTGCATTTCCCTGAGAAGCTATCTTCCCCCATCAGTACCCAAAGCGGAAAATCTGTTAAAGAGAGAGATGGACCCAGGGGACTACTGCACTACCTGCCTTGTTCTTCAACTCTGCCTGGTCAACTCTACCCATTCCCTTGCAGCCTGAGCAGTATGTGACCACCTCCCTGTACTTGCTATCCATGATGATATCAGCCTCGCCGATGCTCCACAGTGTCTCCAGCCACTGCTCCAGATCCGAAATGTGGATTTTGAGTAGCTACAGCTGGAGACGCTTTCTGCACTCGTGTTCGCCCTGGACACTGGAAGTGTCCCTGACTTCCCACATTGCACAGGAGGACCACTCCATGCTGCCGAGCTGCCCTGCCATGACTTACCCTTAATTTACTGCCTTAAATTACCCAAAAATTTGATTATTTACACTAGGGACCTTGACTCCCTACAAAAAAACTACCTACTATATAAAAAAAAACTGTAGACATTTCCTTTACTTTAGTTACCCAGCTATTTAGAGTTATTCCCTAACCGCTGTTACTCAACAAACAATCACCTTGCAGCTTTCCTGTGATGTCACTGTTGATTTTTTTATCTTTGTTCAAAACCCCGGAGCACCGGGACCGCTATCTGCTCCTGAAGGTAAGTGAGATGAGGAAAGTGGTATGAGGCTGATTCCTGGACTGAGTTGTGAGGAAATGTTATCTGTCCTGGGACCTTACTCTTTGGAAACAAGAAAGATGAATCTTGACAAAAAAATCTTCTAAATTTTCACAAGCATGGAGCATTTGAATTCAGAAAAGTATCCAAGGGAAAGAAGAAATTTAGACAACTCTTGCTCAGTAAAAGGGTGACAGAATTGTGGAACAGATTACCAGTGTTGCAGGTGGAGCAAAAAAACCCAGCAAGTTTATAAATGGGATGCCAGGCTATTAGTTCTAGAACCACAGTAAGAACACAAGAGCAAAAGAAATAGGAGCAGGTGTGGACCATACGGCCCCTCGAGCCTGCTCTGCCATTTAATGCTATCATCCCTGATCCTCAGCCTTAACTCCGCTTTCCCGCTCACTCCCAATATCCTTGATTCCCTGTGAGACCAAAATCTGTCTATCTCAGCCTTAAATATATTCAATGATGAAGCATGCACAACCCTCTGGGATAGAGAACTCCAACAATTCACAACCCTTTGAGTGAAGAAGTTTCTCCTCATCTCAGTCCTAAATGATTGGCCCCTTATTCTGAGACTGTTATTACGACCAAGGCAGGAGAGTGCACTCTTAATTCAGTGCCACTTCTTCACAGGTCACAAAATATTCTTTAAATTTTCCCACTTACTGACACAATGGCCTGAATGTTTCTGGCGTGCCGCAAATCGGGGGGTGGCCACTCTGTCCCCTCCATTTAAACGAGACCCTGCACAAAATATCGCAGGGGTTGAGCGACGGCCGCTCCGCATGATCTCGGCGGCTCGCTCACGCGGAGCGGCGATGACGTTGAGGGGGTGGTCGCTCCCTCCCCAGCAATGGCATTCGGTGGCACCGCACAGGCGCCGGCAGCATTTTTAAAGGGCTTCAAGCCCTTACAGATTATTTGCATTTTTAAAGCCAACATCACCTTCTATTTGAATAAAATGCGTTTATTACATATCAAAGCCCCTCTTCCACCCCCGCAATAATGAAACAATATATTTATTTCCCTCTCACCCCCAAAAAAACATTTTTTCCAAGTCCTGACCTTTCAACTCCAGACTTTGCACTCTTTGCCTTTCAACCCCCCTTCCCACCATCCCCTCAGCCAGTTGAATCAGTTTTCACTGCTCACCCCTGCTCCTGCCCTAGAATTTCACTGCTCCTCCCTTCCCCATAGTGTCACATCTCGGATGTCCATGCAGTCATCTGAAGGCACGGGAGTTCCGGCCAGCTGGAATATCGGCGTGGGACGGCCGTCGGGACCAGGTAAGTTTATTTGCATGTTTTTTAATTAATTTTAATATTAAAATGAAGACCCCACCGCCAAGCCGCGGGAGGCCACACTGAGTCCTCTGCTGCCGGTAAAATGAAGCCAGGCCTCAACGTCAAGGGTCATGGCGAGCCTCTCCTGGAAGAATTTTCAGGTCCCCCCACCATGATCTCTTATGCCGGAGGGCTCGTAAGATTCAGCCCATTCAATCAGATACACTATTTTCCCCAGAGCAGAACACACTAACCAGGTTTCTTTACTGAACAATAAAATTAACAGTTTACTATAAAACAAGTCTTAACTTATAATGAAGTAAAACAATATTACAATGATCAAGTTTTTAAAAATCCAACATTAAATTTTTTAAAATGTTCCCTTTTCTACCTTAACCCTTCACGCTCACACACCGATATATTTATATATATATACATACACCAACTGTGCAACAGCCCCAACAAACAAATTTCTCTGCAGCACCTGTGGAAGAGCCTGTCACTCCAGAATTGGCCTTTATAGCCACTCCAGGCGCTGCTTCACAAACCACTGACCACCTCCAGGCGCGTATCCATTGTCTCTCGAGATAAGGAGGCCCAAAAGAAAAAGACACCGGTTCACCAAAGAAGTGAAAAAAAGGATTTTTACATCAGAACTCTATTACAGACAAAAAAAACACCCAGGAAGATCACTTTCCCACCCCTGAAAAAATAAATAGCAGATGAGACACACTGCACCAAACTGGCTACAATCAAACCTCCGAGCACATGTAGGCAGGATCCTTAGAATCTTCCAGAATTAGCTTCCTTCAGGTGGCGTTGAAAGGTAATTTTAGCAGGCTTTCTGACACACTGAACTTTGCAGATCTTTTAGGGAATTGCGAGAAAGTGAGCTGGGTTGTGGTCTTCTGTTCTTCCTTGGAATTCCCTTCTTCTGCAGCAAACCTAACTTCCAGAAGGTACCACACACATGCACTGACTGTCAACCAGAAAGCTTGACAGTTTTCTGCCCACACAGATGTTCTCTGTTCTACTGGGCTTGTCTAATCAAAGGAGTACTTGTGACTTTTCTGCCCCTGTTGCCAGGGCTTCTGCTCTAAGCCTAGCCTGAGCCATGTGACAAACAGCAACACTGTTGCCAATCCGGCACCCTCAGTCTTCTTGATTAAAAAAAATGATCCATCATTTATTCTGCTTAATTTTTTTTTTTAAAGTTATATTTTATTTATTTTTATTTGTATTTAATATTTTAACAAAGCTTTCATAACTCTGTCTCCATGTTCTAGATTCCCCAGCTAGGGGAAACAACCTCTTAGTGTTTACCCTGTCAAGCCCCTTCAGAATCTTTTAAGTTTCAATGAGATCACCTTTCATTCTCCTAAACTCCAGAGAGTATAGACCCAATTTAATCAGCTTCTCATCATAGGACAAAGCTCTCATCCCAGGAACCAATCTAGTGAACCTTTGTTCTACCACCTTCAATGCAAATATATCCTGCCTTAAATATGGAGACCAAAACTGTGCACAGTACTCCAGGTGTGGTCTCACCAAAGCCCTATATAATTGTAGTAAGACTTCCTTATTCTTGTGCTCTCGGCCTGTCGCAGTAAAGACCAATGTGCCATTTGCCTTCCTAATTTCTTGCTGTACTTGCATGCTAACTTTCTGTCTCCCTAGTATGAGTACACCCAAGTCCCTCTGAACATCCACATTTACAAGTTCACGCCTTTGAAAAAGTATTCTGCTTTTCTATTCTTACGACCAAAGTGAATAACCTCACACTTTCCCACATTTTGGTCCATCTGCCACCTTGTTGCCCACTCATTTAACCTGTCTACATCTCTTTGCAGCCTTTTTATTTCCTGCTCACATTCCCACCCAGATTTGTATTGTCAGCAAATTTAAGATATATTACTCTCAATCTCTTCACCTTAGTCATTAATATAGCTTGTAAACAGCTGAGGCCGCACCCCTACCCCCCCCCCCCCCCCCACCCCCACATGTAACATTCTTGTAGCATTCCACTAGTCACAGCCCAACAACTTGAAAATGCCCTATTTATCCCTACTCTCTGTTTCCTGTCTATTAACCAATCCTCTATCCATGCTAATATATTATCCCCAACTCCATGAGCCCTCACCTTGTAGTATTTACCTTCTGTGTAGCACTTTATCAAATGCCTTTTGGAAATCCAAGTGTACTACATCTATTGGGACCCTTTATCTTCTCTACTAGTTACATCCTCAAAAAACTCTAATAAATTTGCCAAACACCATTTACCCTTTGTAAAACCAAGTTGACTGTGTCTGTTCATACAATGATTTTTCTAAGTGCATTGTTAAGACTTCCTTAATAATGAGTTCCAGCATTTTCCCAATAACTGTTGTCAGGCTAACTGTAGTTCACCATTTTCTCTCTCCCTCCTTTCTTGCATGGTGGAGTTACATTTGCTAATTTCCAATCTGCTGGGACCATTATAGAATCTCGAAAATTTTGGAAAATCATAACCAGCGCATCCATTATCACTTCAGCTACCTCTTTTAGAACCCTATTATGTGGACCATCAGATCCTGGGGATTTGTTGGATTTTAGTCCCTTAAGTTTCTCCAATGCCTCTTCTCTGCTGATATTAATTACCTTAAATTCCTAACTATTATTAGCCCCTTGGTTATCCTCTATTTCTACTATGTAATTTGTGTCTTCTGCTGTGAAGACAGACACAAAATATTTGTTCAACATCTCTGCCCTTTCCTCATTCCCATTTCTACTCCCTCTACCTCCAAGGAAGTAACATTTGCTTTAGCTACTCTCCTTTTTATATACTTGGAACAGCTCTTATAATTTGTTTTTATGTTCCTAGCTAGTTTATTGTAATCTATTTTTCCATTTTTAACAACTTTTTGATGGTTTCTAAAACACCCCCCCCCCCCCCATCTTCAGGCTTAGTACTATTCTTTGCTACATTATAAGCCTCTTCTTTTAATCTTTTTTATCTTAACTTTCCTAGTAACCCATAGATGGATCTTGCTTGCTGATTTTTTTTTTAATGGCATATATTTTTGTCGAACATTTTGAATTGTTTCTTTAAATGTTTCCCACTGTTTATATACTGCTATATCTTTTAATCTATTTCCCCAATCAACAATCAAGCCAGCTCTCCTCTCATACCTCTGTAATTGGCTTTGTTTGAGTTTAAGATTCTTGTTTGGGACTGGAGTATGTTGTTTTCAAACTTCATATGGAATGTAATTGTATTATGATCACTTTTTCCCCCGTCGGTCTTTTAGAACCATAGAACCATAGAAAAGTTACGGCACAGAAGGTGGCCATTCAGCTATTCAAAACTGCACCGGCTGAAAATACTAGCTGCCAATGCTAATCCTATCTTCCTGCACCTGTTCTGTAGCCTTGCCGGTTACAGTACTTCAGGTGCATGTCTAGGTACCTTTTAAATGAGTTTAGGGTTTCTGCCTCCACCACCGATCCGGGCAGTGAATTCCAGACACCCACTGCCCTCTAGGTGAAAAAGTTTTTCCTCATGCCCCCTCTAATTCTTCTACCAATCACCTTAAATCTGTGCCCCCTGGTAATTGACCTCTCCGCTAGGGGCAACAGGTCCTTCTTGTCTACTCTATCTAGGCCCCTCATAATTTTGTACACCTCAATTAAGTCACCCCTCAGTCTCCTCTGTTCTAAGGAAAAGAACCCGAGCCTATCCATTCTTTCCTCATAGCTGCAACTTTCAAGCCCTGGCAACATTCTTGTAAATCTAATTAATTAATTAATCCTTCGTCATTGCACAATATTATATCTAAAAAAGCTTTATCCTGAGTTGTATCCAGAAAGTATTGTTCTGTCACAGAAGCATTTTACAAACTCAGCTTCCAGAACACCTTTGCTAATTTGGTTGGTGCAGTCTATATGAAGTTTAAAATCCCTACAGTTATGACATTGCCTTAGTTACAGACTCCAATTATTTAGAGTCATAGAGTTATACAGCACAGAAATAGGCCCTTCGGCCCATCGTGTTTGTGCTGCCCATAAAGCACCTATTTCTTGCTTAATGCTTTATCCAATGGTATAACTACTAATGGGGGCCTATAAACTACTCCCCCCAGTGTTTTCTGACCCTTGTTATTCCTAATCTCCACTCATACTGATTCTACTTCCTGATCTTTCAAGCCAAGATCCTTTCTCACTACTTTCATTATGTCATCCTTTACCCATCAAGGCTACTCCTCCTCCTTTTCCATTCTCTCTATTTTATTGAAATGTCGTGTACCCTGGAATATTCATTTCCCAACCTTGGTCACCTTGTAACCATGTCCCTGTAATGGTGATTGTGTACAATAATATAGGGTTGTTAATGGGCAGAATATATAAATCGACTGTGAGCATTGTGACAGGAGGTAATGTAATGTAATATGTACAAAACCTCATGGAGAATTGTAGTGGAAACTTTGTGTGTAAATAAACTCCTGTTACTTTAACTGTTAGATTGTATATTCTGTACTGAGCCTTAACAGTTATCAGAATATTATCTGGTGGCAACGGTAAATTAGAAAAGATGGAGAAATTTTTGCCCTTACTGGAGAACTTCAAAAAGGTAGCTGCACTGAACCAAGCCAAGGCATGGCCAAAATGTGTTCGAAGGTTTGCATGGTATCATACTGCATCGTGGCTCACGCAGAAGCCAGACAAGGAGCAGGTCAGAGCATGCAATGGGGGAATGTGCAGACGACATTCTTATTACTCAAGGCATAGATGAAGGGAAGGCTACATAGGAAGAGGTTAAGGCACTCAAGACTTACTTTAAGAAAAAATGTCGTCATGGAGCGTGCCCAATTTAATAAGTGCAACCGACAGAAAGAGGAGAGCATTAATTCATTTATCAATGATTTATATAAACTCGCTGAGGATTGCGAATACGACAGCTTTATGGGAAGAGCTGATTAAAGACAGGAGTGTGATCAGTGTTGTAGACAATGCCTTTTCAGATCATCTGTAGTCGAGGGATGATCTCACATTAATGAAAGCTATTCAGTTGAGCAAGCAAGCAGAGCTTAAAATGTTTAATCGATTCGTTGTTCGAGGGGACAGGGAGAGTCTGATCTCGAGAGTAGCAGACTCCATTGAATTTGTTAAGAAATCGAAAGGGAAAAATGGCAGTAAAAGATAAGAAAGGCGGGAAGAGCATCTAGAGGCAGCAGCAACTAATTGCAGCAGTTCTGGCTGAGTAAGGCACAAGCGGGAAAACTGCCCAGCCAAAGAAGCGGAGTGTTTATCATGCAAAAAGAAGGGACACTTTCAGTTAGTGTGTTGCAGTAAAAAACTAGCGCTGCCTGTAATTAAAGGGAAATCCTGAGACAACAAAAAAGTTACTGAAGTACATAATGTACAAAGCGTGGAAAAACCTTTATCCAGGGAAATCCAAGCAACAAGTGAGAGTTGCTGAATGGCAGAAATTCTTGTGGAAGGCAACAGGACTAATTTTAAACTGGACACAGGAACAGCAATTTCTGTATTATCAGACACACAATCATGCTGAAAAAGAAAACTCTCAAATCAACAGGTAAAACATTATATGGGCCTGGAGGCATCAAGTTGAAGGAAATAGAGTTAAAAGCATTGAGTTACTGGGGAAAGGAAATTCCTGAGACCTATATGTAATTAAAAATCAAAGTTGTTCACTCCGTAGCAGAAAGTTTTGCAGAGACCTAAAACTAATATGTAGAGTAGAAGAGCTCAAATGTAAAGAAGAGCAACCTCAAAATTTTAGAGCTGAATTTCCAAAATTATTCAGAGAATTGGGGAAGTTAAAAACAGTTTACTGCATCATCCTGAGAAAGGAAGCAGAGACAGTGGCCAGAAAATTACCAGCTAGCTGGCGATCTTGGTGGCGAACTTCAAAAACGGCGGGGCGCACGCACGAGATTTGCCCCATGGAGCCGCCACGATATTTAGCGTGGTGGCTCATTTACATGTCTGGGCCAGACCGCCCACCCCCGTTGATGTAGAGGGGGCGGTCGCTCCATCCGCGGCAACGGCGTCCGGCACCACTGCACAGGCGCCAGTGCCATTTTGAAGGGCTTCTAGCCCTTCATTTAAATTTAAATATTTAAAATTACCTGACCTGAAAAATCAAAAGGAAAAATGTATTAAACGTTTCAATCCCCTCTCCCACCCCGCCAATTCCTACACACTTTATTAATTGCCCTCATCCCCCCCCCAAAAAAGTAAACTCATGATCCTGACCTTCCCCACTGAACTTTCTTCACTTTAACCTTCAACCCCTTCCCACCACCCCTCCATCAATCGCAATTGTTTTCACCCCTCCCCACCACCCTGAAAACTTAGCTGCTCCTCTCTTCCAACCAGTGTTCCGCCTTGGAACTCCGAATGGAGATTTCAAGGCACAGGATTTCCGGCAATCGGCTGGAAATTGCAGTGGGCCGGCCGTCGTGACGAGCTAAGTATTAATTCAGTAAGTTAAATAGATTTGAGTATTTTAATGAAGGTCCCGTCACCAAGAGGCAGGGGGTCGCCAAGAGGCTTCGCCACTGCCAGTAAAATGGGGCAGGGCCTTCTAGGTGTCAAGGCCCATGTCGGGCCTCTCCCAGAGGTATTTTCTGGGCACCTCCGCCACAACCATTGGGGGGGCTGGTAAAATCCAGCCCAGTGCGTTTGTTCACACCCAGGAAAGTTCCACATCCATTCCTAGAGAAAGTTCAAAGGAAATTGAAGTCATTTGGCAGAATGCCTCATCACCAGAACTTTCAAACAAGCACCAAGATCTAGCTTGGCTGGTGGTGTGAAGAGCCCTCCCCATCAGATTCTTCCTGCACGCTCGGAGTCTCACACCCTCTGCACAATGCCCGTGAGGTGGCTGTGGTGAGGAAGAGACGGTTGCCCACCTCTTTCTGGAATGTGTCGTTGCAAAGCAGGTGTGGAAAGAGATGCAGTGGTTTTTGTCGAGGTTCATCCCAAGCAGCTCTGTAACACAGGAGTCTTTGCTCTACAGGCTGTTCCCAGGGACGCACACTGAGATAAACATCAACTGCTGCTGGAGGACTATCAATTTGGTGAAAGACGCCCTTTGGTCTGCCCGAAACATGCTGGTCTTCCAGCGCAAACAGTTGTCCACGACCGAATGTTGCAGACTGGCGCATTCCAAGGTCCAGGACTACGTGCTGACAGACGCACTAAAGCTGGGGGCAGCCACGGCAAAGGCTCAATGGGGAAAGACCACTGTGTAAGGTCCCCCCCACCAAGGTGAACTGAGGGGCTGGATCCATGGAAAACCCCTCAAACTGTAGCCAGAAAATATTTGTCTGCTGTAAAATGTACATGGCATGTAAAATGAAATGGAAGGGTTGTGATGCAACTCGCTCCTGTATTGAAGGAAACTGATCTCCTTTGCACTCTTTGTATTGTTTGACTTGGTGCTTTTTGGGACTGTTTTGTAATGTATTTTTTACAGATTTTTATGAATAAAGTATATTTTGGAAATTTAAAAAAAAATTGAATTAATGACAAAACAAGGAGTCATTTCACCTGTAACAAAACATACAGGATGGTGCTCAGGTATGGTCCCAGTGAAAAAACCTAATGGGTCCATTCAAATTTGTGTTGACATCAAACAACTGAATAAGGCAGTGGAAAGAGAAATACATCTAATGTCATCTGTAAATGAGAGTTTGGCAAAGCTAGGAAAGAGCTCAATTTTTACCAAATCCGCTAACAGCGGATTTTGACAATTACCATTGGGTGAGGAATCTAAGCTCTTAACAACATTCATAACACCATTTGGAAGATTCTGTATTAACAGGTTGCCACTTGGAATTACATCAGCACTGGAGATGTTTCAAAGGACGATGTTGAGAATCCTGGAAGGATTAGATGGGATCATCTGCCATATAGATGACGTATTAATCTGTGGAGCCAATAAGAAGGAATGTGATACAAGAGTGAGAGCAGTACTACAGCCGTTGGAAGAAGCGGGTCTCACATTGAACGGGAAATGTGTTTTTTCGCAGCCAATGCTAAGATATAATAGATGTGTCCGATATTAGAGCAGATCCACAATATACAAAAGTGATAAGGGACTTCCCAGAGCCTAAAAACATTACAGAGCTTCAAAGGTTTATGGGAATGGTTAATCAAGTAGGGACATTTCTAACAAATTGAGCCATTATTAATGAGCCATTACGACAGTTGTTGAAAAATGACGTTTGTTATTGGGAAGAATCCCAACAAGAATTCTTAAAGAAAATCAAGAAAATGCTAGTATCATCAGAGGTGTTAGCACAGGATGACCCAGAGCGATCCACCATCATAGATGCAGATGTGTCATCAACAGGATTGGGAGCTCTCCTATTTCAACTGCAGTGAGATGGGAGATGCAGACCACTATATTTTGCTTCTCGGTTAACAGAAACTGAGCAGAGATATGCAGTATGGGTGCAGCTCCAACAACACTCAAGAAGCTCATCACCAACCAGGACAAAGCAGCCCACCTGATTGGCACCCCATCCACCTACAACATTCACTCCCTTCACCACAGATGCACAGTGGCATCAGTGTGTACCATCTACAAGAGGCACTGCAGCTCGACACCATCCAGAACAAAGCAGCCCGCTTGATTGGCACCCCATTCACAAACATTCACTCCCTCCACCAGGAACACACAGTGGCAGCAGTGTGTACCATCTACAAGATGCACTGCAGCAACGCACCAAGGCTCCTTAGACAGCACCTTCCAAACCCCCGACCTCTACCATCTAGAAGGGCAAGGGCAGCAAATGCATGGGAACACCACCACCTGCAAGTTCCCCTCCAAGTCACACACCATCCTGACTTGGAACTATATCTCCGTTTCTTCACTGTCGCTGGGTCAAAATCCCGAAACTCCCTTCCCAACATCACTGTGGGTGTACCTACCCTACATGGACTGCAGCAGTCAAGAAGGCAGCCCAGCACCACCTTCTCGAGGGCAATTAGGGATGGGCAATAAATGCTGGCCAAGCCAGCTATGCCCACATTCCATGAATGAATTTTAAAAAAGGAAGTGTTGGCAGCAACTTGGGTGTGTGAAAAAGTTTCAGATTACATTCAAAATCAAAACAGATCATAACCTGTTGGTTACTCAATCAAACTCGAAGGAGTTTATGAAATTACCTCCAAGAGCACAGAGGTTTAGATTAACATTCATGAGATTTGACACGAAAACTGAATACGTTCCAGGAAACAGCAGATGCTTTATCATGTATTTCAGCAGCAGGCCCATAAAAAGGAGTTATTTTGCTTCTTGGAGAAGAAGTTTTTGCTTTGATGATACCTGCTACAGTTCAGAAACTGAGTGAGATTAGGAATGTGCAGAAAACAGATGAACATCTGGATTGAAGCTCAAAAAATGTGCGTGCCACATGCCAAAGAGCTGCAAGTCAAGCGGGCTGCTTTGTCTTGGATGGTATTGAGCTTCTTGAGTGTTGTTGGAGCTGCACACATCCAGGCAAGCGGTGAGTATTCCATCACACTCCTGACTTGTACCTCGTAGATGGTGGACAGGCTTTGGGGAGTCAGGAGGTGAGTTACTCGCCGCAGGATTCCTAGCCTCTGATCTGCTTTTCTAGCCACAGTATTTATGTAGCTACTCCAGTTCAGTCTCTGGTCAATGGTAACCCCCAGGATGTTGATAGTGGGGGATTCAGTGATCATAATGCCGTTGAATCTCAAGGGGAGATGGTTAAATTCTCTCTTGTTGGAGATGGTCATTGCCTGGCACTTGTGTGGCGCAAATGTTACTTGTCACAAATCAGCCCAGGCCTAGATCTTGGATTGCTTCAGTATCTGAGAAGTCGTGAATTATGCTGAACATTGTGCGATCATCAGCGAACATCCCCACTTCTGACCTTATGATTGAAGAAAGGTCATTGATGAAACAGCTAAAGATGATTGGACCTAGGACACTACCCTGAGGAACTCCTGCAGTGATGTCCTGGAGCTGAGATGATTGACCTCCAACAATCACAACCATCTTCCTTTGCATTCGGTGCGATTCCAACCAGCGTAGAGTTTTGTCCCTGATTCCCATTGACTCCAATTTTGCTAAGGCTCCTTGATGCCATACTCGGTCAAATGCTGCCTTGATGTCAAGGGCAGTCACTCTCACCTCACCTCTTGAGTTCAGCTTTTTTGTCCATGTTTGAACCAAGGCTGTAATGAGGTCACGAGCTGAGTGGCCCAATATTCAGCGCGGCGGCTCATTTAAATGGCTGGGGAGGACCACCCACCCTAATGACGTGGAATGGGCAGGTGGTCTGTTCCCAGCAATGGCGCATATGCCGACTCAACTTTTAAAGGGCTTCCAACCCTACATCTCAATTTACATATTTAAAGGGATAATGATGTAAAATAGATCTGAAAAATGTAATAAATGTTTCTCGCCCTTGTCCCACCCCTCCCCCAATAACCATATAATTTATTCCTTGCCCTCTCCTCCCTGAAATACTTACCTTGTGCACCTGACCGTCCCCCCTCAAAGTTCATAAACTATGCACTTTACCCCTTTCCACCATCCCCTGCACCAATCAGATGAGTTTGACCCTGCTCCGCACCCCCCTCCCAACACCGCACTGAAATACTTACCTGCTCCCCTCTCCCCACCAGTGTCCCGCCTCCAATCCCCAGACAGGTACCGAAGGCGCAGGAGTGCTAGCCACCTGCAGCAATATCGGTCCGGGACAGACGGCGGGAGTGGGTAAGTAATTAATTCATTTATTTAAATACATTTAAATATATTAGATGTTACTCCCACCACCAGCAGTATCGGGCCGGGTCTTCCCTGTGTCGAGGCCCATGGCGGACCTCTTCCAGAGGCATTTTCCGGCTCACCCCCGCCACGAAGGTCAATGTCAGGAGGGCTGCAAAATTCAGCCTACAGAGTGGTGTTCACCTATGGTTCCAGTTCCAAAACCAAATTATACTCTTTGTATCTCTATGGACTTAACGCAGCTTAACAAAGCCATGGCGAGTGAAATCCATCCTATGTTTTTAGTAGATGACAGCCTGGCAAAGCTATGCAAAAGTAAAATGTTCATTAAACGTGACGTAAATCGTGGCTTTTGGCAGATTTTGTTGGACAGGTTTATTCACAACATTAATCATACCATTTGGAATATTTTGCTTCAATCAGTTACCATTTGGTATAACATCTGCACCTGAAATCTTCCAAAATGGAGTTGGCGTATCCAATATTCTGCAAGGACTCAAAGTGGTGATGACACATGGACGACATCCTGGTCCATGGGGAATCCGTCAAGGAACATGACCGGAGAGTAAAAGCAGTTCTACATCGTCTTCAAGAAGATGGGCTGACGCTTAATGACAAGTATGAATTCTCGAAAACATCATTCATTTCTTGGAATATATTTTAATTATTTTGAGAGGTAGTATTTTGGGCGGCGCAGTGGTTAGCATCGCAGTCTCACAGCTCCAGCGACCCGGGTTCGGTTCTGGGTACTGCCTGTGCAGAGTTTGCAAGTTCTCCCTGTGACTGTGTGGGTTTCTGTCGGGTGCAGCGGCTTCCTCCCAGAGCCAAAGACTTGCAGGTTGATAGGTAAATTGGCCATTGTAAATTGCTCCTAGTGTAGATAGGTGGTAGGAGAATGGTGGGGATGTGATAGGAAATATGGGATTAATGTAGGATTTGTATAAATGGGTGGTTGTTGGTCGGCACAGACTCGGCACAGACTCGGTGGGCCAAAGGGCCTGTTTCAGTGATGTATCTCTCTATTACTATAAGTAGTAACGGTAGAATGGCAAACCTGCGAAACATGAGAGCCGTTAATGAGTTTCCAACTCCACCTTCAGTCCAACATATCCAAAGATTCTTTGGAATGGTGAATTAATTGGCAAAAATTTTACCCAATTTGTCCCAGGTATCAGAACTAGTACAGGAACCAACAAGCTCGCAATTACAATGAGACTTTGTACCAGAAACTTACCAATCTTAAAGGAAGGAGTGAAGGTATGGATACAAGATCTAAGACATGAAGGTAGTCATCCAGAGAGACGAAGTTCATCTGAGATCTTATCTAGTACTCACTCCTGAGGGTACTCTACGCCAAGAACTATACTAAGGAGAAATCTTATCCCTATACCTCAAACACAATAACAAACCAGTCATAGATCTGGAAGAACCAGATGATGATCAAGAAACCCAGAGACAACAGGATCCTACAAACATTGGTCAAGGCCATCCAAATCGTTGAACAAGACTTTCAAGAATGACAACAGATCTTCTGAGTCTGACAAGAACACAATCAGGGAGAGTCATGAAGCCTCCTGATAGACTGAATCTGTGATGTCAGAGACTTGGGGGGGAGATGGGGTCGTATATAAAGTCAAAATGAATGCATCTATATGTATCAAAAATATATATGGACAAAGACTTGGAGGGAGATGTAGTATAAGGGTCTGAAAGGGTTAATGTTTGAGACAGGGGGAGTAACCCCTCCTGCTGTAGTGATGATGACATAGTAGTCATATGGGTATTAGACTTAGAAGAAACCAGAAGCATCGTGAGACGTGTTAGCTGGACAGGCTTAATGAGAGGGTAAATGGTTATATGTATAAAATAAACGAGTTACTATTTAGCCATACCAAGTCTCAGAGATATCTAAACAATGCTGGAACTACGTTAACAACAATACACAACTGGAGAAAATATTGCTTAAAAGTGGGTAGATCTAGAAGTATGGTTATTGCCGGCATTGATTATTTATACAGGGAAGGGCTGAAAACTCGAAAAGCAATTCTTACTGAAATCTGTTCCCACACTCCTTCCAGTGATTTGAGTCTGGATCTGGTGGATGTCTGGGAGTAGGTCACTTTCTCATCCCCTTTGAATGGAATAGCCTGCATATGGTATAGAGGGGACATAAAAAGGAGAGAGAGAAAATAATAAAGCCATCACATAACAAAGGAAAATATGACAATTACAGAAACCAATAAACTACACCAAGGATAAATGACACAGGATTTCACATATTCTCAAATGTTAAATCAACTGATTATGTTCCTGTTTTGCTGTGAGCAGAATTGAACTGCATTACAGTCGACTGGAATGTACTCAAAGTGAAAGGCCTTTTGTAATATTTCTGTACATGATGTGTATTTAATAATACTGAATAAAATGCTGAGGGAATGAGTTTTGCAGATTGTAATCATCGTTTTGTCTACAGATTCATTTTGAGCTATTGTAAAGATTTTAATTTATTTTAATATTGATACATTCAAAAGGTAGTTGTAAGCATAATTAATACAGTGCAAATTCCACAAAAATAGAACTGCTGGCATATATGGTTATTTAGTAATGTGTAAGTAAATCATCATCTGATACACCAGGCAATGTTGATGGAACTGTAGTTTACAGTAAGTGCTCTTTAGTGATGTGTAAGTACAGAATAGCATTGACTCAGTTCTGCTGGCCTAATTCATACTGGCTGCAGACAGTGGGCATTCTGACTTCCTTGAAAATTCCACCTGCTACTGTATACAAGCAGGCACTTTGTTAAATAGAACTTTACACATTATTCCACCACTGACCACCCTTTAAGCATCTCTCATTCAACTTGAAATGATTTTGTAATATACTAGCTGAATGTGTGAATTTCATGATATATTTAATTCAGTACATTGTGGTATAAAAAACTTGATATAACAGTCACAAAACCAAAATTATTTCAGGGAAATGAACGCCACAAACCATTTTCTTTTGTGAGTATTTGAGGACCTCTAGTGGTGAAGTCCAACCCAGCAGTTTGTCATTGTGGGAAGACTTGACAATTCTTTATTATCAGGGTCATTGGTTTACACTGACTGAGTGGCCCAGATTTTGCTGCCAAATTAACCACAAGGTAAATGGCGCTAGATGTTATTAATGTGTAAAATTTCCATCAACTAGTGGTGAGGAAGAGATAGCCTGTGAATTGCCACAAGTTGCTGGATGATCTGCGCTGCTGCGCCATTAGCCTTGTGAAAGCAGCAGCTCACCCTCAACTTCCCTGTGAGTTTCAAGAAATTTGTGCATTTGCACATTAATTACCCATTAAATTGGACACAAAGTTAAGGCTGCTATTTAAGGGCATAAGGATCCTTTTTAATGATGAGATTTATATTACAGCTATATAATTCAACCACGCCAGTCCAGAAAGGAAACAATTGAAACTGTGGAGTCTCATTGCTGAAGGTAGTAAATTGTCGAGTGATTTTTAATGTTTAAATTTTAACCTTTTTTTTCCCCTTTCTTTTCTGCCCCTTTTTTTCCCTTTCCCAATTCAATTTTTCTTTCCCTTTCTCTAGTCTTTCTATATCGGATTTGACTCGTTCATTCTATTTCATTCTCTCTCATTCCCCTGTTTCTTTCTCAATTCTTAAATCTCATTGGTTAAGGATTGGTTAAGACTGTTGTTACTGCCACTTACCAAAGTCCCAGATGCCCCGTTATTAGTTCGCACTTTCAGCAACTTGCAAAACAAACGTTTTTGAGCTGAAGGGTGAGGGAAAAAGAGCAACAAATGAGATATGCCATGTGATGCTCCACTCCAGCAAATACTGGGGTAATAAGTCAAAACCTGTTTTATTACATGGGATTTCTTTTGTTCTTGGGATGTGGCTGTCACTGGCTGGGCCAGTATTTACTGCCCATCCCTAACTGCTCTTGAGAATATGGTGATGAGCTGCCTTCTTGAACTGCTGCAGTCTGTGTGCTGTAGGTACACCCAAATTGCTGTTAGGGAGCGAGTTCCAGGATTTTTACCCAGTGACGATGAAGGAACGGTGATATATTTCCAAGTATGTGACTTGGATGGGAACTTGCAAGTGATGGCATTCACATGCACCTGCTGTCCTTACAAGATCAAGGACAAGCCGTGGAGATTGCAAGTTTGTCAACTTCTGTCAAGGAACCCTTGGTGAATTGTTACAGTGCATCTTGTAGATGGTGCACACTGCTGACCCAGTGCACCAGGAGTGAATATTTAAAGTGATGGATGGGGTGCCAATCAAGTCAGCTGCTTTGCTGTGGATGGTGTCGAGCTTCTTGAGTGTTGTTGGAGCTGAACCCATCCAGGCAAGCGGAGAGTATTCCATCACACTCCTAACTTGTGCCTTGTAGACAGGCACTGGGGAATCAGGAGGTGAGCTACTTGCCACAGAATTCCCAGCCTCTGACCTGCTCTTGTGGCCACAGTATTTATGTGAATGGTCAATGGTAACCCCTAGGATGTTGATAGTGGGGGATTCAGCAATGGCAATGCCATTGAACATCAAGGGGAGATGGTTAGATTCTCTCTTGTTTGAGATGGTCAATGCCTGGCACTTATATTACTTGCCACTTATCAGCCCAAGCCTGAATGTTGACCAGATCTTGCTACATCTGGACACGGGCAGCTTCAGTATCTGAGGAGTCATGAATAGTGCTGAACATTGTGCAATCATCAGCAAACATCCCCACTTCTGACCTTGTGATGGAGGAAAAGTCATTGATGAAGCAGCTGAAGATGGTTGGGCCTAGGACACTACCCTGAGGAACTCCTGCAATGATGTCTTGGAACTGAGATGATTGACCTCCAACAACAACAACCAGCTTCTGTTGTGCTAGGTAGAATCATAGAAGGTTTAAGGCACAGGAAGAGGCCACTTGGCCCATCATGTCTGTGACGGCCGAGAAACGATCCACCTATTCTAATCCCACCTTCCAGCATTTGGTTCGTAGCTCTGCAGCTTACAGCATTGAAGTGCATATCCAGACTCTTTTTGAATGAGCTGAGGGTCTCTGCCTCAACTACCCTTTCAGGCAGTGAGTTCCAGACCATCACCACCCTCTGGGTGAAAAAGTTGTTCCTCATCTCCCCTCTAATTCTTTTACCAATCACTTTAAATCTATGTCCCCTCATCAATGACCTCTCTGCTAAGGTGAATAGACCCTTCACCTCCACTCTCTCCAAGCCCCTCAAAGTTTTGTAAATTTCAATCAGATCTCCCCTCAGCCTTCTCTTCCAAGGAGTGCATCCCCAGCCTGTCCAGTCTTTCTTCATAGCTGCATTTTTCCAGTCCTAGCTACATCCTCATAAATCTCCTCTGTACTGTCTCTAGTGCAATTACATCCTCTCTGTAATGAGGTGGCCAGAACTCCACACAGTACTCAAGTTGTGGCCTAACCAATGAGTTATACAGTTCCAGCATAACCTCCCTACTCTTGTATTCTACACTTCGGCTAATAAAGGAAAGGATTCCATATGCCTTCTTCACCACCATAGGACCTGTCCTGCTACCTTCAGGGACCTGTGGACATTCACTCCAAGGTCCCTCACTTCCTCCACACTTCTCAGTATTTTCCCGTTAATCGTGTATTCCTTTGCCTTGTTTGACCTCCCCAAATGCATCACTTCACAATTCTCCAAGTTGAATTCCATTTGCCACTTTTCTGCCCATCTGACCAGACCATCAATATCTTCCTGCAGCCTACAGCAATCCTTCCCTCTATCTACCACATGGCCAATCTTAGTGTCGCCTGCAAACTTCTTGATCATGCCCCCTACATATACGTCCAAATTGTTAATATATATCACAAAAAGCAGACGACCCAGTACTGAGCCCTGCGGAAACAGCCCTCCAGTCACTAAAACAGCCGTCAGCCTTTGTTTCCTGCCACTGAGCCAATTTTGTATCCACCTTGCTGCATTTCCCTGGATCCCATGGCATTTTATTTTTTTAACCAGTCTGCCATGTGGGGCCTTGTCAAAAGCCTTGCTAAAATCCATGTAGAACACATCAACTGCACTACCCTCATCTATTTTCCTTTTTAATTCTTCAAAAAATTCCATCAAGTTGGTCAAACAAGATCTTCCCTGAACAAATCCATGGTGACTATCATAGAGTCATAGAGTTATACAGCACAGAAACAAGCCCTTCGGCCTATGGTGTCCATGCTGGCCATCAAGCACCTATCTATTCTAATCCCATTTTCCAGCACTTGGCCCGTAGCCTTGTGTGCTATGGCGTCTCAAGTGCTCATCTAAATACTTCTTAAAGGTTGGGAGGGTTCCTATCTCTACCACCACCTCAGGCAGTGTGTTCCAGATTCGAACCACCCTCTGGGTGAAAAAGAAAACAACCCTAGCCTATCCAGTCCCTCTTCATAGCTGAAATGCTCCAGCCCAGGCAACATCCTGGTGAATCTCCTCTGCACCCTCTCCAGTGCAATCACATCCTTCCTATAGTGTGGCAACCAGAACTGTACACAGTACTCTAGCTGTGGCCTAACTAGCATTTTATACAGCTTCATCATAACCTCCCTGCTCTTATATTCTATGCCTCGGCTAATAAAGGCAAGTATCCCATATGCCTTCCTAACCACCTTATCCAGCTGTGCTGCTGCCTTCAGTGATCTATGGACAAGTACACCAAGGTCCCTCTGACCCTCTGTACTTCCCAGGGTCCTACCATCCATTGTATATTCCCTTGCCTTGTTAGTCCTCCCAAAATGCATCACCTCACTTCTCAGGATTAAATTCCATCTGCCACTGCTCCGCCCATCTTACCAGCCCATCTATATCATCCTGTAATCTATGGCTTTCCTCCTCACTATTTACGACACCACCAATTTTCGCGCCATCTGTGAACTTACTGATCATACCTCCTATATTCACATCTATATCATTAATGCACACTGCAAACAGCAAGGGTTGCAGCACTGATCCCTGCAGTACACCACTGGTCGCAGCCTTCCAATCGCAAAAATAACCCTCGTCCATCACCCTCTGCTTCCTGCCACTAAGCCAATTTTGGATCCAATTTGCCAAATTGCCCTGGATCCCATGGGTTCTTACCATCTTGACCAATCTCCCATCCGTAACTTATCAAAAGCCTTATTGAAGTCCATGTGGACTACACCAACTGCTTTACCCTCATCTATGCACCTAGTCACCTCCTCGAAAAATTCAATCAAGTTTGTTAGACATGATCTCCCCCTGACAAAGCCAAGTTGACTATTCCTGATTAATTCCTGCTTCTCCAAATGGCGATTAATCCTGTCCCTCAGAATTGTTTCCAATGGTTTCCCTACCACTGATGTTAGACTCACTGGCCTGTAATTGCCTGGTTTATCCTTGGTTGACCTGTGCCTTTCTAAGTGGCAGTTTATCCTGTCTCTCAGAATAGATTCCAATAATTTGCCCACTACTGAGGTTAGACTGACTAGCCTGTAATTATTCAGTCTATCCGTCGCTCTCTTTTTAAACAGAGGTACAACGTTAACAATTCTACAATCTTCCGGCACCACACCTGTATCCAGTCAGGACTGGAAAATGATGGTCAGACCATCTGCTATTTCCTCTCTTGCTTCTTTTAACAGCATAGGATGCATTTTATCTGGCCCTGGTGATTTATCAACTTTCAAGGATGCTAATCCCATTAATACTTCCTCTCTCCCTATGCTTATCACATCCAATAATTCACACTCTTCCTTCTTAACTACAATATATGCATCATCCCCCTCTTTATTGAAGACAGACGCAAAGTACTCATTAAGATCCATACCAATATCTTCCTCCCCTACACATAGGTTACCTTTTTGGTCTTTTATGGGCCCTGCTCTCTCCTTAGTTATCCTCTTACTCTTAATATATTGATAAAACATCTTTGGGTTCACCCTGATTTTGCTTGCCAATATTCTTTCATGCCCTCTGTTTGTTTTCCTAATTTCCTTTTTGATTTCACCACTCCACTTTCTATACTACTCTCGGCTTTCTGTAGTCTTGAGTTCTCTGTGTCGGACATAAGCTTTCCTTTTCTGCCTTATCTTATCCTGTAGGTTCCTTGACATCCATGGGGCTCCAGATTTGGCCGTCTCACCCTTTGAATACCTCCCACTGCTCTGACACTGATTTACCTTCAAGTAGCTGTTTGCAGTTCACTTTCGCTAAATCACTCCTCAAATTAGTAAAATTGGCCTTGTCCCAATTAAGAACTCTAACTCCTGTTCTATCTCTGTCCTTTTCCATAATTATGTTAAAACTGACTGAATTATGTTCACTACCACCAAAATGCTCTCCCACTGCCACCCCTTCCACCTGCCCATCTTCATTTCCTAAAACTAAGTCCACCCTCTTGTTGGACTTCCTACATACTGGGCAAAAAGGTTCTCCTGAATGCACCTCAAGATTTCTGCTCCCTCAATTCCTTTCACAGTAAAACTATTCCAGTTAATTTTGGAGTAGTTAAAATCCCCTATTACTGCCCTATTGTTCTTGCACCTCTCAGAGATTTGCCTACATAACTGCCCTTCTATCACCCTTTGACTGTTTGGGGGGGTCTATAGTACACTCCCAGCAGTGTGATTGTCCCTTTTCTGTTCTTTAGCTCAATCCATATAGCCTCATTTGATGAAACTTCAAACATATTGTCCCTCCTCACAGCTGTAATAGTTTCCTTGACCAAAATTGCCACTCCCCCTCCCTATCACATCTGAAATTCCTGTAACCAGGAATGTTGAGCTGCCATTCCTGTCCCTCCTTAAGCCATGTTTCTGTAATAGCTATGATATCATACTGCCAGGTGTCTATCTGTGACCTCAGCTCGTCTGCTTTATTTACTATACTCCTTGCATTACCAAACTCTCTTTTTTATTTTCTAACCCTTGTATGACTCCAACCAGCAGAGTTTTACCAAGATTCCAAATTGACTCCAGTTTTGTTAGGGTTCCTTGATGCCACACTCGGTCAAATGCTGCTTTGATGTCAAGGGCAGTCACCCTCACCTCACCTCTGGAGTTCAGCTCTTTTGTCCATGTTTGGACCAAGGCTGTGATGAAGTCAGGAGCTGAGTGGCCCTGGCGGAACCCAAACTGAGTGTTATTCAGCAGGTTATTGCTGAGCAGGTGCCACTTGATAGCACTGTGATTGACACCTTCCATCACTTTGCTGATGATTGAGAATAGACTGATAGGGCGGTAATTGGCTGGATTGGATTTGTCCTGCTCTTTGTGGAATTTTCCACATTGCAGTGTTGCAGCTGCACTGGAACAGCTTGGCTAGGGGCGGGGCTAGTTCTGGAACACAAGTCTTCAGTACTATTGCCAGAATGTTTTCAGGGCCCATAGCCTTTGCAGTATTCAGAACCTTTAGCCATTTCTACATATCATGTGGAGTGAATCAAATCGGCTGAAGACTGGCATCTATGATGCTGGGGACCTCAGAGGACTTCTGGCTGAAGATGGATTCAAATGCTTCAGCCTTGTCTTTTGCACTGATGTGCTGGGCTCGCCCATCATTGAGGATGGGGACATTTGTGGAGCCTCCTGTTAGTTAATTGTCCACCACCATTCACGACTGGATGTGGCAGCATTGCAGAGCTTAGATCTGATTTGTTGGTTGTGGGATTGCTTAGCCCTGTCTATTGCATGCTGCTTCCACAGTTTGGCATGTCCTGTGTTGTCACTTCACCAGGCTGACACCTCATTTTTAGGTATGCTTGGTTTAATGTCCCATCTGAAGGATGGCACCTCTAACAGAACAGCACTCCATCAATACTGCACTGAAGTGTCAACCTTGATTTTTGTGCTCAAATCCTGGAATGGGACTTGAACCCAGAACCTCATGACTCAGAAGTGAGAGTGCTACCAACTGAACCAAGGCTGATAAATGGCAATGTTGAGAAGATGCTTCACTGAATAAACGTTCAAAAGCGTGGGGTGGTGTAGTGTTTTGCTCATTTGTTGTTCATTTGAGGCCACCATACATGCTTGGTGTAGCACAGGGTTGTCCAACCTATTCAGGCGGAGGGCCGCATTACAATTTTTGCTCGGCCCAGGGGAGCTGTTGAGCAAATTTTGAAAGGTGATGGCATTAAAAATTTATCTTACTGATACAAACAACAACAAATGTGCAATTTTGTGAAGAAGCTTTAAATGAGAAGACTAACTTACTTTCTAATCACTATATTGAAAGCTGCTTTAGTGACATACCTGGTCAATGTCTGCCCGCACACTTGTTGTAGTGGTGTGTAGTATTTCAAATAGCTATCCATCTGCCAGGAATTATCTTGATCTCCCTCTCTGATTCTGTCTCTCTCCCTGTGTTTCCCCCTCTCTGTTGTTACCCCCCTCCTTTTTGTTGTCCTAGCTCTCTGTGTCCCCCATCCCCCTCTTTCTGTCTCTGACCCCCCCCCCCTCTCTCTTTTCCCCTCTCTTTCTCTGTGCCTCCTCTGCCTGTCCCATTCTCTCTCTCTCCCTCTCTCTCTGTTTTCCTCTCTCACTCTCTTTCTCTGTCCCCCCGTCTCCCCTTCTCTCTGTTTTCCCCTCTCTGTTCCCCCCCCCTCTCTTTGCTCCCCCCTCTCTGTCCCCCTTTCTCTGTTTTCCCCTCTCTCTCTCTATCTCTCTGTCCCCCCCTCTCTCTTTCTGTCCCTCCCCCCCCCCACCCCCACACACCCCCGTTCCCCCTCTCTCTGTTTTCCTCTCTCTCTTCAACCCCCCACTCTCTCTCTCTCTGACACTTGCAGGGAGCAGCAGCGCTCTGCTCAGCAGTTTTGTGTTTGGTCAGTTTTTTTAAAAAAACATCGCACTGTCAGTTTCACAACTGACAGCTGCTGAAGCAGAAACGCGCTTCCCAACTTGGGACAGATTCTGGGTTGTCTGACTTTTTTTAAAAGCCAACCAGAAAACTCGACTCTGTCCGAAGTTGGGAGATGCATTCCTGCTTCAGAAGCAGGAAGAATGTGCAGGGTTATGGGGAGAAGGCAGGGGAATGGAACTGAGGGAGTTGCTCTTTCAGAGAGTTGGTGCGGACACGATGGGCTGAGAATGGCCTTCTTCTGTGCTGTAACGATTCTATGATTCTGTGATTTGGCAGCTGTCAGCTGTGAAACTGACAGCTCGATGTTTTTAAACAGACCAGTCTGCAAGAAGAAGACAATGGGAAATTTTCCATCTCCGGTCATAGAGGTGAGGATGAGGAACGGCCCCGAGTACAGTTCACACCCGTGGGCTGGATGG
Source organism: Heterodontus francisci (assembly GCF_036365525.1). Classification (NCBI taxonomy): domain Eukaryota; kingdom Metazoa; phylum Chordata; class Chondrichthyes; order Heterodontiformes; family Heterodontidae; genus Heterodontus; species Heterodontus francisci. Next base: position 243,147,994 of record NC_090371.1, read on the forward strand.
AAGCCTTTGGCGGGCTGGATCCTGGGACAACTCTGGTGTAGCATGTGCAATGTGCCATTAGATGGAGTTGATGATAAAGTTTCAGTTTACGCCAGCAATCCAGAAGGTAGTGCCATGTGTTTCTTCCAGAGATTTACAATGGCAGATCTACAATGCGGGATCTTACAATGGCAGCAAGGATGGGATCTGCATTTATTTTATAGCCAGGTAGAATTCGCTGTGCTTTCAGTTGTGAACTCCAGGTAATGCAGATTGTCAAATACCGACAGTGTAGGGGTTTGTGCGCAGCAGGCCTTGTATCTTTGTGCAGCTAATACAGGACAGCAATTGTGTCTTCTATGCCAACACAAGGATAGTTTGGTCAGCTTAAATCTCAGGGAAGAATTTATTGCAGGACTGTAGTACCCCACGAAATGTGCATTTATTTCTTCCGTCTGTTATTATTTTGACAACGTCTATGTGAATGTGCCTGCATAATGTTACCAGGGATCCTTGATCATGCACTATCACTGCACTGACAATGAAGTTGACCAACGACTATGCCCAACCTGTCACATTTTGATGTGCTCTCTGAGCCCTCATCTGTGTTCCCTCATTGGCAGAAGTGGCTGTGATCATTCGAGGCCGCAATGGTGGGCTTTGGAATCACCAATGATAAGAGAAAAAAGGCCTTATTTCTCCACTATGGAGGTGAAGAATTGGAAAATACGTTTGCGACAATTATGTCTGCGCTAGATGACTATGTGTCAGCAAAAAATGCACTGACTACTTATTTTACACCCAAGAAGAAGGCAATATACAAAACAAATATTTTCCAATGAACCAAGCAAGAGGCAAATGAGGCACAGTGGTGCAGTGGTTAGCACCGCAGCCTCACAGCTCCAGTGACCCGGGTTCAATTCTGGGTACTGCCTGTGTGGAGTTTGCAAGTTCTCCCTGTGTTTGTGTGGGTTTTCTCCGGGTGCTCCGGTTTCCTCCCACATGCCAAAGACTTGCAGGTTGATAGGTAAATTGGCCGTTATAAATTGCCCCTAGGACAGGTAGGGAAATATAGGGACAAGTGGGGATGTGGTAGGAATATGGATTTAGTGTAGGATTAGTATAAATGGGTGGTTGATGGTCAGCACAGACTCAGTGGGCCGAAGGGTCTGTTTCAGTGCTGTATCTCTAAACTAAACTAAAAAAAATGATTGAGACAACTGACAAACATATTTGACTTTGGAGACATTGAACATGTTGAACGTGAAATGAAAACACAAATAATTGAAGGTTGCCTCTCTGGTCAAATACACAGAACAGTACTCGAGAAAGATAGAAAGTTGTCAGAGTTGCTGGAGTTAGCAAGATCACTATCCCATTCAGAGTCCAGAGCTGCTGAATTTGAGGCTGCCAACTGTTCTGTATTCACCTGTTTACTGGCTATTTTATATATTTGATTCATCTCAGAACAATACAGATATGACACTAGTTCTAAATCAACAATTAGTTTACTTACAGTACTTTAAAATATCTCAGCATTTACAAGATTTCAGTACAATGTCTTTCAGAATAGTTTTGTATTTACTAGAACATTCCAGCCTGTCTTTTTAGTTTGTTTCAACAATTCTAGACTTAAGCAATCAAGCACAATGAGCACTGATCAATGAACAGACAAATACAATCAAACCCAGACCAATCAAACCATTGCACACGACATTTTTCCCCTTTTGACTAAACACATTATTTTTGAATTAAAGTATTCTGAACATCAGACATATATACATCAAGTTATTTCTTAGTGGTCAACTTGTCTGTTTACTCCAAGTATGAAATTGAGGCTTGGATCTGTTTGATTAACCTGATGAGGCAGCTGAGCTGATTAATGTCTCTCATAGGAAAAGGAAATGTATCCTCATAACCACTATCCTCAAAAAATCCTGGCCTGCTCCCTATCAAATGTTTTGCATTCCACTTGGTGTTGTCATCCAACAGATAAGCATTGGTATATAATAAAAGCAAAATACTGCGGATGCTGGAAATCTGAAATAAAAACAGAAAGTGCTGGAAATACTCAGCAGGTCTGGCAGCATCTGTGGAGAGAGAAGCAGAGTTAATGTTTCAGGTCAGTGACCCTTCCTATAAGCATTGGTACCCAGCAACTGCTTGATCTGCTTTGGATCTGATACTGATGAAGCAAGTTTGTGGTTGCAATTTGGCTGTTTGATTCAAATTTAATCTCCAACTTTAAACTGTGCTTCCCTTGCACCTGTACGTTTATCAAAATATGCTTTTCTATCACTAACACTATCTGCAATAGTATTACAACTAAGCATATGAGCTGCCCAGTTGGTGAACCTGCAAGATACTCGAACCTGAAGTTACACTGATGTAGACGATCAGACCATTTGTAAATGTGTAGAGGTCAATGACCTCATCCTAACATAGCTAACAATGTATTCAACGCTTGGTGATTGGTACAGCTGTAATTGCAGCTCCTGATGCATCTGTTGTGACATACGTTTCCGCATGTGAGCTGAAATGCACGAGGACTGGTGAGATGCTATCTTCGCCTTTAACATTTCAAATGCTTTTTGCTGTGCAATTGTCCATTCCCATTGAGCATCTTTACGTAGTAGCTTCCGAAGAGGCTCCACGATCTCCGCGTACTTAGGAACAAATTTATAATAAAAGTTGGTAGTACCAAGGAACGATGCCAACTCTTTCACATTTGACGGTGTTGGATGCGCATGAAGGGCTTTGGTGTTGTCCTGTGTAGGCTTTACCCCAGCTGCTGTCCCTCTGTAACCTAGAAAGTCAATCTTGGGTGCTGCGAATGTGTATTTGTCCTTGTTCAACGTCAAATTGTGTGTTGCGAGTCGAGTGAGCACTGCTGATAATCGTTGATCATGTTCAGCTTTATCCCTTCCATGGTAATGACATTATCAAGTAGGTTGACCATCGCTTCAACGTCTGACAAGACTGAAGAAACAATGTCTGGAATGCGATAGGTGCTGAACTTGGTGCATAGAGCATTCTGCGGTACTGATACACACCTTCATGAATAAAAGAAGTTGTAAGATATCGGTTTTGTTCCTCTAGACGTATCTGAATATAATTCCATTGCATATCAAGGTTTGTGAAGACTGTGGAGTCATGAAATGATGCTCACAGTTCTTGGATTGTAGGAGTGGCTACTTGTCTGGAATGATAACTTTATCGACTGCCTTAAGGTCAATGCATAGTCTAAATTCTTCATTTCTCCATCGTGCAATGACTAGATTTGATATCCACGGTGATGAGTCAATTCGTTCAATGATACTATCTGCTTCTAGTTGTTTCAGCTCCCGTGACAGTTATGCATGGATTGCTAGTGGCAATTGTCGCAGATTTTGTGAAACTGGGTTAAATTGATGTGTCAACGTGAGGAGCATGACTGTAGGGGAGACTGGCGTATGGGCATCATGGGATACTTGGCGTAAAGCCAAAGCTGCTAAAATTTGAGAAAAGTTTGGCTGTGAGACACAGAGAACCACATGAATAATCTAGTCAAGAGGTAGACAAGGTCAGGGGGGAAGGCACAGGGAATCACATGAATAACCTAATCAAGAGGTTGATGAGATGAATAATATGATCAAGGAAGAATGATCAAGATGAGATCAGGGAAGAGAATAAGATGGGAAGATTTTGTAATTAAAGAAACAGCTTGTCAAGTAAACCTCCTGTAACTGTATAAATTGACTGCTCAAACATTGTACTAGTAGAATCCCTATGATCATTCATGAGAGTAGGACTTCTCCTTGCATGCTTGTAATAATGATCTCTCGTTTGGACAAGACATCCAACTCTCGAGGAGTTTTTGGGTACCAGGGCAAGCCTTACAATGACAGTACCCTTTGATCTCCCCAAATCTAGTAAATAAGGAAAGATACTGGCGTGTATAATCTGCCTCATCAATTCCGTTAATGTGTGCTCCGGAGGGGTCTTCAAGTTTGAATCCAAGCCTTTCGAAAAGGTTTACCCCCAACAGCTTCAGCCTTTTGCTACATGGAAAGTGAACCTGTCTAGTGTGAATTTTTAATAGCGTACTGGAACTGTGATCATCCCCAAAACTGGAATGATAGAGTCGTCATAAGCTTGAAGAGTGTCTGTCGCAGGAGTGAGAGAGAATTGCGAAAAATACTGATGGTAGAGTTTGTCACTCAAAATGGATACTTTCAGGCCAACTTTGATAAGTGACACTGAGATGCTTGCGATCTTGACTGAGCACTCCTTAAAATTACCTGGTGCTTTACTTTTTGTGATGGTATATACATGTTTTACCTCACTCTCAGGAAGAGACTCCCCCCACATGTCAAACCGATGAAGGCTTTTTCTTCGATGACCATCTTTGCAAAATGGATCCACTTTAAGTATAAGTTGCATTTTTTCCCTCAAGCTGGACAAGGCGTGGTGACTCAATGAGCATTTCCACAATTTGAGCACAGTTTTAAAGGTGTCTGATTATAATGAGGCTCATTTTGATGAGGTTGCTGAGGTTTCCTTGTCCGTAACCCTTGCACTGAGGCTGGTCGGGCAAGCTGTGTCTGCAATCTTAAGTCTAAGGGTGCATAACATGGCAGATTCGATTTGGACTGCCAAGGTCATGGCCTTTTCCAAGATTAAATCATCATCCTCCATGAGGAGACATTCCCTAATTCGTGCAATTGAAGTTTTTCCAATTAATTGGTCACAAATTAATTAGTTGGTTAGGGTGCCAAATTTACCTGTAGCCACCAATTGCTGCAATGCTGCCACAAATTGTTTAATGGGCTCACCATGCCCCTGGAATCTCTGGCGGAATGTGTATCACTCTATTGTCACATGTTTCTTTGGCCCAAAGTATTTTTTGAGAGCACTTACTGCCTTATCAAACATAAACATAACATCTGTGAGCTGCTCAAATATTCGGTGGCCTTCTGCTCCAAGACAATGTACAGGTATCGCTTTCTTGTGGATTGCTGCTACATCCGGACTGTCCAAAACCATAGCAAGCAAATAGGTGTTGACCCCAAAATCCATTGCTCCCAGGACAAGGGAGGATTTCCCGGCTTTGAAAGAAATGGTACTGGAGCTGATAAAGTGAAACATTGCAGAACCATCCTTGTAGCCGCTTTTTGTTGTGTATTTGCTGGTTTACTAGATTTTTAGAAATCTGATTCATTTGTCGAACAATGCAGATATGACACTAGTTCTAAATCAACAACTAGTTTATTTGTAGTACTTTAAAATATCTCAGCACTTACAAGATTTCAGTACAATGTCTTTCAGAACACTCTTGTACTTACTGGAAAATTCCAGCCTGTCTTTTTAGTTTCAGTTTCAACAATTCTAGGCTTAAGCAATCAAGCACAGTGAACCGATTAATACAATCAAGCCCAGATCAATCAAACCATTGAACACTGCACCAACAGCAGGGGGTACTACAAGGATCAGTGCTGGGTCCACAGCTGTTCACAATCTATATAAATGATTTGGATTTGGGGACCAAATGTAATATTTCCAAATTTGCTGATGACACAAAACTAGGTGGGAATGTAAGTTGTGAGGAGGATGCCAGGCAGCTTCAAGGGGACTTGGATGGGCTAAGTGAATGAACAAGAACATGGAAGATGGAATATAATGTGAATAAGTGTGAAGTTATCCACTTTGGTAGAAAAAACCCCCAGAAAGACAGAGTATTTCTTAAATGGTGAGGGGTTGGGAAGTGTTGATGTCCAAAGAGACCTGGGTATCCTTGTACATGAGTCACAAAGAGCTAGCATGCAGGTACAGTCAGCAATTAGGAAGACAAATGGTATGTTGGACTTCATCGCAAGGGGATTTGAGTACAGGAGTAAAAATGTCTTGCTGAAATTATATAGAGCCTTGGTGAGACTACACCTGGAGTATTGTGCAAAGTTTTGGTATCCTTATCTAAGGAAGGATATATGTGCAACACCAGACTAATGATGGCAGGATTGTCTTATGAGGAGAGATTGAGAAAACTGGGCCTGTATTCTCCAGTTTCAAATAATGAGAGGTGATCTCATTGAAACAAGTCTGTTGTGTGGCACTCGGTCAAATGCCTTTTGAAACTCTATGCACACCACATCAAAGAAAGAGAAGAACAAAGAACAGCACAGCACAGGAACAGGCCATTCAGCCCTCCAAGCCTGCGCCGATCTTAATGCCTGTCTAAACTAAAACCTTCTGCACTTCCGGGGTCCATATCCCTCTATTCCCATCCTATTCATGTATTTGTCAAGATGCCTCTTAAATGTCGCTATCGTACCTGCTTCCACCACCTCCCCCGGCAGCAAGTACCAGGCACTCACCACCCTCTGTGCAAAAAACTTGCCTCGCACATCCCCTCTAAACTTTGCCCCTCGCACCTTAAACCTATGTCCCCTAGTAACTGACTCTTCCACCCTGGGAAAAAGCTTCTGACTATCCACTCTGTCCATGCCACTCATAACTTTGTAAACCTCTATCATGTCGCCCCTCCACCTCCGTCGTTCCAGTGAAAACAATCCGAGTTTATCCAACCTCTCCTCATAGCTAATATCCTCCAGACCAGGCAACATCCTGGTAAACCTCTTCTGTACCCTCTTCAAAGCCTCCATGTCCTTCTGGTAGTGTGGTGACCATAATTGTACACAATATTCCAAGTGTGGCTAACTAAGGTTCTGTACAGCTGCAGCATGATTTGCCAGTTTTAATACTCTATGCCCCGACCGATGAAGGCAAGCATGCCGTATGCCTTCTTGAACAACTTATCCACATGCGTTGCCACTTTCAGTCAACGGTGGACCTGTACTCCCAGATCTCTCTGCCTGTCAATACTCCTAAGGGTTCTGCCATTTACTGTATACTTCCTACCTGTATTAGAACTTCCAAAATGCATTACCTTACGTTTGTCCGGATTAAACTCCATCTGCCATTTCTCCGCCCAAGTCTCCAACCGATCTATATCCTGCTGTATCCTCTGACAATCCTCATCACTATCCGCAACTCCACCAACCTTTGTGTCATCCGCAAAGTTACTAATCAGACCAGCTACATTTTCCTCCAAATCATTTATATATACTACAAACAGCAAAGGTCCCAGCACTGATCCCTGCGGAACACCACTAGTCACATCCCTCCATTCAGAAAAGCACCCTTCCACTGCTACCCTCTGTCCTCTATGACCGAGCCAGTTCTGTATCCATCTTGCCAGCTCACCTCTGTTTCCATGTGACTTCGCCTTTTGTACCAGTCTGCCATGAGGGACCTTGTCAAAGGCTTTACTGAAATCCATGTAGACAACATCCACTGCCCTTCCTTCATCAATCAACTTCGTCACTTCCTCAAAAAACTCGATTAAGTTAGTGAGACACGACCTCCCCTTCAAAAAACCATGCTGTCTCTCACTAATAAGTCCATTTGTTTCCAAATGGGAGTAAATCCTGTCCCAAAGAATCATCTCCAATAATTTCCCTACACTGACGTAAGGCTCACCGGCCTGTAATTTCCTGGATTATCCTTGCTACCCTTCTTAAACAAAGGAACAACATTGGCTATTCTCCAGTCCTCTGGGACCTCACCTGGTGCCAATGAGGATACAAAGATTTCTGTCAAGGCCCCTGCAATTTCCTCCCTTGCCTCCCTCAGTATTCTGGGGTAGATCCCATCAGGTCCTGGGGACTTATCTACCTTAATGTTTTTCAAGACGCCCCACACCACCTCCTTTTTGATAACAACATGACCCAGACTATCTACACTCCCTTCCCTCAACTCATCATCCACCAAGTCCTTCTCCTTGGTGAATACTGATGCAAAGTACTCATTTAGTACCTCGCCCATTTCCTCTGGCTCCACACAAAGATTCCCTCCTCTGTCCTTGAGTGGGCCAACCCTTTCCCTGGCTACCCTCTTGCTCTTTATATACGTATAAAAAGCCTTGGGATTCTCCTTAATCCTGTTTGCCAATGACTCTTCATGACCCCTTTTAGTTCTCCTGACTCCTTGCTTAAGTTCCTTCCTACTTTCTTTATATTCCTCAAGGGCTTCGTCTGTTCCCAGCCTTCTAGCCCTTACGAATGCCTCCTTTTTCTTTTTGACTAGGCTCACAATATCCTTCGTTATCCAAGGTTCCTGAAACTTGCCAAACTTATCCTTCATCAACAGCATTGTCCTCATCAACTCTCTCTGTTACCTCCTCAAAAACTCCAGCAAGTTAGTTAAACATGATTTTCCCTTAAGAAATCCAAGCTGGCTTTCCTTACTTAACTCGCATTTGTCCATGTGACTATTGATTTTTTCACAAATTATTTTTTCCAGAGGTTTTCCCACCACCGAAGTTAGACTGACTGGCCTGTAGTTGCTGGGCCTATCTTTACACTTTTTCTGAACAAGGATGTAACGTTTGCAATTCTCCCATCCTTGGGCACCACCCCTGAGTCTAAGGAAGACTGAAAAATTATGGCCAGTGCCTCTGCGATTTCCACTGTCACTTCCCTCAGTATCCTTGGATGCATCTCATCTGCCCCTGGTGTCTTATCCACTTTATGTTCTGACAGCCTATCTAATACTTCCTCCTTATCAATTTTAAACCCCTCTAGTGTCTGACTTACTTCCTGTTTCTACATTGCCTGGATTGCATCTTCCTTGGCAATTTCAATTTACAGCAGCAATCCGGAAGGTAGTGCCCTGTGTTTCTTTCAGAGATTTTCAACTGCAGATCCACAATGTGAGATCTTAAAGGTGGGACAATCCCAACTTCTCTCTGTTCCTTGCTCAAAGCTCATCCCATTAGCTTTGTCCAGGATCCCCACCTCCCAACGTTTTAGTTCTGAGCCTTTTGAACATATTTCATCATCGGGTTTTCACCACTCACTTACCACAACCCCTTCTCCACTCACCACAATCCCTCCCCCACTCACCACAACCCCTCCCCCACTCACTATAACCCCTCCCTCACTCACCACCATCCAATCCCACTCACTACACCCCCTCCACGCACCACCACCCATTCCCACTCACCACAGCCCTTCCCCCACTCACCACAGACTTCCCCCACTCACCACAGTCCCTTCCCCACTCACCACAATCCCTCCCCCACTCACCATAACCGCCCCTCACTCACTACAACCCCTCCCTCACTCACCACCACCCATTCCTACTCACTACAACTCCTCCCCACTCACCACAACCCATTCCTCACTTGTCACAACCCCTCCCCCACTCACCACAACGCATTCCTTACTCTTCAGTGCCTTCCGCACTAACCATCAATCTCCTCCCCACTCACCACCAGATCCTCTGGTATCCAATTCAAACTCATGGGTCTCCTAACAGGATGGTGAGGATAAAATCACCTGCTTTTCCTGTATAAAATCACCTGCCATATAGGAGGTGAATTCCTCTGAATTTGAGCTCCAACCAACTTTCCCACATTCTGCATTACACCAGCTACTGTCACAAACTCAAGACGATATCAGGATCGTATGGTAATTATTGAAATAAGTTGACAATGTTGACTGTGAGCAATCAGTTTAATGCCCCTTTAGCCAGCTTTGTGTTAACAGTTCACCATTCCCTCCTCCAATTCATTAGTTTCACAAAATGGACCACTCCAGAATCCAGGATATGCAGAAATGAATCAACATTTACATAGAATTATATCAAACCTATTGCACAGAAACAGGCCATTTGGATCATCAGGTCTGTGCTGGTGTCTATTCTCCAGATGCTGACTTCAATTGCGAGTGAGGTTGGGCAGGGTGCTAAACCAGTGTTACACCAGACCCCGTCAGTTTCCCGACAGGCAGCTTAGATTAAAATTGACGCCAACCATCTCAGGTCTATGGTTAACCCTACCCAGCCTCAAACAGCTTGTCCTTATATGGGCTCTCAACCCAGGGCCCACATCATCCGTCCACCTTATAACTGAGGAGGTTATGTCACATGACATCACAATGAAAACTACAGCAACCCAGAGGGAAGTGACTTTCGCCAGTAGCTGAAGTGCAGATGCTGAAAAGCCCTCAACAAGTAAGTGGAAAGTTTATTCAAAGCTTACCAAAGTCTTCAGCATCTGTGGAGATCAAAACTATTTAATAATGCAACTCAGTTTTTAAATTTATCAGGATCTGAGGAGATCTAAACCGTTTGTTTCCAGAATTCAGTTTGTAAATTGATCTGAATCTGTGCAGATCAAAAACTATATGTTCACAGAATTCAGTTCTTAAATTCATCAGACTACAACCGGACAGAAATTTTTTCTGCACAATATCAGGGCAAAGCCATCAAGGAGACAAAGGATGACTTCAGGCTGTGAGTAAACAAAAGGAAGAATTCTTGTTTGAGAATTACCCCAAGAATTGAAATGGTTTAACAGTGAGATTTATCTTCAGATTGAACAGGAATAGTCACAGCAAATAAAACAAGGACAGGGAAACAGGGTTCCAGAGCCAGAAATGCCTCCCTGCTGTCCCGTTCCCTTGGGAACACTTGCACGCTGAGGTCTAGGCCTAGGAGAAGCCTCAGGTAATCCTGGAGTCACGTAAGTGGGTCATTGGCTCAGTGTTAAATGTCTCCACCTTACTTCCTGTCATTAGCAGCGGGGACAATCAGCCCTTTCATCTCCATATATCAGAAGGCATCGATTAGACATTGTTGGAAGAAATGAGGGAGAAGGTTTACAGGGCATTGCTGGATCTGGTGCTGGGAATGAGGTGGGTTAAGTGTCTGTGGAAGAGCACTTGGGTAAGAGCGATCATCATAACATAGGTTTATATTAATAATGGAGAAGAGCAAGGAACAATCTAAAGTAGAACATTTAAATTGGAAAATTTCAATGGGATAACAAGGGATCTAGCCAGCGTAAAATGGAATTAAATTTGAACAGAAAAAACTAACAGAACAATAGGTGACCTTGAAGGAAGAGATGTTTCAAGTATAAACTAGGTACATTCTAACAAGAGGGAAAGGCAGCAGAACCAAAGCCAAGGCTCCTTGGATGACGAGGGAGATAGAGAATATGATGAAACAAAGAAGAGGTGTATGATGCATAACAAGCGAGAACAGGCCAAATATAATTAGTTGAGAGGGAAAGTGAAGAGGAAAATAAGACTGGCAAAGAGTGAATATGGGAATAGAATGGCAGTTAACATAAAAGGCAACACAAATATCATTCGCCAGCATGTATATAGGAAGAGGGCAGTCAATAAAGAATGAAACCGGATGGGCCACCTGGCATCGACCAAGGCACCGGAAACGACAATGGCAAACCCAGCCCTGTCGACCCTGCAGAGTCCTCCTTACTAAAATCTGGGGGCTTGTGCCAAAGTTGGGAGAGCTGTCCCACAGACTAGTCAAGCAACCGCCTGAACTAGTCATACTCATGGAATTATACCTTACAGACAATGTCCCAGACATTGCCATCACCATCCACGGGTATGTCCTGTCTCACCAGCAGGACAAACCCAGCAGAGGTGGCAGCACAGTGGTATACAGTCGGGAGGGAGTTGCCCTGGAATTACTCAACATTGACTCCAGACCCCGTGAAGTCTCATAGCATCAGGTCAAACATGGGCGAGGAAACCTGCTGCCCATTACCACCTTTAGCCCTCCCTCAGCTGATAAATCAGTACTCTTCCATGTTGAACAGCACTTGGAGGAAGCACTGAAGGTGGTAAAGGCACCGAATGTACTCTGGTGGGGGACTTCAATGTCCATCACCAAAAGTGGCTTGGTCGCACCACTACTGGCCGAGCTGGCCAAGTCCTAAAGGACATAGCTGCTAGACTGGGTCTGCGGCAGGTGGTGAGGGAACCAACAAGAGGGAAAAATATACTTGAGCACGTCCTCACCAATCTGCCTGTCGCAGATGCATCTGTCCATGACAGTATTGGTAGGAGTGACCACCACACAGTCGTTGTGGAGACGAAGTTCCATTGAGGATACCCTGTGAAGGAATATAGGTATAATAGGCTTGATTAAGTAGAATTTGGAAATAGTTAGTGTATTATGCCTTTAGAGTTAAAGATTGAATAAATGGTTAGTTTTCAGAGCTCACTGAAGTTCCCCTTTAAGATGGAAGAATTAAACATTTCAAAGTCTCTGTTAGAATACAATCTCTGTTACCAGGATTCTCTGTTAGAATAGAATTGCTGTTACCAGGGGCTTGGGTGATAAACACAAACACTGAAATATCCTATGCGACCTCAGTAAGAGGTAGCAATAAAACTTATTGGTTTATGGGGTTGTTGTTCAGACAGGTCGGCTCCGGAGGTTGGTGGATATCATGGAAAGGGTAATTAATAATAAATGGAATGTAGTCACAGGAACAAGAGAGGTCAAGTAAACACAATTCTGAACATTTCAACCAGATAAAAGCTCACAAACTGCAAATTCCAGTAAAACATTAAATTACAGTTGTAGATTTTAAAAGGGAACATAGAAAGGTCACATCTAATGTAAAAGTCATATGACCCCTTCGAAATAGCGTAAAAATACAAGCAAATGCTTAGAAGTGTTGAATCCTCAACAATGTTTCTCAACTACAGGGATTTAAGGTACAAGTTTACTTCAAATTTTGATGGATATTCTGGATATTCTAACATAATTTTGCTGTAATGTTAGCAAGGTTAAACTTTTGGATTCTATGTTAGAAATAAGAATATGTGTTACATCGTTCAGTAACGTTTGATATTGTGATATACTTATCCACTTAAGGTTATTGCATGTTAAATTCTTTAATAAATATATTAAAGTTAATAAATGGTCTCATGTACTATTCTGTATACAACTACAAGAACCCCCTCTCTGTGTCTCTTTAAGTGGAGAGATACGTATTAAAGAGAGTTTCCCAGACTCTTATAATATCTGGGATATTTATGACTTAGCCATAAAAACATTAAAAGTTGGCAATCCGATAGATGGTAAAATTCTCTGTTGGTTTTCTTTCTTTGAGGGAAAGCTAGTGCAATTCTTTGGACCCAAGTAAGTGTCTGAGAATTTGGCTGGTTTGATTAAAGGAAATTCGTGGGGATGTGCTCCTGATTTGGTTTAGTCCCTACAAGGGGTTAAAGTCATAAATCACTTCAACCTCCGTGTTGTGTGGCACTACCTGTGCTAAATGAGATAGATTTTGAACAGTTCTAGCAATGCAAAACTGGGAATCCATGAGGCACTGTGGGCCATCAGCAGCAGCAGAATTGTACTCAACCACAATCTGTAACCTCATGGCCCAGTATATCTCCCACTCTACCATTACCATCAAGCTGATAAACCAATACTGGTTCAATGAAGAGTGCAGGAGGGCATGCCAGGAGTAGCACCAGGCATACCTCAAAATGAGGTGTCAACTTGGTGAAGCTACAACCCAGAACTACTTGCGTGCCAAACATCATAAGCAGCATGCAATAGACAGAGCTAAGCGATCCCATAACCAACACAATACCTTGAGTCTTCCTCAGTCCGGGAGCATCCAGCTTTCTGCCAATTCAAACACTGTCTCTACAATTTAACTCTCTGTTCAAACTCTGCAACAGCCAATTAGTCATGTGACTAACTGGTCTGACCACATTTGTTTGTGGATTGTATTGGAGCAGGGGATAGTTCCTTTGTTCCAAGCAGTCTGTTAATATGCTAAAATGTCTTTCCAGCCAGGGGCCTGGCAACCTCTTGTCACAGTCTTTCTCTTCTTCCCAGCAACAATTTGAAAATTAATGTCCATTTAACAGAATTAATGTGCCTCATTTTTGGCAGGTGGGGGCTTGCATGACACAAGGCACAAGTCAGGAGTGTGATGGAATACTCTCCACTTGCCTGGATGGGTGCAGCTCTAACAACACTGAAGAAGCTCAACACCATCCAGGACAAAGCAGCCTGCTTGATTGGCACTCCATCGCCAAACATTCACTCCCTCCACCACCGATGCACAGTGGCAGCAGTGTGTACCAAGATGCACTGCAGCAACGCACAAAGGCTCCTTAGACAGCACCTTCCAAACCCATGACCTCTAACACCTAGAAGGACAAGGGCAGCAAATGCTTGGAACACCACCATCTGCAAGTTCCCCTCCAAGTCACACACCATCCTGACTTGGAACTATATTGTTGTTCCTTCACTGTCACTGGGTCAAAATCCTGGAACTCCCTTCCTAACAGCACTGTGGGTGTACCTACCCCACATGGACGGCAGCGGTTCAAGCAGGCAGCTCACCACCACCTTCTCAAGGGAAATTAGGGATGGGCAATAAATGCTGGCCTAGCCAGCGACGCCCACATCCCCATGAATGAATAAAAAAATGTGGCGGATCGGGTCCTATTAGGGACAAAAGGTGATATATGCTTTCAAGCATAGGGCAAAGCTGGGATATTAATGAGCACTTGTATCGGTGTTTACTAGAGGATACTTACAAAATATCAGTGGAAGCAAAGATGATAGAGGTAATGGTTTGGGTGAAAATTGCTAGGCAGGATGTACCGGGGAGGCTGGCTATGTTTAGAGTGGATAAGTTGCCTGGTCCAGATGGCTTGCATGCCATATTGCTAAGGGAAGTGGGAGTGGAGTTAATGGAAGGATTTGCCATAATCTTCCAATCTTCCCCAGATACAGGGGATGTGCCAAAGGATTGGAAACTAGAAAAAGTGACACCCTTGTTCAAGAAATAGTGTTAGGACATTCTTAGTAATTAGAGCTAGTAAGTTTAACATCAGTAGTGGGTGAGGTTTTAGGAACAATAATCAGCACTTGGAGAGGTTTGAGTTAATTGAGGACAGCCAGCACGGATTTGTAAAAGACAGATTTTGTTTGAATATTCTAATTGAATTTTTTGATGAGTTACCAGAGAAGGTTTGATAATGGGAATGCAGTGGAGATTTTTTCTATGGATTTGAAGAAAGTATTTGTCAAAGTACCATATAAATGGCGGCTTAACAAAAATGATGCTCATGGACTAGGAGGATCAGTGTCAGTCTGGATAAAAAAAATTGCTTAAGTACAGGAAACAGTGAGTTAAGGTAAATGATTGATTTTCAGAACAGAGGCTGGTACACAGTGGTGTTCCCCAAGGGTCAGTGATTGGATCACAGAGGAGGATCAGGCTCTCACGGAAGGTCACTGCTGACATCTGCAGCCTCCTGGAACAGGACCTCCTTCCCGATGCACCAGGTGGATGTATTGCCAATGGCCAACAAGGTGACAGTCACTGGAGGACCATCGCCAACCCCCAAGCCCCCATGGTCTTTGCAATCATTGGACAGAATTTAATGTGGGAGTGGGCTGTGAGGCAGGGGGCCTGTAGAATTGAGAATGGACGTGCTGGTGCAGAACCCTGATGGCGTGAATTTGGGTCCATATTCTACCAGCGGCGGGAAACCTCCAAGGTGGTGTTGGCACGACGACACACCGGGAGGGTAATTGTGCTATTTGTGCAGGTAATTAAATCTCTTTTAGTTGCAGCTGAATGTGATTTAGTACCGGGTTTCAAATTAAACAGGCGGCACACTGGGATCACAGGCCGTCAGATCCCCGATTCCTGAAAGTTGGCGGCACGAAGGAGATGCCTCAGGGTCGCCTGTGCAGGTCAGCCATGTGCTTCACATTGGTGGAAGAGAGGAGAGAGGAGACCATCCCCAGAGTGTGGCAGTAAGTCTCTAAGAGGGGAGTAGCAGCCTGGTGTTGGGCTCAGAGGAGCTGAGGGAGCAGATTGTAGTTGTGGCCTCTCAAAAGTGCGCACAGTGGGTCATTGTTGCTTGGTCAAAGGTGAGTGAGAAGGTCAGGGTCCTAGGGGCGGTTGCCTCCAAGAGCAACACACAATAAAAAGACAGACCAACAGCCATGGGACTCTCACTCAGATCATGCAGAGGAGGAGCAGCACAGAGGGAGGGAGGGACAGGTGCTGGAGGCACCACTGCGACAGCAGCAAGAGGCCAGTCTCTGGCTGGACAAGCCACAGAAGAGTGTATAGTGGACCAGCAGTAGGCAGCCCTGCCAAGACGGGCAGAACCGCCGCCAAGAGTGTTCCAGACTCACCTCAACCAGCTGCAGCTGTTGGAGTGACAGTGTTAACCAAGACTGTGGCTGTCAAGGGACACCGTCACCGACCTGTATGCCATGTTGCAGGATGAGCTGCAATGGGACTGAGTGATCACCCAATGGCCGTGGCCCTGAAGATAACCATTATATTGAGTTTTTACACATCCAGCACTTTCTAGAGACTAGAGAACAGGCTATTTTAGATCTAATATTATGTCATGAGAAGGGGCTAATTAATAATATTGTTGTAAAAGAACCTTCAGGGATGAATGACCATAATATGATGGAATTTTACATTATGTTTGAAAGTGAGGTAGTCCAACCTGAAGCCAGGGTGTTAAATTTGAACAAAGGAAATTATGAAGGTATGAGGGGCAAATTGGCTGAGGTGGATTGGGAAAATACATTAAAAGGTATGAGAGTACACAGGTAATGGATAGTCTTTAAAGAAGTAGTACATAGTTTACAGCAACTATACCTTCCTTCAAGGCATAAAAACCCAAAAAGTAAAGGCAATCAACTGTGGATAACAAAGGAAGTTAAAGATTGTATAAGATTAAAAGAAAAGGCCTATAAAGTTGCCAGAAATAGTAGTAAACCTGAGGATTGGGAGGATTTTAGAATACGGCAAAGGAGAAACAAGAAACTGATAAAGAAAGGAAGAATAGAATATGAATATAAGCTAGCAAAAAATATAAAAATGGACTGTAAAAGCTTCTACAGGTATGTCAAAAGGAAACGTTTGGCTAAGACAAATGTGTGTCCATTACAGGCAGTCAGGAGAATTTATAATGGAAAATAGAGAAATGGCAGAGAAGCTAAATGATTACTTTGTGTCTGTCTTCACTGAGGAAGATACAAGAAATCTCCCAGAATTAGAGATCCAAGAGAATGAGGAATTGAAGGAAATTAGTATTACTAAGAAGGTTGTATTAGAGAAATTAATGGGGCTGAAGGTTGATAAGTCCCCAGGACCTGATATTCTACATCTCAGAGTGTTGAAAGAGGTAGCTAAGTAGATAGTGGATGCATTGGTGGTCATCTTCCAAAGTTCTATAGATTCAGGAGCAGTTCCTGCAGATTGGAAGGTTGCAAATGCCACCCCACTATTTAAGAAGGGAGGGAGAGAGAAAACAGAGAATTACAGATCTGTTAGACTGACATCAGTCATTGGGAAAATGCTAGAATCTATTCTAACGGATGTGATAAATGGACACTTGGATAATAATGATCTGATTGGGCATAGTCAATATGGATTTGTGAATAGGAAATCATGTTTGACGAACCTGTTGGAGTTTTTTTGAGGATGTTACAAACAGAATTGATAAAGATGAGTCGGTGGATGTGGAATACTTGGATTTTCAGAAGGATTTTGATGAATTCCTCCACAGGAGGTTGGCTAGCAAAATTAAAGCACATGGGATAGGAGTTAATACATTGGCATGGATTAAAGATTGGTTAACAGGCAGAAAGCAGAGAGTAGGAATAAACGGGTCATTCTCGCTTTGGCAGGCTGTGACTAGTCGGGTAGCACAGGGATCAGTGCTTGGGCTCCAGCTATTCACAATATATATAAATAATTTGGATGTGGGGACCAAATGTAGTATTTCCAAGTTTGCGGATGACACAAAACTAGATGGAAACGTGCGTTGTGAGGAAGAAGCAAAGCGGCTTCAAGGGGATATGGGCAGACTTAGTGAGTGGGCAAGAACATGGCAGATGGAATATAATGTGGAAAAATATGAGGTTATCCACTTTGGTAGGAGGAACAGATGTGCAAAGTATTTCTTAAATAGTAAGTGATTAGAAAGTGTAGTTGTACAAAGGGACCTGGGTGTCCTTGTCAGCAAGTCACTGAAAGCTAATATGCAGGTGCAGCAAACAATTAGTACGGCTAATGGTATGTTAGCCTCTATCGCAAGAGGATTTGAGTACAGGAGTAGCGAAGTCTTGCTTCAATCGTATAGAACCTTGGTTAGACGGTACTTGGAGTACTGTGTGCAGTTTTGGTCCCTTGACCTTAGGAAGGATATTATTGCCATAGAGGGAGTGCAACGAAAGTTCACCAGACTTGTTCCTGGGATGGCAGGACTGTCCTATGAAGAGAGATTGGGGAAACTGGGCCTGTTTTCTCTAGAGTTTCGAAGAATGAGAGGTGATCTCATTGAAACCTGCAAAATACTTAAAGGGATAGACAGGGTAGATGCAGCTAAGATGTTTCCCCTGGTTGGGCAGTCTAGAACCAGGAGACACAATTTCAAAATAAGGGGGAAGCCACTTAGGACAGAGATGAGGAGAAATTTCTTTACTCAGAGGGTTGTGAATCTTTGGAATTCTCTACCCCAGAGGGATGTGGAAGCTCAGTCATTGGGTATGTTTAAAGCAGAGATTAACAGATTTCTAAATACAAATGACATAAGGGGATATGGGAAGAGTGTGGGAAAAAGGCATTGAAGTGGATGGTCAGCCATGATCATATTGAATGGTGGGGTAGGCTTGATAGGCTGAATGGCCTACTCCTGCTCCTATGTTGCTATGTTCCTATGTATGACAGTATGTGTGATGTGTGCCAGTATGTGTGCTGTGCAGCAGTGTGTTTGACAGGCGATGACAGGTGTGTGCAATGGTTAACAGTGTGTGTGATAGGTGACAGTTTGGGTAAGAGGTACCAGTGTGTGTAATGTGTCACAGTGTGTGTGATGTGTCAGTGTGTGCAATGTGTGACAGCATGTGTGACATGTGGTGTGTGCGTGTGATGTTCAACATTGTGTGTGATTGGCGACAGTGTGTGAGATAAGTGACAGTGTGTGTAATGAGTGACATTGTGTGTGATGTGCGACATTGTGTGTGTGATGCATGCCAGTACATGTGATGTGCAAGTGTGTTTGATAGGGACAGTGTTTTTGATGGGTGATAGTGTGCGTGAAGTGGGACAGGGTGTGTGATGTGTGACAGTGTGTGTGATGTGCCAAAGTGTGTGTAATGTGTGAAAGTGTGAGTGATGGGTGACAGTGAGGGTAATAGGCAACACTGTACGTGATGTGCGATAGTGCATGTGATGTGCGCCAATGTGCATGATATGCAAGTGTGTGCGATGTATGACAATGTTTGTAAAGAGTCACAGTGTGTGTGATGTGTGCATGTGTGTGATGTGTGACAGTGTGTGAAACTGGAGACTGTGTGTGTGATAAGTGACAGTGTGTGTGATGTGTGACAGTGTGTGCGACAGGCAACAATGTGTAATGTGTGACAGTGTGTGTGATGTGTGAGTGTGTGTGACGTGCAACAATATGTTTGATGGGTGACAGTGATTGTGAAGTTTGACTATATGTGCGATAGTGTATATGATGTGTGGCAGTGTGTGTGGTGTGCGACAATGTGTGTTATGTACGACAGAGGGTCTGATGTGTGACAGTGTGTGTGAGATGGGTGACATTGTGATTGATGTGTGAGTGTGTGCATGAGTGTGACTGAATGTGTGATGTGTACCAGCTTGTGTGATGGGTGACAGTGCAAGTGACAAATGTTACTGTGTGAGATATGCGACAGGGTGTGTGATGTGAGAGTCTGTGTGATGTGTGACAGTGTGTATGATGTGAGTCTGAGTGATATGTGACAGTGTGGGATGGGCGAGAGCGTGTGTTATACGTGACAGTGAGAGCAATGTGTGACAGACTGTGTGATGTGTGACAGTATGTGTGATATGTGCCAGTGTGTGTGCGACAGTGTGTGTGATGTGTGATAGTGAGCGTGATGGGTGACAGTGCGTGTGATCTGCAACAGTGTGTGTGATGGGCGACGTTGTGATTCTTGTGTGAGTGTGTATGATGTGCAACATTGTGTGTGACAGTGTGTGTGATGTGAGAGTCTGAGTGATTTGTGAGTGAGTGTGTTGGGTGACAGTGTGTTTGATGTGTGCCAGTGTGTGTGTTGTGTGACAGTGCAAATAAAATCCCTAGGGAACTATGCCAGGATACAAGAACAAGGATGAATCAGGAAGGTGCTTAATAACCTGAAGTATAGTGTCATGTCCAGTAAAGGCATTTCCTATTCATAACTTTAAACACGGACTGTATTCAGCATAAAATCTTCTAGACTGAATTTTCCTTTTTTTTAAATGAACCACAATGGACATTAAAAGGGCTGCATAAGATGGCTGCTGAGACCAGGTAACTTTTGCAATTGATTGACCATGGGTGGAGTGCTGTTCGTGAATGGACATACCAAGACAAAACCATTTGCGGAAATCATGCCTCCTTATTGTTTGTGGTCTTACCCAAAACTCAATATCTATGAACTCCTAAATTCACTGGGGGAATTTTAAGCAGTCCGCTGTGGCAGATTTGGTAGCATGCGGGGTAATATAAATAGGCGGAAGGTATCATCGATTCCCTGATGGCAGAATATTTTAGAGGAATTAAGTCGTCGGCGTGTTTGTGGGTGGTAGATTGCAACCTTGCATGCATTTAAATAACATGAATACTCATTACCCTACGCATAGTTACAATTTAGTCCTACCGGCCAGATTAACTGAACAGTGAGCAACATTCCTGTGCCACCTGGTTCATAAATGTTTCAACGTGGCAAGCAGCAGTCGGATTTGTGCAGTTGAGTCTTGGGTCTGTGCTCTTCTCTCTTTAACACAGCCACTAAACTAACGCCAGCATTGCAATGGATGTTTGTCTCCAGGCTCAGCGCCAACAAGAGTGAATCATCTCAGGGAATAGTGGTGACGGCATGGGCGGGCGCTACATGGAGGAGCAGGGCAGGGTAGTCGGGGATGGAAGTGTGGGGCTGATCGGATGCATCGAGGAATAGGGGAGGGTAGAATGGAGCATCCAGGTTGTAGAATGGTTGATGTTCATGGTGAAGATGCATTTGTCAGCTGCGGAGGTGGTGAGTGGATTAGATCAGTACTGTGTGAAGATATTTGGCAAAGGTCTAAAGGGAGGGATGAGTGCTGTTGACATCAGGGAGCTGTGGTGCAGATTGAGGGTACTGGCTAGCAGAGGGAATGGTCCCAGTCAATTGGGGAAAATGGGTTCTGTAGGGGGGGAAGGTCAAGATTAATGGGTGGGTATTCGACAGCCTCATATGGAGGGGATCGGGATTCAGCAACAATATCAGTTCGATGTGAGGTGGGTCAAGGATAAGAGTCGGCATGTTCATAGGGAGTGGGAATGGGGAGAGGAATGGCATGAATACATAGTTGATTGCACCGTGCATGGTAATGGGGGGAGGCTCAATGGTACTGGAGGGAAGGGTAAAGGTAACATTGAGTAAGTCAAGGGTGATGGGTTC
Source organism: Heterodontus francisci (assembly GCF_036365525.1). Classification (NCBI taxonomy): domain Eukaryota; kingdom Metazoa; phylum Chordata; class Chondrichthyes; order Heterodontiformes; family Heterodontidae; genus Heterodontus; species Heterodontus francisci. Next base: position 243,169,321 of record NC_090371.1, read on the forward strand.
AAGCTGGAAGGTTGCAGGAGGAGTTTGGAAGGTAGGGAGATTGCCCTGAATTCCACATGCACCATCTTCTCTAAAGATATTGAAAACCACGTGGACACTCGAGGATTGCAAGGAGAGTGGGAGGAGGCAAAATGACAGTACCTGGCTGCAATTAGAAGACAGATATAAGGGAGCTGTTCATTGCCTCAATGTTTTACCTCACTGCCAACAGAGGGCTGAATCGCCACACTCTGCTTATTTATTGTACAGAAAAGCCACAGGGACATGGGTCTCACACACCCAATTTGTCTAGTACCACAGGGAGAAGAACTAAGAGAGAGACTAAGGAGGACTCTTTTCCCTCAACTCATAATGCCTGAATGCCGACAACAGGTAGAACAGGAAGGTGAGGATGCTCCGAATATAACATCGAGGAACGGTCTTATTGAAGACGGGCACTGGCATGTCATCGCATCCTCAGGACAAGGACAAATTACCTACAAATGTCAGAGAGGCAATGCCAGAGACGTCTAAGGATATCATGTGAAACGGTACCAGAAATTTGTAGGATCCTGCAGCATGACCTGCAGCCGCGCGGCTTTGGTGGGAATCCCATGCCAGTTGCCCTCAAGGTGACTGCTGCACTCAATTTTTCCTCCAATGGCTCCTTCCAGGGATCCATTGGTGACATCTGTGGCATCTCACAGTCTGTGACCCACAGGTCCATCAAAGAGGTGATCAATGCCCTTTTTCAACGTGCCAATGATTTCATCTACTTACCCGTAGACAAGGACAGCCAGGCAACAAGGTCTGTGGCATTTGGCGCCATCGCTGGGTTCCCTAGAGTGCAAGGGGTGATCGACTGTGCTCATGTGGCCATTAGAGCTCCCTGGGACCAGGCTGCTGTCTTTGTTAATTGCAAATGTTTCCACTCTTTAAACATGCAGCTGGTTTGTGACAACAGGAGAATAATCATGCATGTTTGCGCATGTTTCCCAGGGAGCTGTCATGACTCCTACAGTTTGAGGAACTCCCAGTTGCCAGCAGCTTCTGAGGAACCAGCCGAACTGGACGGATAGATCCTGGCTGACAAGGGTACATGGTTGTACCCTTTTCCATGGTTGATGACACCAGTGTGTCATCCTCAAAGCGCTGCTGAAGAGAAGTACAATGCTGCTCACACATCCACCAGAGCCATCATTGAACACACCATTGGCATGCTGAAAATGCGATTCCGCTACCTTGACCGGTCTGAAAGGGCTCTTCTGTACGCACCACAAAGGACGTCACGAATAATCATTGTCTACTGTGCCTTGCACAACCTTGCAATTAGACGTGGCAACATTCTGCGGGCAGAGGAATAGGAGGAACACCAGTCCTCCTCATGAGGATGATTATGAAGAGGGTGAGGAGGAGGAGGACAACAATAACAATGATACCATCATCGATATGAGGGCAATGGAGAGACATGCAAGTGACTTCAAGGAGAACCTCATTTATGCATGTTTCAGCCAACAAGAAGCCACATCATCAAGGAATGTTGGGAGGAGAAACATAACAATTCCTCACAGAAATTCCTTTTTTCATCTCTGCAATATTAAAAAAGCATTGCTGCACTTGCATGTGATTGGCATTTGAAATCATCCATGGGCTACAATAATTGCGACTACACACCACTGCAATGAGCATTACGTTATGACCGTAGAAAACAGAAGTAAGGCATGACAGGATTAGAAAAAGTTATTAATCATCAATAGGAAAACAGCCATCATTGAAGAGTGAAGGCTCAAATTCCAATGAAATATGGACACTGGACATTTCCTGAGTTGCTTTGCAAACATCATTGTGTTCCTGCCATAGGCCTCCAAAAGATTTCTCTGTATTGTCATGAAGACCCCCCTCCACCTGCCAATAATGAGGCATATTAATTTTGTCATGTGAACATTAATTTTAAACAGTTGCTGGAGTGAAGAAATGACATGACAAGCGATCACCAGACACTTGGCTGAAGGACACTTGCATACTAAGAGACAGCGCATGGAGAGACAAAAGAATTGCTCACTGATTCAATTAACAGAGATTGGGCTGGGCAATGGTAATCCACATCTTGTCGTGGTGGGAGAAAGCACAACAGCTCCCCACCGGGAGCTTTGGAATCCACAAAAGATGCAAGAGAGTTTGTTGAAAAAATGTAGTCACATGACTAACCTGCTGGCCAACTTGGAGGTCTGAATTGTGCTCACAGGACAGTTTGGTCAGACTGCAGATTGTAACTGAACCTGGAACAAGACAGCCTCTCTCCTGGCTGGCTCTCTCTCGCTTTCTCACAAGCCTCTTGACCCACTGAAGACATGTAAATCTCAAGAGAAAAAAGACTCCTGTATCGAAACAAGTTAAAGCATGCACTGGGCCCCAACGAACAGCAAGACTTACCAGCAACCAAAGACGCAACATTGAACTCAAAAGACCGTAAATAACTACCAGATATTGCCTCAAACTTTTCCCTTTATTCCTTCTACTTTTTCTGTCTCTATCTGCATGTGTGTTTATCACATATGCATGCTAGCATGATCACATCGTGTATTCATAGTCATTAACCGGATTAGAGTTTAAGATTAATAGACTACCACCTTTCTTGTTTAAATTTAAGAAAACCTGTCTGATTTGATTTCTTTGCCTTGCAATTGGAAAGCAGTGAACAAGGATTCACTGAGGGGGAGCTAAAAACACGGTGCTTTTGAAATTAAACCTTTTTATTTATTTATTTATTTATTTTTTATTTAGAGATACAGCACTGAAACAGGCCCTTCAGCCCACCGAGTCTGTGCCGACCATCAATCACCCATTTATACTAATCCTACACTAATTCCATGTTCCTACCACATCCCCACCTGTCCCTATATTTCCCTACCACCTACCTACACTAGGGGCAATTTATAATGGCCAATTTACCTATCAACCTGCAAGTCTTTGGCATGTGGGAGGAAACCGGAGCACCCGGAGGAAACCCACGCAGACACAGGGAGAACTTGCAAACTCCACACAGGCAGTACCCAGAATTGAACTCAGGTTGCTGGAGCTGTGAGACTGCGGTGCTAACCACTAACCTTGTTACGGTTAGACCAGGCAAAGGCTGAGCGGGAACACCTAGACCTCTGTCTCACCTGGTGGTAACAGTATCCATCTGTAACCAAGCAAAACATTAATGTCTGGATCAAATTTTGCAAGAAATAAAAAGCTTTTAATACATCTTTGCATTCATGAACATTTCAACATCACCCATGCCACCTTTGTGCTCAGAACTGTTTCAATTTTCTTTTCCTGCCACTACATCCTTGTACCAATCTGGCATTAGCAGCTGAGGTGGAGGCAGTCTGCTCAGTGTGCTGCCCCATTGCTGTAGATGACCGTGGTGGGTGTCCTTTGGAAGAGCAGGGCCTTGATGGCTCTATCCTACTGGGGCTCAGCAGCAATAGTGCTTGAGTCTCCCCCATATGCTCACCTGCTGGAGGTAAGGGGGTCAATGTTAGGGGGGGAAAGGAGATGCTGCTTAGCCTAGGGGTGTCCTGAGACGAAGGCCCCAGGGCAGTTGGCACATGCTCCTCCTCCATCTGGGTTCATGATGGCACCTGCCTGTCTCCCTGAGGGGAAGGAGCAGCTGGAGGGAGGTTGTGGTTCCTCGTCCCCCTTTCACTTAGACTCTGCTGCATGAAGCCAACAGCAACAGCGATGGAATGCATCGTATATGGCTCGAGTGGTCAACCAGATTCGCCACGGAGCTCACCAGACTCTCGACTGAGGAAGGCATACGCCCAAATGCCTAGGACATGGCAGATGTCATGGCTTGCATGGACTCCTCCATGGCACGCAGAAAGCCATGCATGACCTCAGGCATCTCCAATGTATTTTTCACATGGCTTTTCTGCACATCTAGCAGACTTCTCATTGCAACAAATAGAGGATCCTCATAACCATGGGGCTGAGCAGGGGCCTGGTCCCCAGCAGTCCTCTGATTGTCAGGATCACCTGCTCCCTCACTTTAAGCATTTGATGCACATGAGTTCGAATAATTTCCTTCAGTTTCCACATACGGCTGCAAGACCAGAGATGACAGTTCACCCTTATGTCTTGTGGCTCCTGCCTCGCCATCTCCACTCGCCATGTCTCTCTGCTCTCTCGAGAGCTCAGAAGCTTCCTCCTCAGATGTGGTCAGCAGCCTGAGGTCAGGAACCTCTCCTCCCATCTGAGCATGCGCACGCTGGTTGTGGCTTTGTTTCTCCTGCAACAGAATAATCAATGACAATAGGAAAATCTTTCCTTTATATTCAAAGAGATACATTCCTAGGTGCTCCCATTGCCTGGACGGAAATGAAGATGACATCAGTGGCTCTCTGGAGTCCTGTCTGGTAGTAGCACATGTAATACATCTGGAAATCATGTCGTCAATCTCCTTGGAAACCCCCGGCTACCATACTGAGTTCCCAGTTCTTGCTCGACACTTGGTGATTCCTAAGTGCCCTTGGTGTAGTTTCTGTTAGAGATCTAAGTTTAAAGCCCTAGAAATAACAAGACTTTCATCGTAGACTAGTAAGTCATTGACAATAGTAAGAAGGCTTTGTAGCTCATGACACTTTCTCAGGATTGGATTATTTGACATATATTCTGGCCAACCTTCTTGGCAGAGCTTTCTTACTTGTTACAGACTTCATCCTCTTTCTGTAGGTTTCTAATTTGACGTAACCTTTGAGCAGTTGCTGGCAAATCTTCAGTTATGGCTAAAACAAAGACATCCACTTCCTCCAGGAATGAGACATCTCCCAGTTCAGGTAGATCACTTGATGCTCTCGATAATGTGTCAGCTGTCACCTGATGCTTCCCTGGGACATATTCAGTTGTGTTGTATCTCATAAGTCGTAGTCAAAATCTCTGTAGCCTTGTGGGTAATTTTGCTAATTCCCTGGAATTAAGTAACGTTACCAAGTGACTTGTGGTCAGTTTCGATCTTGACCTTGAGGCCCAATACATAGTTCAAAAAGTTTTTGCATGCCCATGTTGCTGCTAATGCTTCCTTTTCAATCACTGCGTACCCTCGTTATGTCTCTGACAGCAAATGAGAGGCAAAGTACACAAGCCTGCATCATCCATCTATTTAAACCAGGAACAGGGCTGCACCTAATCCTATTGACGATGCGTCTGCTGCAATAGTTCCAGATCATAATGCGCCAAAACCTCTGGTGAAGTCAACATTTCTTTGATCTCCTCAGAAGAATTTTTCTGGCAGTCTCCCCAGCACCAGGCATTGTTGTTCTCTAGCAGCTGTTGTAGAGGCTCATTAATACTAGATTTGGTGGAAATTTCCCGACCTGGTTAACCATAAAAAAATCACTGTAAAGCTGTTATATTCCTTGGCTCTGGGAAATATGTTATTGCCTTTGTCTTCTGTGGACCTATCTTAATTCCAGATCTATCAATTATGTGGCCAAGGAACCTCACTGTCAACTGTGAGAATACGCACTTGTCATTTAATGTGAACCCTGTCTCTTGTTAATCTATGTAATACCGCTCTTATCCTTGCATCGTGCTCTTCTTGGTTTGTTCCATGAATCAGAACATCATCCATGTGGCAGATGATTCCTTCCAGTATTGTGGACATTGTCCGCTGGAATATCTCTGGTGCCTAACGCAATACCTAATGGTAATCTATTGAAGCTGCTGAAGGGTGTGATAAAAGTGGTTAACAACTTAGACTCCTCATCTAAAGGTAACTGCCAGAACCCACTCTTTGCACCCAACTTTGTGATATGGAGCTTTTCCCAATTTGGCAAGGCTGTCGTCGACTGACGCCATTGGGTGAATTCCTCTTTCTACAGCTTTATTACGTTAGCTAAGGTCCACAGAAATCTTAATAGGCCTGTTTGGTTTCCTTACTGGAATCATCCTAGAGCACCACCTAGTGGGTTTAGTCACTGTACAGATAACTCCTTGGTTTAGCATGGCATCAATTTCCTTCTTTGCCTTCTTTAGGAGTGGGTGTGAGACCTTTCACTGTGTGAATAAACATACCTGTCCCTTGATCTCTTCCACCCTGCATAACAGCTTTAAGGCTGGGCATGCTTTTTTACTGAGGACCAAACAGGCTTGCTTCCTAATGATATATAAGATTTCTTGGATCATGTTTCTGTATATTAAAGTTGTCTGTATTTCTCCCAGAACCTTCAATGAATTCCTCCTGGCCGGTATAATTTTTTGTTGGTTTTTCTAGGCCTTTCTTTCCTCAGCCAAGTGTTTGGTCAGACAGGGTAGAAACCGCTGCTCCCGTATCTAATTTAAAAGTAGTTTCATTTTCTCCCACTAGAATATCTGTTTCCCAGCAATCTTCATTTTTTCTTTGTCCTTCTAGGAAGGGAGTATTAATTGTTTGAACCTCTTTTATTTCCTCCATCTTTTTTCCAGTCTGCAGCATTTGTTTTCTGCTGTGACAGACCTGCTGAAGGGGCCCCCTTTCTCTTGCACCAGAAACATTCAGCTTCCCGGACTGGGCAATTTTCCCACCGATGCCACTCCCGCGCACACCTAATGCAATTCGGTGTTGCTGCCTGTAGGTTTCTTTCCTGCTTTCGGGTGCCATTTCTCTCTGTTTTCTCAATGAACCCGACTGATTCCAGAATATTCGTGACTGGACTCATCCGATCCCCCCAAACTAGTAATCAAGTACTCTTCCGTAACTCTGCCTGCCTGCTCAATGAAATGGCTGTTTTCAAATTCAAATCTTCTTTTGACTGAAGCTGGTCTGACAGTGCCTTGTCTATAAACCCAACAACCATTCTATCCTGAATCAGTTCCTCTCGCAAACTCCAGTAGTTACAATTGTCCGCTACTTTATACAGGTCATTAATAAACAAATTTCACCTGTAGTATAAGGACTTGAAAGGGTTAATGTTGGAGACAGTGAGAGCAACACCTCCCATTGTATTGATAATGATGCAACAATCACATGGTAATGGACTTTGGAAGAAGAGAGTAGCAAGGCAAGTATGCTCACTAGAGAGGCTTGAGGAGAGTGTAAACAGAGATGTGTAAATATTAAGAGTTATTAGACTCCAAGACTTTATCAACAATCCCCTAGCTATGTTACTACTACAACAACAACAACACAACATGGTGGCACTGGTTAAAATGACCAGAAAGTACAGAAAACACCTTATCTCATGAAGTAGCACCAAGAGAACAGTGGATCTCGTCAGCAAAGAGCTCCGTAGCCAAAGCGGACATTAAGGGAGTCAGCCATGCAGGCATTCAGACTGCACCACAGAAGCATGGTGGTCTGCAACAGAACATCCAGGTCCAGCAATCAGGTTCCGAGTCACAGTGTCAGGCGACGGTCCAGGATCAGGTGAGAGAATATTAAAAAGCGGATATTGTTGGATAATGGCGCACTGGGTTGGAAAAAGCAAGACAGAGGTCGATCTCGAGCAAAAAGGTGAATCAGGGTTGGCTGGAGTCGGTAGCCATTACTCAACCAGACCACGGAGAGAAAATGCAGGAAGGAAAGTACGGGAAACCCGCAGAAAGAGTGCGAACACCTCCATTAAAGTCAATACGATTTAAAAAGAAAGGGGATCACCTGAAAAAGTCTATCAAAGTCCAAGAAAACAAAATGGATTTAAAATTTAGAATGCCTGAAAGCATCCAGGATCAGGAAAGACCCAATCAGGTACAAAATTGGTCCTTATGGAGAAAAAGATGCCTACGATTTAGTATTACTTCCCAGCTGCATACTAAATCAGAAGCAGAACAAGTAAATACCCTCTTATACTCTGTGGGTGCAATTGCAGACAACATGATTGTGAGGTAAGGGATACACAAGGCTTCTGATAAATTTGAGTATGTGCTACAAGCCTTCAACAAATATTTCAATTTAAGCAGTAACAAAAGAGAAATATTCAACAAGCGAGTCTAGAAAATATACAACTCTGTAGATTCTTTTATAAGTGATCTGTACAGATTGGCTGTGGGATGTGACAATGGAGAATTGAAGGCGGAACTGATAAGGAATTGAGTAGTTGTTGCAATAGCTGATGAGTCTTTAGCAGATCTCTTACAGTCGAAAGATGACCATACACTCGAGAAGGCAATTCAGGTTGTACGACAGGCGGAAGTCCAAAGAAAAGTAGAGCCGTTCTGCAGGCTAAAGAGAAGCCTTGAATTAAGAGGAATCCAATGACTGTACAGTTCTTGAAAACCAAGAAGGAGAGGCAAGCTATAGAGAAAAAGACACACACTGGTGACAAGGTGCATGACACCAGGAAACCATGCCAGTGGTGTGGATCCAGGAAGAACCATAGATGGGAACAGTGTCCTACTAGTAAAGCGGAATGTTTCAACTGTAAAAAGAGATACCATTGCGGAAAAATGTGCCAGAGCAAGATCTCTTCACTCAAAATCGCAAAGCAAAAGACCTTCACACAAAGTGAAGGAATGGTGATATAGTTCCAAGTCAGGATGGAGTGTGGCTTGGAAGGGAACTTGCAGGTGGTGATGTTCCCATGCATCTGCTGCCCTTGTCCTTCCAGGTGGTAGAAGTCATGGGTTTGGAAGGTGCTGTCTAAGAAGCCTTGGTGCATTGCTGCAATGCATCTTGTAGATGGGACACACTGCTGCCACTGTGCATCGGTGATGGAGGGATGAGGTGCCAATCAAGCGGGCTGCTTTGTCCTGGAAGGTGTCGAGCTTCTTGAGTGTTGTTGGAGCTTCACCCATCCAGGCAAGTGGAGAGTATTCCATCACACTCCTGACTTGTGCCTTGTAGATGGTGGACAGGATTTGAGGAGTCAGGAGGTGAGTTAGTCGCCGCAGGATTCCTAGCCTCTGACCTACTCTTGTAGCCAGTTCAGTTTCTGGTCAATAGTAACTCCCAGGATGTTGATAGTGGGGGATTCAGGGATTGTAAAGCCATTGAATACCAAGAGGAATGATTAGATTCTCCCTTGTTTGGGATGGTCATTGTCTGGCACTTGTGCAGCGCAAATGTTACTTGCCACTTATCAGTCCAAGCCTAGATATTGTCCAGGTCTTGCTGCATTTATACATGGACTGCTTCAGTACTGAAGGAGTCACGAATGGTGCTGAACATTGTGCAATCATCAGCTAATATCCCCATTTCTGACCTTATGATTGAAGGAATGTCATTGATGAAGCAGCTGAAGATGGTTGGGCCTAGGACACTACCCTGAGGAACTCCTGCAGTGATGTCCTGGAGCTGAGATGATTGACCTCCAACAACCACAACCTTCTTCCTTTGTTCTAGGTATGACTCCAACCAGTGGAGAGTTTTCCCCCTGATTCCCATTGACTCCCATTTTGCTAAGGCTCCTTGATGCCATACTCGGTCAAATGCTGCCTTGATGTTAAGGGCAGTCACTCTCACCTCACCTCTTGAGTTCAGCCCTTTTGTTCATATTTGAACCAAGGCTGTAATGAGGTCAGGAGCTGAGTGGCCCTGGCAGAACCCAAACTGAGCATCAGTGAGCAAGTTATTGCTAAGTAAGTGCCACTTGATAGTACAGTCAACGACACCGTCCATCACTTTACTGATGATTGAGAGTAGACTGATGGGGCGGTATTTGGCTGCCTTGGACGTCCTGCTTTTTGTGTACAGGACATACCTGTGCAATTATCCACATTGCCAGGTAGATGCCAGTGTTGTAGCTGTACTGGAACAGCTTGGCTAGGGGGCGTGGCAAGTTCTGGAGCACAGGTCTTCAGCACTATTGCTGGAATGTTGTCAGGGCCCATTGCCTTTGCAGTATCCAGTGCCTTCAGTCGTTTCATGATATCACATAGAGTGAATCGAATTGACTGAAGACTAGCATCTGTGATGTTGGGGACTTCAGGAGGAAGCCGAGATGAATCATACACTTGGCACTTCTGGCTGAAGATTGTTGTAAATGCTACAGTCTTATCTTTTGCACTGATGTGCTGGGCTCCCCCATCATTGAGGATGGAGATATTTATGGAGTCACCTCCTCCCGTTAGTTGTTTAATTGTCTACCACCATTCACAACTGGATGTGGCAGGACTGCAGAGCTTCAATCTGATTGGTTATGGGATCGCTTAGCTCTGTCTATCGCATGCTGCTTACGCTGTTTGGTACACAGGTAGTCCTGGGTTGTTGCTTCACCAGGTTGATACCTCATTTTGAGGTATGCCTGGTGCTGCTCGTGGAATGCCTTCTTGCACTCTTCATTGAACCAGGGTAGGTCCCCTGGCTTGATGGTAATAGTAGAGTGGGGGATATGCCGGACCATCAGGTTACAGATTGTGGTTGAGTACAATTCTTCTGTTGATGATGGCCCAATTTTGCATTGCTAGATTTGTTCGAAATCTTTCCCATTTAGCATGGTGATAGTGTCTCACAACACAATGGAGGGTATCTTCAATGTGAAGACAGGACTTTGTGTCCACATGACTGTGCGGTGGTCACTCCTACCAATACTGTCATGGACAGATGCATCTGCAGCAGGCAGATTGGTGAGGATGAGGTCAAGTATATTTTTCTCGCTTGTTGGTTCCCTCATCACCTGCCGCAGACTCAGTCTAGCAGCTATGTCTTTTAGGACTCAACCAGCCCAGTCAGTTTTGGTGCTACCGAGCCACTCGGTGACGGACATTGAAGTTCCCCACCCATGTGCCCTTGCTACCATCAGTGCTTCCTCCAAGTGGTGTTCAACATGGAACAATACTGATTCATCAACTGAGGGGCGGGGGTGCAGTAGGTAGTAATCAGCAGGAGGTTTACTTGCCCATGTTTGACCCGATGGCATGAGACTTCATGGGGTTTTGTGTTGATGTTGAGGACTCCCAGGGCAACTCCATCCTGACTGTATACCACTGTGCCGCCACCTCTGCTGGATTTGTTCTACCGCTGGACAGGACATACTCGGGGATGGTGATGGCGGTGTCTGGGACATTGTCTGTAAGGTATGATTCCATGAGTATGACTATGTCAAGCTGTTGCTTAACTAGTCTGTGGGACAGCTCTCCCAACTTTGGCATAAGTCCCTAGATGTAAGGACTTTGCAAGGTCGACAGGGCTGGGTTTGCCGTTGTTGTTTCCGGTGCCTAGGTCGATGCCGGGTGGTCCGTCCGGTTTCATTCCTTTTTATTGACTTCGTAGCAGTTAGGTACAACTGAATGGCTTGCTAGGCCATTTCAGAGGGCATTTAAGAATCAACCACATTGCTGTGGGTCTGGACTCACATGTAGGTCGGACCAGGTATGGACATTAGTGAACCAGATGGGTTTTTACAACAATTGACAATGGTTGCATGGCTATCATTAGACTAGCTTTTAATTCCAGATTTATTAATTGTATTCAAATTCCACCTTCTGCCATGGTGGGATTCGAACCCATGTCCCCATTAGATAGAGTTGTATTCACAATATACTGCACAAAAACAGGTCGGCAAGTTCACAGAAACTTCAAGAAATTCGTCACATCCAAAAAAGTGATGAAGAATGTATTCGTATAAGGCAGTATTGCACACAAGAACAAGATTTGGGAGAGTCATGAAACCTCCTAACAGACAAAATCTGTGAAGTCAGAGACCTGGGGGCAGAAAGGGTGGTAGGTTCAGTCAAGAATGTTTAAGAAAATGTATGGATAAACACTTGGGAGGAGATGTAGTAAAAGAGCTGAAAGGGTTAATGTTGCAGATAGTGAGAGCAAATCCTTCCACTGTAGTAATGATGATGTAACAGTCACATGGTAATGGACTTTGGAAGAAGAGAGTAGCAACACGGAGAATGCTAGCTAGAGAGGCTTGTGGAGAGTGTAAATAGAGAGTGTAAATAAGAGTTATTAGTTGACCTTTTCCAGACTCCGAGACTTTATCAATAATGCCCTGGCTATGCTACAACTACAACAACACACTTCACCGACTTTCTGAGTGTGCTGTTGAACATAGCTCGCTGTACGATTACATTTTTCCTGATCTGAAAGTAACCTTCTAAAGCTTTAATCTCCTCGCCGTAGGGGGTTTCTTTTTGGTTGATCTCCAGGGTAGTCAGAATGCACAGTATCCCATGGTGTAAAGCAAAACACTGACCAGTTCTTTGTCCAATCATGCTGTTAAACCTGAAGTGGAATGGTACCTGTCAAATTTTTGAATCCATCTCGGCCAGGCTTTGTCCCTGTTGGGGCCCATCGCTCACTCAACGTTTTCTGGTAATGGAATCCATTTTTCCATGTTTCTTCGAAGTCTTTGATCTCTTCTGCTTTCTTATGCTGGGAAAGTCAGTTTTACCACTGCCACCATATCTTGTCAATGTGCTATTAATATGGAATGAGGAAAGTAGACTCTGGGTCAAAGTAACAGGAGTTTATTTACAGGGGTCTTCTTACTAAGGTGAACACTGAGTAGCACAAGGTACAGACTCGTGACATCACATCCTGTGATGATGCTTAAGGTCTATATACATAATCTAACCATCAACAGCTTATGTACATTATACTACAACACCCACGTCTGATTTCCATGTACAATGAAGAATCACTTGTGCTTTGTTATCAGCTGCAGTACAATCCAAATGTTTCCACCTTACACTCTGCTCAGTGAGGAGGGAGCTCGGCATATGTCTGTTTGCCGAGTGCTCTACTTCTAGACCAGTTCATATATGGTGTTTTGTAAGAGGGTGGTTTCGCACAGGAAGCAATAATCAGGAGCAAAGCAATGTTTTAAAAAGTGCTCAGTCATTGGGCTTCCTGAACACTTTACAAACTTTCTTCGGAATTGATTTACTGTTGGTTCAATCTTCATCTTTGTTTACTGAAATTTACTGTAACATGCATTGATATTATCCCCTTTAAGTTCTTCTATATAAATCCCTTAAATCTAAGATGATGTATTTTCCAAACCATCGCTAAATTGTATCTTTATATTTGTTTGTTTTTTACTTTTAGTTTCTGTTATTTTTGCTCACTTTTGTAAGGCTACCAAAAGTATCCTGTATTTTTCCACCTTTGCAGTCAATAATGTTATAAATTATGCTGGAGAATAACTTTATTTAGCTCAGACTCCCCACTTTCTAGTCCAGCATACTTGGCAAGGTTATTTTCATCCTATTTTATGGTCATTACAATAATGATTCTCACTGGACACTTTTTTTTCTACCATCTGTTCAGCATTAACTCTAATTTACTACTCAATTAAGTAGGTTAAATAATAGGTGAGGAAAGAAGAAAAATTAAGGCTGCTGCTGGCTATCAACATTTTTTGAAGCTTTTCCTGTCACTAATGCTATATTCATATGATAAACTTCAGTAGTAGAACTCACTGCAAATGCAGGACATGCTGCAAATGGGAATTATGGCTGAAATAAATACAAAACATTTATCTGACAAATGCTTTGAAAATTGAGAAACTTTTTTCCTGCTTTGTTGTCAATCCACTAAATATTTGGTTACTATTTTCCTCACATTGCCTTTTAAGTGACATTTTCAAGAGCATTGCACTGATTATAAACAGCAAGGCTGCAAAATTGGTGAAAGCAGCACTGACACCCAGAAATGACAATTTTAATAAGCTTTAAGATTTATGAATGAATGGAAATGAATGGACATCTGATCTTTGCCAGTACTCTTCACACTACTGGCAAAATTCGGATGCCCACCAAAGTTTCTAAGTATCATCACCTCATTCCATGACACAATTCAGCATAGCGGCGCCTCATCAGACCCCTTTCCTATCCTGAGTGGCATGAAATAGGGCTGCGTTCTTGCACCTACACTGTTTGGGATCTTCTTCTCCCTGCTGCTCTCACATACGTTCAAGTCTTCAGAAGAAGGAATTTTCCTCCACACAAGATCAGATGGCAGACCTTGCCCATCTTAGAGCGAAGACCAAAGTACGGAAGGTCCTCATCAGGGAACTCCTCTTTGCTGACGATGCTGCATAAACATCCCACACAGAAGAGTGTCTGCAGAGACTCATCGACAGGATTGCGGCTGCCTGCAATGAATTTGGCCTAACCATCAGCCTCAAGAAAATGAACATCATGGGACAGGACGTCAGAAATGCTCCATCCATCAATATCAGCGACCACGCTCTGGAAGTGGTTCAAGAGTTCACCTACCGAGGCTCAACTATCACTAGTAACCTATCTCTCGCAGAAATCAATAAGCGCATGGGAAAGGCGTCCGCTGCTATGTCCAGACTGGCTAAGAGAGTGGGAGAAAATGGCGCACTGACATGGAACACAAAAGTCCGAGGGTATCAAGCCTGTGTCCTCAGTACCTTGCTCTACGGCAGCGAGGACTGGACAACGTATGTCAGCCAAGAGCGACGTCTCAATTCATTCCATCTTCGCTGCCTCCGGAGAATCTTTGGCATCAGGTGGCAGGATCGTATCTCCAACGCAGAAGTCCACGAGGCAGCCAACATCCCCAGCATATACACCCTACTGAGCCAGCGGCGCTTGAGATGGCTTGGCCGTGTGAGCTGCATGGAAGATGGCAGGATCTCCAAGGACGCATTGTACAGCGAGCTTGTCACTGGTATCAGACCCACTGGCCGTCCATGTCTCCGCTTTAAAGACGTCTGCAAACGTGACCTGAAGTCCTGTGACATTGACCACAAGCCGTGGGAGCCAGCTGCCAGTGATCGCCAGAGCTGGTGGACAGCCATAAAGGCGGGGCTAAAGAGTGACGAGTCGAAGAGACATAGGACCACCTCTAGGCACTTACCCATTGTCTCTCGAGACGAGGAGGCCAAAGAAGAAGGAAATGAATGAGAGACATGCATGGTTTTTCTTTCTGTATCTTATAATTTTCTCTCAACCTTTTAATGAAATGGGCTTCTCAAATCGCATTTCATTCCCCTGGGTGTGGAGGTGTCATGTCGGCTCCCAGCTGCCAAGAATGAGGCATATTAATTTTGCCGCATGGACATTAAATTTCAAATTGTTGCTGGGAAGTAGAGAACGCCTATTGCAAGGGCTGCCAGATTGGCTGGAAAGAAATTTTTGCATATTGACCCACAATGGACCTTTGATCACCAGGTATTGTGTGTAGAGGAGACATTCCAAGGTCTGCTAGGACAAGACAATCCACAAGGACCAGGACTGATTAGGCCAGCTGGTCACATGACTAATTGGTTGTTGCAGGATATTTTGAACTCACCGCAGAGAATTTGAACTCAGAAAGCTGTTTGCTCCTGTACTGAAAAGACCTCGTGGCTGGATCGCTACAGCCTCTCCTGTCTGCTCCCATCTCTTTCTCACAGAACTCCAAAACCCATTGAAGGCACATGAACCCCAAGAGAGAAAAGTCTCCTACAGTGAACAAGGTTTAAGAAGAATACTGGACCCCAAGAAGCAAGATCCACCTACAAACAAGAACTCTACAGTGAGCTCGAAGGCCCGTAACAAAAAAACTCTTCAGATATTGCCTCAAACCTTTCCACTTTATTTTTCTTCTGCTCTTTTCTGTCTCTATTTGCCTGTGCATATCATGTATGCATTCTAGTGTGGGGCGCAGTGTGTATCCATAGGTGTCAGCCGAATTAGAGGTAAGTTTAAGTTTTAATAAATTTCAATCTTTCTTCTTTAAACCTAAGAAAACCTGTGGGTGTGCTGGTTTTTTTGCCTTATAATTGGAAAGTGGTGAACAAGGATTCACCAAGGGGGAACTAAAAACACAGTGTGTTTAAAAATAAAACTCTGTCACAGTAAGACCAGGTGAAGGCTGAAAGGCTGAGAGGGACCCCTAACTCTCCCCACAGCACCAGGAAACTGCCTGCAAGGAATTTGATCCTGGCTCTGTTGAGGTGCAACCCATATGACCTGTATAGTTTCCATCTCCCCCAGAACAAGTTCCAATGTCCCAGGAACCTAAAGCTCTCCCTCCTGCATCATCTCTTCAGCCATGCATTCATCTGCTTTATCCTTGTTTTTCTATGAGTAATCCAGAGTTTACTACCTTTGAAGTCCTGCTTGCAGGTCTCCTTCCTAACTGCCTAAAATCTGCCTGCAGGCCTTCATCCCTCTTTCTGCTTATGTCATTGGTACTGATTTGAACCATGACTTCTGGCTGCTCACCCTCCCCTCAGTTGATATGTCAAATTTTATTCAAAGAATTTTTCTGGAAATACTTACAGGTAATGCCGCTCTAATTTTTTTGCAGAGTGCACAGAAAATTTGTTTAAGTGCACAGCCCCTTTAAATTTTTTTGCACAGCCTCACATGTGCAATAATTTAAAGGGACAACTTCACGCTGCCCGCACAGGCACCTTTGGGTTGATGTGCGGCCATGCAGCTTAGATGGAGCATTTTTTAAAAATGTATTAGTTCAGGGGATGTGGGCATCGCTAGATAGGCCGACATTTATTCCCCATCCCAAATTGCCCTTGAGAAGGTGGTGGTGAACTGCCTTCTTGAACCGCTACAGTCCTTGGGGTATGGGTACACCAACAGTGCTGTTAGGGAGTTCCAGGATCTTAACCCAGCAACAGTGAAGGAACGGCGATAGAGTTCCAAGTCAGGCTGGTGTGTGATACACTGTCCCTTGTAATGGTAACTCTATTGTTTCTTAAATCTAACCAAATAGATTCTTTCCTTGACCCAAGGACATTCTCCCTCTCCAGCACTGTAATATTCTTTTTAATCAATAATTCCTCCCCTTCTCCTTTCTTTCCTTCCCTATCTTTCCTGAGCATCTCGTATCCAGGAGTATTTTGTACTCAGTCATGCTGTTTTTTGATCTAGTTCTCCATTATTGCCATGACATCATATTTCCACTTGGCTATTTGTGCTTGTAGCTCACTAACTTTCTTTACCGCGCTTCATGTGTTTACATACATGGAGGGGAACTTGCAGGTGGTGGTGTTCCCATGCATCTGCTGCCCTTATCCTTTTAGGTGGTCGAGGGCACAGGTTTGGAAGGTGCTGTTGAAGGAGCCTTAGTGAGTTGCTGCAATGC
The DNA here is from genome assembly GCF_036365525.1 of Heterodontus francisci. Classification (NCBI taxonomy): domain Eukaryota; kingdom Metazoa; phylum Chordata; class Chondrichthyes; order Heterodontiformes; family Heterodontidae; genus Heterodontus; species Heterodontus francisci. Next base: position 243,186,275 of record NC_090371.1, read on the forward strand.
ATCTTGTCCAGAGTGCACAGTGCTGCCACTGTGAGTCATTGGTGGAGGGAATGAATGATGAAGGTGGTGGATGGGGTGCCAATCAAGTGGGCTGCTTTGTTCTGGTTAGTGTCAAGCTTCTTGAGCTTGTTGGAGCTGCACCCATCCAGGCAAGTGGATTTTCCTGATTTGTGCCTTGTAGATGGTGGGCAGGCAATGGGGAGTCAGCAAGTGAGTTACTTACTGCAGAATTCCCAGCCTCTGACCTGCTCTTGTAGCCACAGCATTTATGTGGCTGGTCCTGTTCAGTTTCTGGTCAGGACCCCCATAGCCCCCTTCTTCAGTTTTCCCCTAGCCCTCCCAATCACAGGCCTCTCTTACCCCAAGCCCTCCCCTCAATTGGCGACCAGCAACTGTTGCCAGTAACCATCCCTAAGGGAACCAGGATGTGGCCTCCTGGCACTAGTGTTCCTTTCCTCCCATGAGCCAGGCTGTCCACTTGGATAGCTGACTGATGGGAAAGGCAGCTACAAGAGGTTAGTGACGTTCTAGCGTTAAGATCAGGAGGACCTTCACGTCTCCAACCTTAGCACCTTCCCTGTAAATATTTGAGTCATAATAAGTTGCACCTGAGATACTAATGTAAAAATGCTTAATGCATTTGTTAGAATTTTATGTCTCTGCGCATTCAGTGGCAATGTTAACCCGATTATTTTACTGGTTTGTATCCCGGTATAATTTTAGAGCCATCATGTGTAGGGAGAATAGCCGTGTGATTAATACAGAAGGCAGTGCTGAGACTCATATGAGTGAACAGTCATTGAGTCCAATATATTGGAACAAAGAAGGCAAAGTAAATATTACTGGACAGCAATGATTGCTCAAATGATGTTCATGACATAGATACAAATGGGTGATACTACTAAAATATATTATTGTATGCCATTGTTTGTGTATGTACTACACACATTAGAGGAAAATGATTTGAAACATTTGTGACATTATTACATGTTCAGTAGTCTTTGTCATGGCAATTTACAATCTTGAAGCTTATGAATTGGGCTGTCATTAAATTGACAGTTTTTGTTGTTTAATAGTATCAATCTGGGTCATGGTAGGACTTTTGTCTCTGAGTCAGTAGGTTGTGAGTGCTAAGCCCAACTCCAGAGACTTGAATACAATTCTAGGCTGACACGTCAATGCAGTACTGAGGGAGTGCAATAGTACTTTTGGAAGTGGCCTTTTTTTAGGATGAAACATTAAATCAAGGCTCCTGTTGCCCACTTAGTGGAAGTATAAGAATCTATAGGATTAGTTGAAGAAGAACAGAGGCGATGTCCTGGTCAACATTTATTTCTCAGCCAACACCATCAAAATAAATCTGATTATCTGGTCATTTATCTGTTTGCTGTTGTGTTTCCCAACATTACAATAGATCTACCCTTCAAAAATACTTAATTGGCTGTGAAGTACATTGGGACGTCTTGGAGTCATGAAAGGCAATATAGAATGCAAGTTCTTTCTTTTTCTATAAGCATGAAACTAGTGTTAAGTACTAAACTGCTGCTGTTGGCTTTCTAACCTTCCTTGCCAACTGACATGTGGCTCTTCTGCTTGTTTAGAGTTGAGAATGCCACCCACCATGTTGAGAATTTCCCTGAAAGGAATATGAATTGTCCAGGAATTGTACATTTGTCCAAAAAGTAAAACTGGCAATTTGTGTAGGTTAGTATACTATGTGTTATTAAGAATCAACTAGTGGCTATCAATTGGGCCATTAACATCAAGGATCTGAAGTCCTATAGATTGTCATGCATTTCCTGTTTTTAAATGAAAACACAGATACACAACAAGGTGTGCCAGCTTGTACAATGGTTTTGCTACTGAAACAATCATTGTGTTGGTGACACTTGCAAATGTGTCTTGGATTCTGAATTTGAAAATCAACTACAGCAAGAACACAGTTCAGTGACAAAGGAGAAGTCAACATCTGGCACAATCTATTTAATGAAGTGGGACAAGAACTCCAAAAATAGGTAGTAGGATCAAAATTATTTTATTGATTGCTTTCATCCATGATAGACAGCTATTGATTGTGAGTTTCATCATTTCAGAACACCGACTCTGCCATCCCCCCATTTCATTATTTGTTTCTTAATGAGTCCTGGCTTCAACCACCTGTCCTGACAACCTGTTCTAGCTGTTGACCAATCTCTGTAAAGAACTACTAACTGATTTCTCTAATAAACTTTCTCCTCACACCCTCTTGTCCTGCTTCCTGTATCTGAAAGTACTGTTCTGAGATGAATTTCTTATCTTAAGTATTCCACTAAGATATCTTTTTAATAAGGTGGAAGAGCTATAGTTTAGTATTATATCTCTCATATTATCTCTCATAGATCTCCTCTGCACCATCTTTGGATGCCTTGTTATGTGACAAGAACTTTGATGTAGCTGGGATTTCGAAAAATGAACAGAACTGTTTTCAAACCTATTTTTATAATGGGACAGTATTATTAATGTAAAAATATGTTTTAAAAGTTTGTCTTATTTAATTGTTAAACATAGACAAATGCTATTTATAAAACGGCACAATTCAAAGTCTGTCAGCAGTTGACAAAGGAAGAAGTAAATTACCATTATGACTTATTTGTTCATTTTAGATATCCATAGCACTCACTGAATAAACCAACCAAATTGAGAAATTTCAAGGTTGGCTGTAACAGTATAAGGTGACTAGGTGGAATAGTGGTCACATTGTGTCTGTTCACCTTTGGAATTTGAGCTGTCATCTCATCAGTCTGGTTGAATTTTAGCTCATCTTTGCTATATGTAATGGTGCTTAGTGAAATGAATTTGGACAGGTGCAGTACAGTTCCAAAACATTGAAAGGACAGTTGATGTTATAAATATTATTTACACTGGTACTTCATTGGCTGTGAAGCACTTTGGGATAGCCTATGCTCATGAAAGGCACTATATAAATGCAAATTCTTTCTTTAAATCAATCAGAATCACCATAAGGGTGACTAGTGTGAGAAATGAAAATATTTTCTGGTGGCATAGAGAGTCCTTTAGTGAGATTAGGGTTAAAGGCATATTGTGGGCAGAGTAAAAGGATATTTACTATCCATTGTCTACCTAGCTATACCTGACGTGGGAGTATTTGCTGTAGAGAGAAGTAGAAAATTCTTCCATTCTCACCATTAATATCCCTCATTTGGATAAGTATAAAAATTCACCAAGAAGCTAATCAACTCTATTTCACCAGTTTGATACTTAATGGTAAATGTCAAAATTACAAAGACCCCAGTTCCTGTGCATCATACACAAAGATCCTGGCCTGAAGTCTGGACTCAGTGGCCACCAAATTAGTTCACCAAGACTCAAACGGGTTCATGCGAGAATACCTCCCAGCAGCCAGAACCAGAGAATTGTTTTATGTTGTACATCATTGCAACAACACAAACATACCAGCCCTGGACACAGAGAATGCTTTTAACCAGATAGATTAGAGATTCCTACTCCCCATGTTTTGGCACCTATGCAAGAAGACTGCCAAGGATATGCCTAATCCTTAGCTTCAACTAACCAGAAAAAGATGTGCTGGATTTCTGAAATTTTAAGTGCTAAGGGAAACGGTGGGTATATAGAGTTAGACCGCAGATCAGCCATGATCCCATTGAATGGTAATGACCTGGAACTCGCTGCCCGCAAAGGTAGTGGAAGCAGAGACAATGAATGATTTCAAAAGGAAATTGAATGGGCACTCGAGGGAAATAAACTTAAAGGGCTATAGAGATAGAATAGAGGAATGGAACTGATTGGATTGCTCTACAGAGAACCGGTATGGACGTGATGGGCTGAATGGCCTCCTTCTGCATCGTAAATGACTCTATTGGCTGGATTTTGTGTAGGAGGCGGGGCTCCCAGCGCCAGGCCGAAAAGGCAGGGGGAGCCTCACCTCTGCATTTTCACAGCCCCCTGGAGCGATCCTCTTGTGTTTTTCAGTGAAAGATTCACGAGCTGGGAGCCCCATCCCTTTAAAGATGGGTATCCCGCCTCCATGAGCTGCCAGCCAATCAGAGGGCCAGCAGCTCAGAAGTATCGGCAGTGCCACCGGGAACGGTAGCCATTACTGGTACTGCAGCAGCCTTGGAGACAGGCCCAGTGTTGGAACCCCGGAAAGGAGGTGGGTGAGGGCCAGTCTGGAAGTACCCTGTGATGTGGGGTGGGGGTGGGATGGTCATGAAGTCCTGGGGGATGGGGGTCCCAGGGGGTAAAGTTATTCCCAGTGGGGGGCCATGGGCCACAAATTGCCTACGGAGGAGGGCACTCCCCCCTTCCCCCCAAACCTGCAGGGAGGGCGCCTCGTGTTGCAAAGCTTCCTCCCCGCACAACAGAGGCCACCCCTGCCGCTGGTAAGATCCCAGTGGCAGTAGGACGAGGCCCTTAATTGGCCCTTAATAGGCCACTTAAGGGCCTCAATTGGCCTCTGTGGGGGAAGGCAGTCGGGGCCTATCCCTCCCCCGGGAAGATCACTTGTCGATGGGGAGGCGACGGGCCCTCCACTCTGCTGCCTGCCTTGCCATCTGTTGCAACACTCCATTCCCCCCGCCTCCTTCCCTGCCTTAGGGGGTCCATAAAATCCCAGCCTATATCTCTAATGGTGGAATGGCCTATTCCTGTTGCTATATCCCGACTGGGCAGAACAATTCCAAGACATCATTACCTGGAATAAAACCACCCCCCATAGCTATCTGATCACTTCATTTAGGACACGATCATGCTCTATAAAATCCATTGCAACCCTTTTAGAGCTCTTCTTCTGCAACACAGAGCTACTCCAAAGGGACACCACAGTCCTCCACCCAGTACTGCCCAGCTCTGTAGTCGGTGGTTCTTGAGACTGGTCCTCATGACCGCCACCTGTAACAATTCAGAATCCTCCATTGCACATACCGCATCCTATACAACCTAGGACGTTCTATCTGACCCAGGGTACATTCCTGCATGCATTCTGATGCTGTTCCACACAAACACTTCTGGGCAGAGGCGTTGGAGTTCACCGAAGCTATGGCCAATGTACTCAGTCTTCCAGATACAAGCACTGCTTTTTTTTTCGTGCAATCCAACAACCCACTACAACAAACAATCTGGCCAAGAATTTTTCTGCTGTGATTTACACTGCTCTTTTTTTTTAAATGACAGATCTGCCACTTGCCTCCAGAGGGAGATGCACAGAAGCTTTCTGGGGAAGCTTATTTATATTGGTATAAGTTTTAGTCTAAAACTGGCATAAAGTTCTTGCAAGCAGCTGTACCTCCGGGAAATTTGGTGCAGCCATTGAAATGCACTGTTCAGCATGCACTCTGTGTAGATCAGTGGGAGAGGAAGAGGATAGATAGGGACACTGCTTGGTTCTTTATTTTCTTTCCAATTACTTCACTGTATGTCTTACCAATATTTTTATTGCACTAGGAAAGAATTATAATTATTCCATTGCTATCTGTGGCCTAAGGACAGTGGCATGGCATCAAGCCAAAGATGATAATGGCCAGCTTCGCTCCTTCAGATGTCCAAGCCTTTCTGGAGAACATTGAAAGCAGGACAATTAGACTCCTGGCTGTGGGAGGCACCAACTCACTCAGAGTTATTACTCATTCCACCTGGAGGGAGGTGTCATTCCCACTGACTGCCAACTCCCTCACCCCAAAGACCGTAGAATACAAAAAGTTCCACGTTTTCAGCTGGCCATGCAAGGCAAGGCACTGTACACCTCTCACAAATCCTTTGACTTAGGTATAGAATTCCTGTCTCCAAGTCAGAAAGTGTAAGGCTCCAAGTAGTCCTACCAAATGAATTCTGAATTGACTTCCAACAGGATACTTGTGTTTGGTGGGATTGGGTAGCCCCCACCCTCATCATATATCCTGTTGTACAGGACTAACCACCCTTTTGGCTGGTATAAAGATGGTTATGGCCACGAAAGGAACTTTCATATCATTGTTTGGCACAGTGTCAATCAGCCTGCAAATCCTTCCACCACTTCACACCATCCTCCAGGGGAATAGTGTGAAAATATGAAAATAATAACAACCTCTCCCTATTCTTCCTTGTCCACCTTGGTCACCAGCACATGATTCACCCACTTAAAGCAACATTCACACTACTAACCCTTCACTTTGCACCCTGGTAATCATGCTATTGTCTCCCTATCCTGCACTGTGGTTACATAGCTTCCTGAACACAGCAACTTCCATGCATTACCCCAAAACACCTTCCTCCACTTTAACATCTTCAGACACCAGCCGCCACACCACCACCCCCCGCTTCCATTACTTCATCTCTTCAATTGCCACTCATCACACAGCCCTTAACTGCCAGCCTTACCCCCATTTACTTATCTCTTTGTAGGAGAAGTAGTCACAGGATGCCCAACAAAGGCAAACCACCAGAGGTGACACCCCCATCTTCAAGGTGCTAACACCTACAAGGACAATGTCATGTAGCTTGGGGCTTCCCACAGCTCTTGCCATAGGAGAGGTGGTGGTGTAGCAGTATTATCACTGGACTAGTAACCCAGAGATAAAAACAAGAAATGCTGGAACCACTCAGCAGGTCTGGCAGCATCTGTGGAAAGAGAAGCAGAGTTAACGTTTCGGGTCAGTGACCCTTCTTCACTGACCCGAAACGTTAACTCTGCTTCTCTTTCCACAGATGCTGCCAGACCTGCTGAGTGGTTCCAGCATTTCTTGTTTTTATTTCAGATTTCCAGCATCTGTAGTATTTTGCTTTTATTTTAGTAACCCAGAGACCCAGGGTATTGCTCTGGGGACATGAGTTCAAATCCCACCACAGCAGAAGGTGGAATTTGAATTCAATTAATAAATCTGGAATTAAAAAGCTAGTCTAATGATGGCCATGAAACCATTGTCGTTTGTTGTAAAAACCCATCTGGTTCACTAATATCCTTTAGGGAAGGAAATCTGCTGTCTTTACCTGATCTGGCCTGCATGTGACTCCAGACCCACAGCAATGTGGTTGACTCTTACATGCCCTCTGAAGTGGCCTAGCAAGCCACTCAGTTGTATCTTATCGCTACGAAGTCAATAAAAAGGAATGAAACAGACGGACCACCTGGCATCGACCTAGGCCTTCACTGTCGCTGGGTCAAAATCCTGGAACTCCCTTCCGAACAGCACTGTGGGTGTACCTACCCCACATGGACTGCAGCGGTTCAAGAAGGCAGCTCACCACCACCTTCTCAAGGGCAATTAGGGATGGGCAATAAATGCTGGCCTAGCCAGCGACACCCAAATCCCATGAATGAATTTTTAAAAAAGATAGTGAAGTCAGCAAAATCTACTGATTGAGCACCTGCACTGTCACCCTGACATCCCTTTGAAGCCCCACACATCCTCCACCCTTTTCTCTGTCTCCTTAATCCTAAGGGGCGGGAGGGTGTGATCGCTCATCCATGCTTGTCTTCTATCCTCCCTTTCTGGAAATCCACCACTGTAATGGGTGGCACTAGAGGAAGAAAAGGATGGTGTACAGGATAATTTAAAACAAATCCACCCAGGAGTCACAGCTGCATGCCATCAGGACAGCAGCATATGCCAGTCCTCCAGCTGTTGCCCACAGAGCATTGTGCCAAGGGAGGGCGAGTCCAAACTACCTAGGAGAATGCTCCAGAATCACAGCCAGCAGAGGCTCACTACCACAAGGTAACAGGCATGGGATTAGGACTACCTCATTTGCGTAACCCCTTTATGCAACATAAGAAACCAATCACCTGTGATCCTGACCAGAAGATGGCACCGAGAAGAGACATAATCGTAGATGCCTATAGGGAGTGCTATATCTGGCACTCTGAGAAGCAAGTTTAGGTGTCTGCAGGCAGAATGCAAAAATAAACTTTAAGAAATGTTTTTGCCCTGCAGAAATCTTCAATTATAGATCTCCAGCCTCTTCTACTGCAGAAACTCCTCACACCCACCTTACAGCTGATCCTGACAACTGCTGTGCTTCACATCAGCAGGTGTACTCACAGGTTAAGTCCCGGAAACTCCAGTGCTCGATGCCACTGACTCTCGGGCAACTGCAAGTAAAAGATGCCAGTAGTGACTATCAGAAGAATCTCATAATTACATCGTGAATGGCATCCAGGGGAGCCACTTAATGGTGCACAAGCACCAGAAGGGGTTTTCCAGTGAGTTTCCTTGCTAGAAAAATTTTCAGCCACCAGTCAGAATGAGAAATGCACTTAGGGCTGTGGAAATATCATGAGAGGGGGCCACTTTATTGCTGGCTATCCCCCATCCACCCTAAGCCTCCAACAACAAAATCAGCCCCAAGGATACCTGCTGAGGTGAGAGTACCAGCAACCTGCACAATATCAACAAGGGCTTGCTACTACCATAGCGTAATAGCTCCGGGATTATGAGGAGGCTCTTGGGGACTCTTTTAAAAGTACAAGAGAACCACCCTCTTAAGGTGCACAATGAGTACTGCACCCTTCCCCTCTTTTTCTCCCCTTCACAAGCCTTAGCACTTGCTGACCAGTGATGACCCAGCTTTGCCATCAAGCATCCTTTACCCTATGCACTGAACTGTATGTATAACATTGATTGCACTGACCTGTAACTGGTGTGAAATGTGTACTGTAATCACAAATGCTGTATAAAAACATGCCATTGAAGCTTAAAACCATTTTGTTTTCAATTATTTCTAAAATAATGTAGATGGTTTTGTATGATTGCCTTTAAGAGTGATGTCTCTAAGAGCTTAGTATGCTAATAAGCTAAGTACCAGGATTTAGTCATGTGATTCAAAGCCAGCGTCACTCTGCAACTGTAACACCCAGAGTAAGGTTCTGTAAATAGTCAGCCCTGTACTGAATTCAATAGTCTAGCTGTGAATAAACATGTTTGAGATTTTCAACCAACTGAACTCCATGCATCTCATTTATGTTGCATCAGACAACATAAAAGAACTCATTATAGATGTTTCAACAGTTCATGGGAGTCTTATCTATTTAAGCTTTGCACACTAGTTTGCTAGGAGACTGATCCATTTTCATATAACACATTTCCAGCAACTAACAAAGCTTTCACTGTTTATGAGGTCTGTGGGTGAAGGCTTGTTAGTAGCCAATGAACAAAATTGGTTGACACTTTTTTAAAATTCATTCATGGGATGTGAACGTCACTGGCTAGGCCAGCATTTATTGCCCATCCCTAATTGCCCTTGAGAAGGTGGTGGTGAGCTGCCTTCTTGAACCGCTGCAGTCCATGTGAGGTAGGTATACCCACAGTGCTGTTAGGAGGAAGGGAGTTCCAGGATTTTGACCCAGCGACAGTGAAGGAACGGCGATATAGTTCCAAGTCAGGATGGTGTGTGACTTGGAGGGGAACTTGCAAGCGATGGTATTCCCATGCATTTGCTGCCCTTGTCCTTCAAGTTGGTAGAGGTCGTGGGTTTGGAAGGGTGCTGTCTAAATATGCTCACAAATCACTGGCTAGGTCTCAGCTGGAGTAGTGTCCATTGCTGGGCACCATTTTTAGGATGTATGTTAAGGCCTTGGAGAGGGTGCAGAAGAGATTTACTAGACTGGTATAGTACATGAGGGACATCAGTTATGTGAAGACACGCGAGAAGTTAGGATTGTTCCTCTTAGAGCACAGAAGGTTCGGGGAGATTTAATAGAGGTGTTAGAAATGATGAAAGGTTTAAATAGAGTAAATAAGGAGACATTGTTTCCACTCACAGGAGGGCCAGTAACCAGACGACCCTGATTGAAGGTAATTGTCAAAATAACCAGAGGAGAGGTGAGGAGATTTTCTTTTCACACAGTGAATTGTTATGATCAGGAATGCACTGTCTGAAAGGTTGGTGAAAGCAGATTTAATACTAACTTTCAAAATGGAATTGGATATACACTTAAAAAGGAAAAAAATTGCTGGGCTATGGGGAAAGAGCAGGGAGTGGAAGTGCTTGGGTAGCTCTTTCAGAGAGTCGATACAGGCACTATGGGCCACCTAATGTGCTGTATGATTCTACCCCTCAGGTTCCACGTGACTTGTGTATTTGATGTAATCATCCTGAATTACTATTGGAACATTGGAGCAGGAGTAGGCCATTCAGCCCTTCGAGCCTGCTCTGCCATTCAATTAGATCATGGCTGATCATCTACCTCAACGCCAATTTCCCGCACAACCCCCATATCCCTTAATGTCATTAGCATCCAGAAATCTATAACTTTCTGTCTTGACCATGCTCAATGATTTCATAGCCCTCTGGCGTAGAGAATTCCAAAGATTCACCACGCTCTGGTGAAGAAATTCCCCCTCATCTCAGTCTTCAATGGCCTACCCTTTATTCTGAGACCATGTCCCCTGGTTCTAGACTCACCAGCCAGGGGCAACATCCTATCTACATCCACCTTGTACGAATTTTTTTAAGTTTCAATGAGATCACCTCTCATTCTTTGAAATTCTGGAGACTACAGGGCCAGTTTTCTCAAGTGGTGCAGTGGTTAGCACCGTAGCTTCACAACTCCAGCGACGCGGGTTCGATTCTGGGTACTGTCTGTGCGGAGTTTGCAAATTCTCCCTGTGACCGTGTAGGTTTCCTCCCACAGCCAAAGGCTTGCAGGTTAATAAGTAAATTGGCCATTGTAAATTGCCCCTAGTGTAGGTACGTGGTAGGAGAATGGTGGGGATGTGGTCGGGAATATGGGATTAATGTAAGATTAGTATAAATGGGTGGTTGTTGGTCAGCACAGACTCAGTAGGCCGAAGGGCCTGGTTCAGTGTTGTATCTCTCTATGACTCTAATCTCTCCTCTTAAGACAATCCTGCCATCATTAGTCTGGCAAACCTCTGTTACACATATATCCTTCCTTAGATAAGGAAGTCAAAACTTTGCACAATACTCCCAGGGCTTAGTTTGGTGATAGTGATTGACAAAAACTGTCAGTGAATGGTGTATAAATTTAGCCCACCTGTAATATACAGCAATAAATTGCAGACCCTGACAAGTTCTGGTGTTAAATACTTATCTATTGGTATCAAAGTTCAGTGACTGCCATATGTTTGGTATAGAACATCATGGAGAGAGTGAGCTATGCAATCTGTAGCCTTGCACATGGCTAAATCACGTATACAATTTTGGTCTGAATAAGGTGGCTAATGACCTCTGATGTGATCACAAAATACTCACCATGACCTTCAAAGAGCTACAAATGGGAACATGGTTTTATATTTTAGTTCTTTAGTAATGATAGCAACTTCATATAAAATGCTATAAAGTGAATTCTAGGCAATCCAAAATTCTGTAAATTGTAAAGATAGGTTATTTCTCACTGCACTACATGAACTACAAGTTTATTATTAGTTCAGTAATTATATACTAGAGAGATGCTAAATGTTGACTCTCACATTTTTCATTTATAAACATTATTGCATTAAATTGTGCTGTTTTGTGTTTCCAAATATTGATAATTGGAAAGTCAATTTTCAGGTTTAGTCACTGGTGTTTTTGTTTTGTCAGACAGGTATTAAGTTTTTCACCAAGTTTTTGAATGAGGAAAGCCAACTCCTCAGTTGCTTGAGACTTGTCTTCTAGAAGTTCATATCGAAGACTTGAGATATCCTGTTTAATTTCTTTCAGTTCACCTGAGAAATAACATTGCAATATTAGTGAGGATATTAAGACTAGGGAAGAAACTGTATAATAAACATTGATTTAAGGTAAAGTAAGTATATGTAAAATATCATTAGAAAAGAACATGTAGTTAGTACTTCCTGCCTCATTACAAGTAGAATCTTTCAAAAGTTGTATTGCTAGAAGCAAATTGTAACATTATTCATGCTGTTGCTGTTGGCAGTGATGGATTTTTCATCTTCCAGCTATTCCTATTAATTCCTTATTATTCCCCCCCACCACATCTACACTTTAGTAAAACTAGGAATAAAAGAACAACTTTGTCAATGCATCTGAATGCATCTTTAATTCATGAACCTGTGAACTCATCTTGCAAGGCCACTTACCAAATAATATAGACCAATGGGTAACTAAAAAGGTGTAAATGTGCATTTGAGGTGGTCACATGGCTGCAACGTTACGAAACACAAGAGATAAAAAAAACAGACCGAGAAAGGGGAGCTAATATCTGGAATTAGGATGTTTGATAATGACATTTGGCCTTTTGACTTCCATGTCACAAACATTTTTTTTCTCTTAAGCCAAGGAATTGACCTTAGTTCAGTGATACCACTCTTATCTCTCAGTCAGAAGGTTGTCAGTTCAAGCCCCACTCTAGAGATTTCAGTACATAAACTAGGCTGACATGTCAGGTGGTGCTATTTGAAGAGCAGGAGAGTTTGCTTGGTGTGCTGGGCAACATTTGCCCCTCAACCAACACCACCAAGAACAATTGCAATGATCATTTGTCTCATTGCTGTATGTGGAACCTTGCTGTGTACAAATTAGCTGCTGCATTTCCCTACAATACATTTCAAAAATAATTCATTTGACTGAAGTGCTTTGGGACATCCTGAGGTTGTGAAAGGTGCTACATCAATGCCATTTATTTCTTTGGTAACCACTGAAAATAAGGAGTGGTTTTCTAATCTACATACATACAACAGATGTTTCAGTTAGAGAAAAAACAAAAATGTACGAGTATGGTTTTTAAATTGGCACTTATTTACCTCATGAGCCAAGTCCCCCGAGTTTGATTCACTTATCCCAGTGGCAGAAACAAAGTTGTTGTAGGTTTGGGTTAGTCTGGCTCACAGGGATTTCTGAGACATCAGAATTGGGTAGGATGTGAAGTTCTCTTTTGAACTTCCTTCCCATCAACAGTTCTGATGGTGCTAATCCACATAGCAAGGGAGTAGATCTGTAGTTCAGGAGTGTTGTTGAAAATCTTTCTTCAACAGTGCTATGAAAGCTCTGACTCCTCTTTCAGCTTCACCATTAGATTGAGGCTATTTAGAGGATCTTGCAAGATATAAAAATCCCCAGTTTCCACAAAATGTGTGAAGTAGTCGTTTGTAAATTGAGGACCATTATCTGATACAATAGAATCAGGAATGCCATGTTTTCCAAAGATCTCCTATAAAACTCAAATGACTGTCAGTTTTCATTGTGTACAAACTTTTGACTTCTATCAACATTGAAAAATAATTGACATTCAAGTAGGATTTCCCATTAAATATGAATAGATCCATCCCCAGCCATTCCCTTGGTCTGGTTGGAAATTGGGTTGATAAGGGGTTCCCTCTGGTCTGGTCATTGCACATATTCAAGAACACAAGAAATAGCAGAAGTAGACCATATGGCCCATCGAACCTGCTCCACCATTCAATACGATCATGGCTGATCCTGGGCTTTAATTTCACTTTCCTGCCCGCTCACCATATCCCTGATTTCCTGCAAGACCAAAAATCTATCTAGCGCAGCCTTAAATGTATTTAATGATGGAGCATCCACAACCCTCTGGGGTAGAGAATTCCAAAGATTCACAACCCTTTGAGTGTAGTAATTTCTCCTCATCAGTCCTGAATGAGCAGCCCCTTATCCTGAGATTGTGTTTCCATGTTCTAAATTCCCTGACCTCAAGAACAATCTCAGCTTCTACCCTATCAAGCTCTTTCAGAATCTTGTATGTCTCAATTAGATTGACTCTCATTCTTTTAAACCCCAGAGAATATAGGCGCAATTGACTCAGCCTCTCATTATAGGACAACCCACTCATCCCAGGGAGCAATTTAGTAAATCTTTGCACTGCCTCAAGTGCAAGTATATCCTTTCTTAAATGTGGAGACCAAAACTGCACACAGTATTCCAGGTGCCATCTCACCAAAGCCCTGTACAATTTTAGTAAGACTTCTTTATTCTTGTACTCCAATCTCCTGGCAATAAAGGCCAACATGTCATTTTCCTTCCTAATAGCCTGCTGCACCTGCATAGTAACTTTTGCAATTAGAAATAATTTCTTCTATATCTCCCATTATTCCCAGCCACCACACAGAGAACTGAGCTAGCGCTTTGCATTTCGTGATACTCATGTGGCTCTGGTGTATTTTTTCTGGTTAAAACAGAGCATGTGATTAGAAAGTATAACATGTTCGGCACCAGTGAGGCAACATTACTGACATTTCAAGCAGGGTTAATGTGGATAAATGACATTAATAAAAGGTGCCTTAAAACCTTTCTTGGACCATTTCAGCTGTATTTATATGGTGAAATAGTTTTAATTCCATATAAAGCACTGACAGAAGTTAAAAGGCAACTAAGTTCCATGTTACTGTAGCTAGGATTTGTGTTTTATTACACTTTTATATAGTTTAGTTCAGATTTTGGAAGACTGGTGTTTGTGTAGTGGTGCAATTGAGGCTGTGCGCCAATAAGGAGGCAGAAGTTGGAATGGCAAATTGCAAAAGAGGGTGCTCAGAGGCCTGATATGGAGGAGAGCAACAAAGTGCTTGCATGTTTGTTGAATGAGGACAGAGTCAAGATCAGCTGTGATAAGAACCTAAAAAAAGCTAGGACAAGGGCCATTCAGCTCATTGAAGTCTATCCCTGAATCTATGCTTGTTCCTGAAGGCTCACTCTTTCAGTTTATCACATCAGAACCCCTTAAGTGTATTACTTCCATCTATTATAGAACATAGAACAGTACAGGCCCTTCGGTCCACGATGTTGTGCCAAACGTTTAACCTACTCTAAGATCCAAGTAATTACCTACCCTTCGTTCTACTATCATCCATGTACCTATCCAAGAGTCACTTAAATGCCCCTAATATATCTGCTTCTACTACCACCACTGGCAGCGCATTCCACGCACCCACCACTCTGTGTAAAGAACCTACCTGACATCTCCCCTAAACCTTCCTCCAATCACCCTAAAATTATGCCCCCTGGTGATAGCCCTTTCCACCCTGGGAAAAAGTCTGACTATCCACTCTATCTATGCCCCTCATCATCTTGTACCCCTCTATCAAGTCACCTCTCATCCTTCTTCACTCCAATGAGAAAAGCCCTAGCACCCTCAATCTTTCTTCGTAGGACATACCAGGATGCTGCCTGGACTGGAGGGCAAATCTCCTCTGCACCCTCTAAAGCTTCCACATCCTTCCTATAATGAGGCGACCAGAACTGAACACAATATTCCAAGTGTGGTCGAACCAGGGCTTTATAGAGCTGCAGCATAACCTCGCGGCTCTTAAACTCAATCCCCCTGTTAATGAAAGCCAACACACCATACGCGTTCTTAACAACCCTATCAACTTGGGTGGCAACTTTGAGCGATCTATGGACATGGACCCCAAGATCCCTCTGTTCCTCCACACTACCAAGAATCCTGTCTTTAAGCCTGTATTCCACATTCAAATTCGACCTTCCAAAATGAATCACCTCACACTTTTCCAGGTTGAACTCCATCTGCCACTTCTCAGCCCAGCTCTGCATCCTGTCAATGTCCTGTTGCAACCTACAACAGCCTTCCACACTATCCACAACTCCAGCAACCTTCGTGTCATCGGCAAACTTGCTAACCCAGCCTTCCACTTCCTCATCTAAGTCATTTAGAAAAATCACAAAGAGCAGAGGTCCCAGAACAGACCCTTGTGGAACACCACTGGTCACAGAGCTCCATGCTGAATACTTTCCATCTACTACCACCCTCTGTCTTCTATGGGCCAGCCAATTTTGTATCCAGACAGCCAACTTTCCCTGTATCCCATGCCTCCTCACTTTCTGAATGAGCCTACCATGGGGAACCTTATCAAACACCTTGCTAAAATCCATATTCACCACATCCACTGCTCTTCCTTCAATGTGTTTTGTCACATCCTCAAAGAATTCAGTAAGGCTTGTGAGGCATGACCTGCCCCTCACAAAGCCATGCTGACTGTCTCTAATCAAACTATGCTTTTCCAAATAATCATAAATCCTGTCTCAGAATCCTCTCCAGTAATTTGCCCACTACCAACGCAAGACTGACTGGTCTATAATTCCCAGGGTTATCCCTATTCCCTTTCTTAAACAAGGGAACAACATTTGCCACCCTCCAATCATCTGGTACTACTCCAGTGGACAGTGAAGACGCAAAGATCATCGCCAAAGGCACGGCAATCTCTTCCCTCGCTTCCCGTAATATCCAGTCTGGCCCCGGGGACTTATCTGTCCTCATATCATTCAAAATTTCCAGCACATCCTCCCTCTTAACCTCAACCTGTTCGAGCATATCAGCCTGTTCCACGCTGTCCTCACAAACGACCAGGTTCCTCTCACTAGTGAATACTGAAGCAAAGTATTCATTAAGGACCTCCCCCGACTCCAGGCACAAGTTCCCTCCACTATCCCTGATCGGCTCTACCCTCACTCTGGCCATCCTCTTGTTCCTCACATAAGTGTAGAACGCCTTGGGATTTTCCTTAATCCTACCCGCCAAGACTTTTTCATGTCCCCTTCTAGCTCCAAGTCCATTCTTCAGTTCCTTCCTGGCTACCTTGTAACCCTCTAGAGCCCTGTCTGATCCTTGCTTCCTCAACCATAAGTAAGCTTCCTTCTTCCACTTGACTAGCTGTTCCACATCTCTTGTCATCCAAGGTTCCTTCACCCTACCATCCCTTCCCTGCCTCATCGGGACAAACCTATCCAGCAGTTGCAGCAAGTGCTCCCTAAACAACCTCCACAATTCTGTCGTGCATTTCCCGGAGAACATCTGTTCCCAATTTATGCTCCCCAGTTCCTGCCTAATAGCATTGTAATTCCCCCTCCCCCAGTTAAATATTTTCCCATCCCGTCTACTCCTTTCCCTCTCCATGACTATAATAAAGGTCAGGGAGTTGTGATCACTATCACCGAAATGCTCTCCCACCGAGAGATCTGCCACCTGGCCTGGTTCGTTGCCAAGCACCAAGTCCAACATAGTCTCCCCTCTAGTCGGCCTATCTAAATAGAGTCAGAAAACCTTCCTGGACACACCTGACAGAAACTGCTCCATCCAAACTATTTGCACTAAGGAGGTTCCAATCAATAGTAGGGAAGTTGAAGTCACCCATGACATCAACCCTGTTACTTCTGCACCTTTCCAAAATCTGCCTCCCAATCTGTTCCTTCATGTCTCTGCTGCTATTGGGGGGGGGGGGGGGGGGGGCGGGTCTATAGAAAACTCCCAAAGTGACTGCTCCTTTCCTGTTTCTGACTTCCACCCATAATGACTCAGTAGACAAACCCTCCTCGACGACCTCCCTTTCTGCAGCTGTGATACTATCCCTGATTAACAATGCCACTCCCCCACCTCTTTTACCTCCCTCCCTATTCCTTTTGAAACATCTAAACCCTGGAACATCCAGCATCTATTCCTGCCCTTGTGATATCCACGTCTCCATAATGGCCACAACATCATAGCTCCAAGTACTGATCCATGCTCTAAGTTAATCACCCTTATTCCTGACACTTCTTGCGTTAAAATAGACACACTTCAACCCATCATACTGGCTGCAACTTTGCCCTGTCAACTGTCTAACCTTCCTCACAGACTCTCTGCACTCTATCTGCCTGCTCAACAGCTACCCCATCCACTGATCCGTGGCTCCGGTTCCCATCCCCCTGCCAAACTAGTTTAAACCCTCCCGAAGAGCTCTAGCAAACCTCCCGCCCAGGATATTGGTGCCCCTCCAGTTCAGATGCAACCCGTCCTTTTTGTACAGTTCCCACCTTCCCCAGAAGGTATCCCAGTGATCCACATATCTGAATTCCTCCCTCCTGCACCAGTTCTGTAGCCACGTGTTCATCTGCATTCGCTCCCTGTTTCTAGCCTCACTAGCATGTGGCACCGGTAACAATCCCAAGATTACTACTCTGCTCGTCCTGCCTTTCAGCTTCCAACCTAACTCCCTATATTCGCTTTTCAGGTCCTCATCCCTTTTCCTATGTCATTGGTACTGATATGTACCACGACCTCTGGCTGCTCCCCTTCCCCCTTAAGAATCCTATAGACTCGATCAGAGACATCCCTGACCCTGGCACCCGGGAGGCAACATACCATCCGGGAGTCTCGTTCGCGACCACAGAATTATAACCTCTTTATAAAATTTTCTTGCTTAACTAATTCCTCTTCTGAAGGTACTGACATATGCAAAGATATAGCTCTTCATTTTCCTCACCCATGTTGTTGTAGTATTGCTTTAAATGTCAGTGTTCCTTTAAGGGGTGTACCATAGCTGGCTGTCCATCACCCAGACAGGATATGATGCACAGATTCTTGTGACCTCTGAGCATTCATTGTCAGCTGCCAAAGCAGTAACAGCCAAGTATAGGACCTTCCCAGTATTGTTGTGGATGTTTGTATCTTCAGTAAAAGAACCTACCT
This sequence comes from Heterodontus francisci, assembly GCF_036365525.1. Classification (NCBI taxonomy): domain Eukaryota; kingdom Metazoa; phylum Chordata; class Chondrichthyes; order Heterodontiformes; family Heterodontidae; genus Heterodontus; species Heterodontus francisci. The sequence goes on from NC_090371.1 coordinate 243,204,648, forward strand.
TATAAATTCACTGATTGTGCCCGTGTGAATCATAACACATTTAACCATTTATGATGAGAGCTTGGACAGTGGTGTTGAGGTTATTCAACCTTGATCACCACAGCCAAACCCAAACCTGTCCTCACCTGATGCCACATGTGTATTTTGCAGTAGGAGTTTAGAGATTCGGAGTGGGAGCCCTGGTCATTGATTTTTACTTCTCACTGGTCTAGTTTATTGTGCAAAAGTATTGTTATTTTGTCTCAGAGCAGATAACTCAGCACAGTGGTGCAGTGGTTAGCACCGCAGCCTCACAGCTCCAGTGACCCAGGTTCGATGCTGGGTAGTGCCTGTGTGGAGTTTGCAAGTTCTCCCGGTGACTGTGGGTTTTTACTGGGTGGTCTGGTTTCCTCAGACAGCCAAAGACTTGCAGGTTGATAGGCAAATTGGCCTTTATAAATTGCCCCTAGTATAGGTAGGGGAATTGAGGGAAGGTGGGGATGTGGTAGGAATATGGGATTAATGTAGATTAGATTAGATTAGAGATACAGCACTGAAACAGGCCCTTCGGCCCACCGAGTCTGTGCCGACCATCAACCACCCATTTATACTAATCCTACACTAATCCCATATACCTACCAAACATCCCCACCTGTCCCTGTATTTCCCTACCACCTACCTATACTAGTGACAATTTATAATGGCCAATTTACCTACCAACCTGCAAGTCTTTTGGCTTGTGGGAGGAAACCGGAGCACCCGGAGGAAACCCACGCAGACACAGGGAGAACTTGCAAACTCCGCACAGGCAGTACCCGGAATCGAACCCGGGTCCCTGGAGCTGTGAGGCTGCGGTGCTAACCACTGCGCCACTGTGCCGCCCATTGATTAGTAGGATTAGTATAAATGGGTGGTTGATGGTCAGCACAGACTCAGTGGGCCAAAGGGCCTGTTTCAGTGCTGTATCTCTAATTAATAACAGAAATCTAACTTGGGACTATTCAGATTTGTAGGTTTAACAAAGAAAGAGTGTCTCTTTGACTTATGCTGATAGTTAGGCCTTTTCCTGCCCCCTTCTGCTCAAACATAATTTGTATCATAACTTGCCGGATGTGTGAGCCTGCATCCGGGGCCTTAGTGAACAGCAGAATTAACAGTTTATCGACTTTAATGAGATTTTGGATTGGTAAAGAAACAAAAGGAACCCTGGAGATGGAGGTAGGGAGCATTAGAGTCAAATCAGGTACACAGTGAAAAATAAAGCAAGGGAAAGAAAGATTGGATTAAGAGAGAAAATCCAGCTAGTTCTATAACCAGTAGGTTACAGAGATTTGCGACTCATAGCACATTCCTTTTGCCCATGAACTTACTGCCTGATTTGTTATTTTTCCAGGGAGAATTGACCCAATATATTTACTAGTGTAAAAAAGCTTGTAAAAGATATATAATGAAACATCAGTCCCACTTTTATGCTCTGAGGATTTCTAAGCGTGCTCATTTCTTGTATAGTCTCTGAGCTCTGGACAGAAAGAGGGGAATTTTACAGTCATACTTGTATTCCAAACATTTTTCAGAACATATCCCTTTTCTGGGAAGTGGTAGTCCTTTTTACAGGGAAATAGTTTGAGATATATATTGTTCAACAATCTACCTGAATGCTGTTAATCCTTACCTTCATTAACTTCATCATTTTCTTTATCAACTTGTGCTTTCAAAACATACCGTTTAATCAGTCGTTTCATTATTTGCTATGAAAGACAAGAAAATGAAAACAAGAGGATCAAAGAACATTCCAAAAAAAATAGATGACCATGCTTATAACAAGAATTACGTATGAATTCTGATTTACAACGAATATATTTAAATGTCCTGAATCACTTGTTAATAGAACTCTAAATACTGTGCACTCAATGAATGCATTATCTGTTTACACCAAACTAATTAGCATTGAACATTTTGAAACACATGAATTGGTTTGCTCATCGTCAGAAATCATGTTGTTAATTTGAATATTTTAGTCTGTGCAGCTACATTGATCTCACTCTCTACATAGAGCGTTTACGTTTGGCCAACACAGTATTGATGAGGTGTTAACGGGGCCACAATCGCAAACGGTTTCATAATGTCATTATGAAAATCCTGCTGTACTCTGTGCATAACAACTTAGCAAATTTCAACTGTTACATTCTGCTGTATTGAATGCAAAAGGCAATGCAGGGGCAATATTCTATTTGCAATATGATCGGAGAGTTAAATCAATTAAGATTAATGGGGAAGTAACGTACTGGGATAATACATTGTAGCTAAGAGAGGTAACATTTGGTTATTCTATTTATGAACCTTTTCAAAAACCCAAATTTCAGCTGCCTCAGCCACAGAAATAGAGCCAATAGCTGGAGAAGGATGTCTTGCTCTGGTACAGACGGAGCATAGTAAGGTCAGAATATTTTGAGCATTATGAAAATTAAGTGTGCTACTTCATGTACCCATGGCATTGCTCAAAATAATCTAGGATCAGCTTGCTGTTGTAATGTTTGTCTGACGGTGAGGAAATAACTCCCGATTTGAATCTCATTATTTTTGCTGTTGGAGGTTTCTCTTGATTAACAGCTGTTTGGCTCCTCTCATCATCTCAATCCCTCACCAGAATATCTCAAGGTCAGAAAAAAAAAGCAGAAAATAATTGTCTTTTTCTTTTTATGTACTGTTTCAGATTGTGATGTGTTGATGTTTTATATAAAATGTGGCATTTAACGTGTGACAGACATTCACAAAACTCAAGTGCAGCTTGGCTGATTTGGTAGTACTCTTGCCTCTGATTTAGAAGATTGCAGCCTGAAGTCCTACACCAGGGCTTGAGCACAGAATCTAGACAGACACTTCAGTTCAGCACTGAGTAAGAGCTACATTGTCAGAGGTGCTGTCTTTTGAATAAGACATTAAACCTGGACTGTGTCTGTCTGTTCAGGAGGACATAAAAAACATCAGCATTATTCAAAGAGGAGCAAGGCATCCTGACCAAAATGATCAAAAAAATTAAGTAGTTGTTGGAGAAGCTTCCAAGCCTGTTTGTGAAGACCCTGAGACTAGGATGCTTTAGTGGAAAGTGTTTATTGCTTGCCAGAGCTTACTTCTACTCTCCAAACACCCATCAGCCAGTGCTGGCTGGCTTTTCTTTATATATACATAATTGAATACAATTGACTAATACCCAACACCTTTTCACCCTATTATCGTGGACTAACATTCATTAACAGACCCCCCCCCCTTTTTTTCTTTAAATACATTATGTATATTAAAAAGACATTTTTCTTTACATTATCTATTAACTTTCAACACCAGCCATTAAAGTGCTATATATGCCCCCTTAAACTTTTAAAAAAGTGATCTGGTCATAAAAAAGTCCACATTTTCCTAACTTGTAACATGGATTTCCTCTAAGAGGGCAATCCTAACAATTTTTTTGAACAAACACCTCTTAGTAAAACAATCTGATAACTGATGACTCGCATCAACCCATTTTATTTTCAAACTTTCTTTTCTATCTGGGAGATCAATCCTCGACCTCTTCTGCAACACTTTGTCGAATGGCCATTGTCCCAGAGAGAATGATCAATATAGCATTCTATAGGAAAACTTCAGATTGCCCCTAATACAAAAGAGTTCCTTTAAAATATTTGATAAATACATACCCATATCTATTGCTTCTATCAGTGCAAGTGTCTCAGCAGCTAAGGTGCTTTTAACTATCCTTTTTATTTTTTTCGATTCCCAGGCTAATGGATGACATTCATCATTTCTTCCCACCAAAAATATGAAACCTGCTGCACTCCAATAACCATCAGGAAGATTAGCATGTGAAGTGTCACTAAAAATGACCAATTTCATTTCATCTGGGTCACTCAATGCTGGAAACTTGTGTACATTTGTCAAAACCCAATCTCTTCAATGTCTGCTTTCAGCACTTCCCCAACAGTAGCATGGTGCACAATTCTAATACATCATAGCAAGCATCCAGCCTAGTTTGTGTGCACAACCAGTTCAACTGCTCGATTAAGCTCCTTAACTGGTCTACTTCTTCCTTGGTTGCAGAGTCTTCCTTTTGAGAGGCTCTAGCCCGATTTATTGGTATCCTATTAACAGTAAGATCCTATTAGATAAGACTGTTGATTTAGGGTTACCCCCAACTTAGTCTAATATTCAACCCAATATATTTAAAAGTTCTGGAAGCCTGAATTCCAATTTTAAATTCCTGCAGAACTTCATCTACCACAAATTTCTCAAATGCCTCAGATCCTCCCCACAGAAAATCATCCACATCTATCAAGAACATGCCTGCTAGTTTTTCTTCATAGTACCAATAAAATATTGTCAGATCTACCTTTAGTTGAATACAACCAGCTTTTAGTAGGACTGATCGAACTGAAAAGACCACACCCTGGATGCATCATTTAGCCCATAAAAACACTTGTTTAGCTTCCATAAATTCCCCTCTATCTCCAGCGTCGTTTGGTGGCTTTAACAATACTTCCCTTTGAAATTTCTCCCCTTGCAAAAATGCTGCTTTGATGTCAATGGACTTACATTCCCATGAGTGTGTCACTAAAAGGGCTAGGAAAATCCTCAAACTTGCTTTTCCTGTCGTTAGGGAATCCACCAACTTCCTGGTCACCTAGTCATTCCTCAAATCCCCAAGCTACAAGACTGGCCTTCACTTTATCCGTACCATCGGGAAGTACTTTCTCAGTACAGATTCAGCTATGGGACAATGCTGATTGTCCTCTATCTGGCACCTCAGTAGATACACCAAACTCTCTCCAACTGTCAAGTTCTTTTCACTTGGTATCCTTTATCAATTTACCATCTAACTGGTTAGCAGCCACTAGAGCTTCTCTACCGTAATGTCTCCTACTTCTTGTGGCGCACCTCACCTGCTCTCTAGTCCTTGCTCTAGTGAAACCACATCCCCTAAGAGAGTTCCTATCCCTTTCTGGACTACCACTACTTTACCATCTTACAACCAGACTTCCTTTCACAAGTTAGTGACCTTTTCCTTGGACTATGATAATCTTCAGGCCCACTGTCTGAACTTCTATGTTTCCTGACCTTCCGTACTTTTACTTCCTTCTGCCAATCTATAGGTCTGATCCAGTCCCTTGTCTTGCACAGCCAATGTTTGTTTCCCTGTGGCCTTACCTGCCCTTCCTATAATGGTGGCTTCCCTTCATTCACTATTCCCTTCTGGCATATATGTCACTCTAGTCCCAACTTTCGGTGGTTGATTTTTGGGATAAATGGCCTTATCTGGATCTTCATGATCACTTGGTCCACTCTCAGTCAGCCCCCTATCTGCCACAAACTGTTGCTCACAAAGGTCCGACATATGTGCATGCGAAGTACATGGTGCATCATCAGTGTCCATCATTTGTTCAGATTCTGTCAATAAGCCACGAGGAATGTACTCTAACTGTTTGGTTGTCATGTTGCAAAATTACCATTTTGCAATCAGTGCCTAAACTTTTCTGGGGTCTCTCCATTCCTTCAGCCCTTCTCTTGTAATACACCATGTCCCTGGTATCAAAATTCTTTTCTGATGGCTTGACCCATACCTCAAAGCTGATTTTTCCTGAAACCTCCGCCTTAATAAATGCTCTTCTCCCTGCATGCATGGCATTCAAAATGTTCCACAAAAATTGAACTCTAAAGCCAGGGGCTGATTCCACATTACCGAAGGTATTTTCGGATTCCTGCCATAAATTAATTGATATGGGCTGTAGCCCTCAAACATTTGAAGCATGTTTTTCACATGTACTGCCCACACTAGAGCAGTAGTCAATTTACAATTTGGCTGGTCTGCTAAAATGTTTGGGAGCATTTAGTCAATCACGGTATGATTTCTCACAAATCCCATTACTAAAAGAACTTTCTGCTGCTGTGTGCATTGCTACTGTTACGACCAGGTGAGAAAGAGGTCTAGGGTTCCCTCTCCGCCTTAACCAGGTCTTAGCATATCAGGATTTAATTTTAAACACTGTTTTTAGCTCCCCCTTGGTGAATCCTTGTTCACTGCTTTCCAATATAAGGGAAAGAAACCAGCACAACAGGTTCTCAGGTTTAAAGAAAGTGATTTTATTAAACTTAAAATGCTAATTTGGTTGATGCACGATGCAGCCACGCTAGCATACATACGTGATACACATGCAGATAGAGACAGAACAGAGCAGAAAAAATAAAGTGGAAAAGTTTGAGGCAATATCTGAAGAGTTGTTACAGTTTTTGAGCTCACTGTAGAGTCCTTGATTGTAGGTAGATCTTGTTTTTCGTTGAAAAACAGTATTCTTAAAACTTGTTCGATATAGGAGACTATTCGCTCTTGGGGTTCATGTGTCTTCAGTGCATTCGGAGGCTTGTAAGAAAGAGATGGGAGCAGACAGGAAAGAGATCTTCAGTCCAGGAGCAAACAGCTTTCTGCCCAAACTGTTTGTACAAATTCAAAAAACTCAGGTTACCCAACAGGTTAGTCATGTGACTAACTGGTTTGACCATGTCAGTTTGTGTATTTGGCCATCTTAGCAGTCAACCTGGAATGCAATCTCCCCCACCTTCAACATCTGGTGATCAAAAGTCCATCGTGGGTTGAATGTCAGGGAATGGCTGCTTTGTCCTTCCAACCACAGTTTGCCAATATGCAAACGCCCTTTCAGCCATGGCCGATCTGTTCAACAAATCCTCCCCTCACTCCAGTAAGTTTAAAATCAATGTTCATGACAAAATTAATGTGCCTCATTTTTGGCAGGTGGGGGCCTAGCATGATACTACAATATTCATATTTTCACACATACTCCTGAACTCATCATTGGCAAATTCTCCTTCATTGTCAGCTAGAAACCTAGCCAATGCTCCCAGTCCTGTTCCTATCCACCTTTCCATTATCTTGTCCATTACTACTTTTGACTTTACTGTAAATCGACAAACTGAATCGAGTCACCACATCTATAAAGTGCAGAATAAAAATGTTTTTTTCTTTATTCCATACCTTCAAGTCCATCGCTAATGTTATAGTCATCATCTATTACCCCTGCATCTTTTAACAGAATCTTCAACCTAGGACAAGATTGATGTGCAAACGGTCGATGTAGTTTTGAAATAATTTGCCTTTTCTCCTTTAAATCCCTACCCCCGGTTGCCATTAATACTTTATTATCCTGCTTAGAGATGTTAGGTCTCGCTAAAGGAATACAATAATGTCCCAACTGTGTAAACCATAAAGCTTCCCAAAGATTTCCCAAAGACAATCGCCTTATCATGTTCCAGAACTAATTTCATTCAAGCCTTTTTCATAGACAGTTTATTTAACAGCAAAGGTATATCACTGGATACTACATCTGCACTAATAAAATGGTTGACCTCTATTTTATAGCAATTACCACTCTTACTAGTGATGTCAACGGGTTGTCATCCCCAAACATGAAACAGGTAGAACTATCATTCTTTGACCTTATTTTGGTCTTCCTTACTTAAAGACGACATGTAACACCTTAACCAGTCCACTCCACTTACTGTGGACGTACACCCACTGTTTAGTACTGCACAATTGAACAAATCTGCGACTAGGACACTCATTACCAGACTGAAGCTTCTCGTGACCAGTATAATTCCTTCTAATTGATCAGTAGTGTCACCCTCATCTTCCACATCATATGTCATTTCAAAAACCCCATTATTCCTTTTTGGACAATAAAACACATAATGATACTTTGAATCACATTGGAAACACCTGTTGACCACCCCTTGGTTATTCCTGGGGTTCAGCCTTCTGCCATAATTGCCCAATTCCTGCCATCTGATAACTGCCAAAAGGGTCTCTAGACTCATTAATTTTGTGTGTGCTTCTCCTTTCACACTGATGCTTGAGCCCCATACTTGAACGACCTCAAAATTCCATTAGCATTGTATCCTCCGCCTTCGGCACCACAGCTAAAGAACCCATCTGCGCCATGTAACCGGGAAGGAATGTTGTCCCAAATATTTACTGAGGGCATCAGACATCTGATCTAACTGCATATCTTTTTCATTGAATCTAACGCCGGTTAATAGTAGGAGCCTATCCATGTTCGATATCCTAGCACAATCCAACAATTTGAAGGCAAGTACTGATCTAGGAATTTCCAAGCAGAATCGTTGCAACCTTGTACATAATCAATTAAACTCCATAATATATTCTTCTATAGAAAAACCATCCATTTTTCTAAATTTATCAAAGTCTGACCATGCCTCATAGGCACTCAATAAGTCATCTTTCATACAAGTTTTATCCAGAAATTGTAAGAGATTGTCCAAACCTTCCTCATTGTCCAAATGATAAACCTTGAGCTCAGAACACTTTGCCTCTGATCTTATTTCTGGCGGGAAGTGAAAGTGCAAGGGACATTCCTTGCTTCCTTTTAGGTAAAGCCGTAACCCGTGTCCATATAGCAACTTCATTCTTCCATTGATCATAAGGCTCGGCTTCACAAAACAGCAGTGGAAAATCATATACTGACACTTTAAACTTAGTTTCAGTCATCTTTCTTCAACAAAAAAAAAAAAACACTCCAAATACAACTTTCTCAAAAAAAACTCTAATCCTAATTTCTTGTCTGAAAGCAAAGCTTAGTCTCCAATCTTCACTTTCAGGCAACCATCCTCTGCTACCAATGTTAGAGAAACTTCCAAGTCCGTTTGTGAAGAAGACACTGAGACTAAGATGCTTTGGTTGAGATTGTTTATTACTTATCACAGAGCTTACTTCCACTCACCAAACAACACCCACCATGCTGCCTGGCTCTTCTTTATATATATAGATAATTGAATACAATTGAATAATTAACACCCAACACCTGTTCACCCTATTATCTTGAACTAACATTCATTAACAGACCCTAACAGTCGTTCAACTTAATTAACTACATTTGACAACATAACAATGACCAAGCATCAAAATTAATTGGCAGTGGAGCACTTTGGAACATTTTGAGGAAATGATAAGGTTCTGTATAAATGCAAGCTTTTTTTCTTCATTTAAATGGATGGATTATTTGTGTGCCATTTAAATGATTAAAACAAATAAACATTTAAAAATTAAAATCCCAGATTCTGGCGAGATATCTGTCCATGATAGAGCAGGAAATGAGTGAATGGTAATGCGAGTTACTTCATCTAACATGAGCAGAGAAAATGGGGATAATTTTAACTCTCCAAGGTGGGTGAAACAATATACTGTAAAGGAGTGTTAAATTGTTAAGAAAAAGGTGCATCTGACCCCAACCCACTGCGAACGTGCCTGCTTCCAGGTTAACTGGGGTGGGTTTGGGGTCAGACAAGTAACTTGCTTCTGAGAGGCGGAACACTAACTATAATATTAAACTGAGGCTTTGCGCCTCAGAATTTATTATCAATTTGGATTTCACGCTACGGCCCAGGGTTTTTATGGGCTTAGGAAACCTGGAAGCTGAAGGGAGGTAGGAGCTGCAGGCTGCAACAAGCAAATGCTTTGTGGTGGGAAGCAGGAGAGGTTCCCCCATCGCCCCTCAAGCAATCCTACTGCAATTTGCCTCAGTCCTCATGATCTTCAGAACCCTCCCACCATGATCAGCTGTCCTCTCCCACAATTCCTCCCTTTCTCTCCGCCTCACTTTGAGCTCCCCCTTATACCACGACCCATGACATAGCACATACCTGATATCTCGTTGGTTGATTTATAATGCTGTTGAAACTTTGGGTTTCTGAAATTCTTAGATTTGACTGTGCAAAAAGATTCAGCTGGGAAAAACAGAATAAAAACATTTAAAATGATAGAGTCTTATAGGACAGAAGGAGGCCATTGGGCCTATCATACCTGTGCCAGCTCTTTCAAAGAGCTATCCGATGAGATCCACTCCACATGCTATGCCCATAGCCCCAGCATTTTCTTTTCCTTTGCAAGAATATATCCAATTCCCTTTTGAAAGTTACTATTTAATTTGCTTTCACCAAACTTTTATAGGAACGTAGGAGCAGGAGTAGGCCATTCAGCCCATCGAGCCTGCTCCACCAATCAATTAGATCATGGCTGGCCATCTACCTCAACGCCACTTTCCCGCACGATCCCCATATCCCTTTATGTCATTCGTATCCAGATATCAGGCAGTGCATTCTAGATCGTTACAATTCGCTACATAAAAAAACTGTACTCATCTCCCCAATCATCTTTTAAATCTGTGTCCTCCAGTTACCAGTGGAGACTGTTTCTCCATATTTACTCTATTAAAATCTTTCAAAATTTGAACACCTCTATTAAATCTCCCCTTAATCTGCTCTAAGAAGGCAATCTCAGCATCTCTAATTTCTCCAAATAACTGAAGCTCCTCGTCCCTGGTACCTATATAGTAAATCTCTTTTTCACCCTCTCCATGGGATCCTTCCTAAAGTTTCATGCAGTATTGGGCACAATACTTTACTTGAGGCCTAACCAGTGATTGTGGAAACTATATTAATAATGTAAACAGTCTTTTCACTGGACAATGTGGTGAGTTATTTCACCTCCAGAAATTCTTATAACTATTCAACTGCAGTTCTGGTCAATCAGATGAATGCCTATTCTATCTGCTGGGTAAAATAGTCATGATTGAAATGAATTTGAACCAGCATTACACACAAATTTTGGCACAAGGATGGTTGGCACAACACATAAGTTCAGGACCTACTGAACTAAAATTCCTCCATTCTTCAAGTTTATTGAAAAAGATGTGTATTAAAAAGTTGCAGAACCTAGAGAGAAATACTAACAAACTATTCAAGGACTAATAAACCTTAGCAAAAAGGTAGGAGACAATTTCGTGTTTGCTAAGATTTTATTTCGAATTGGTGGAGAAAAGGTGAGTAGTTAATGTTAGTTATACCTCGCACAATGCTACTTAATGAAATGAAAGATTTGGAAGTACTGTATTACCATAGCAATCACAGAAATTTTTTGCCCAAATCATTGGGTGCAGCAAATTTTATCTGGTTTCTTTTAGTGGTGGAGGAGAGTGCAGATGGGAAGCTCAGGGAGTATAGGAGCCACGCAATTTGCACTATCAACTATTGCAAGTAGCAGATATACCACAACAAAGTCCATTCCTTCTGAATTACAGGGGATCTGTGCTTGAGAAGACTCAAATTTAGAAGGGAGGTTGTGATTGAGTTATTCTCCCTGCTCCAAGAGAATCTACCGATGGCAGCAAAGGTCACCAATGCCGTCAGCATTTATGCTACAAGGACCTTTCAGACACCCACAGAAGACACCACAGGAATCATCCAGTTTGCTGTGTCTGCTCCTTAATGTTAATTGTATATTAATTGTGTGCAGGTAATGGCCATTAACTGGGGCTTCACTTCCACCCTGCAGATAGATACTGTGGGTGTTGGGTTAGGAGGTGCATGCTTGTAATGTGTAACTCTGTAAATTAATTGTTTAGAAAAGTTTTTAAAGATTGGCTACAGTTCTATTCTTCATCAACTGACTTTCAGGAATATAATACGGTAGCAGAGGACAGTTGCCGAAAGGTGAAGGTTGGAAACTGAGAAAAGAATTTCAGACAAAAAAAAATACAATCCAAGTGGCCATTGTGGAAAATGGCAGAAAGCAAGTGTAAATTGTCAGGGTACGATTACCCTCTGATGTTCTTGCAGTCAGAACCATATGACCTGTGGAAGCATGAAACTGATAAGTGGGCATGCGTTATGCCCTACCAAAGAGGAAATAAGGTATGGCTTTGGTGTTGTCACTTTCTACAAGAAGTAAAATCAGAAGTAAAGTATTTTGTGAGATTGGTGCCCATTACTTGAGTAGTGAGGAAAGTTTAGACTTTCTATTAGAGTTCTTGGATGAAATCTACAAGAAAGATGATATGTTAAATGCCAATGAGGGATGGTTAGACTTTGATATATTTCAGAAAACAGATGGCCACTCTATGGAAGAAAATATCATGGACTATAACAGATAGTATAAAAGATTGATGAAATTCAATTTGAAGATCTCTGGATTAGTACTACTGTTGAAATTGCTGGATTCTGCTAACGTCTTTCATATGGATACTTCTTCTTTGGCCTCCCTGTCGTGAGAGACAATGGGCAAGCGCCTGGAGGTGGTCAGTGGTTTGTGAAGCAGCGCCTGGAGTAGCTATAAAGGCCAATTCGAGAGTGACGGTCTCTTCCACAAATGCTGCAGATAAAATTGGTTGTCGGGGCTATTACACAGTTGGCTCTCCCCTTGCGCTTCTGTCTTTTTTCCTGCCAACTGCTAAGTCTCTTCGACTCGCCACACTTTAGCCGCACCATTATGGCTGTCCGCCAGCTCTGGCGATCACTGGCAACTGACTCCCACGACTTGTGATCAATGTAACAGGACTACATGTCGCATTTGCAGACGTCTTTAAAGCAGAGACATGGACGGCCGGTGGGTCTAATACCAGTGACGAGCTCGCTGTACAATGTGACCTTGGGGATCCTGCCATCTTTCATGCAGCTCACATGGCCAAACCATCTCAAGCGCCGCTGGCTCAGTATGGTTCGATTCTGGGTACTGCCTGTGTGGAGTTTGCAAGTTCTCCCTGTGTCTGCGTGGGTTTTCGCTGGGTGCTCCGGTTTCCTCCCACAGCCAAAGACTTGCAGGTTGATAGGTAAATTGGCCATTATAAATTGCCCCTAGTATAGGTAGGTGGTAGGAGAATATAGGGACAGGTGAGGATGTGGTAGGAATATGGGATTAGTGTAGGATTAGTATAAATGGGTGGTTGATGGTCAGCACAGACTCGGTGGGCCGAAGGGCCTGTTTCAGTGCTGTATCTCTAAAAAAAAAATTCATTTCTTTCAGCCTTCAAGGAACAAATGGGATATTCCACGGTGACACAAATAGAAGACTCAATGATTGCCAGATTTTGAAATGGTCCATTTGTGGACCTGGTGATCAGATTTCTACAAAAATACTTAATAAGGACAAAGGATTGTTAGAGACAAGATCATGGAGAAAAGGACTTGAGTCATCATTTAAGTTTCTGACTGATAATGGAGGTGAATTTTCCAATGACCAGTTCAGAGAATGTGTAAAAATTTGAATCATGAATATTTGGTCATGAATATCATAACTGAAAGTCCTTTCAGCAATGGACTCGGTGAAAGGAATCAAGCAGTGATTGATAAATGCTGCATAAAATTTTAGCTGATCAACCAGACGGCAAGTTAACAACCATCTTGGCACGGATGGATTATGCAAAGAATTCACTCCAGATGGTCCCTATCAATTAGTCTGTAGACAAAATCTGGAATTGCCTTTAGTGCTGTGCGATGGTCCTCCTAGCTCTAGAGGGTATCACAATTAGTTCCATATTTTCTGCACATTTGGATGCTTTGCATGCATGGAGACAGGGTTTTATCAAGGCTGAGGTCGCGGAGAAAATTCAGAGAACACTGAGGGATCATATAAGACCATTTGAAACAGAATTTAATTCAGGAGATTTGGTGCATTATAAAAGAGAGAGTTATAAGGAATCGAAAGACCCTGGTGAGGTAATCAGTCATGATAGTAAGACAGTACTTGTCAAACATGGCACCCAAACAGTTAAAGTTCATTCCTCATGATTAATTAGAATTACTTACAAAATCTTAGACTCTGAGCAGCTGGTAGAAGTAAACGAGGCACCTTCTGCCTCAAATGCTCATGTATTTTGTGATGAAGGTGTTGAGGAACAGAATGCAGTTGATCAAGGGCTGGATAGTGGTAAAATGAGTAATCATGACACACATGAGTTATCACATCCACAGGCCAATTGCCCAGAATGACATATATTCCAAAGGGGTCTAGTGAATAGATGGATGCAACAATTGTAGGATATGCAGGAAAAAACTACTGGCAACTTTAAATATTGGTTGAATGTTCAGAATGATGGCCAAGAAGTGAAGACCATGGACTGGCAGAATGAGATGAAAGAGTAGGGAGTAAGAAAGCACAGTGCAAGTACTGATAGTGGATCTGGGAGTGACTATTGCATCAGAAAGCCATCACATAATGGAGAAAGACCCTCCGATAGTGTAAGAGGGAGATCTCACAGTTGTAGCCTTGACAGACATAAAATTGCAAGTAGGGGCTGTAGCTTTAATTGATTAGACAATGAAATAAAGGCCACAGAGCAGTTTTGGAACCGAACTAGAAGGGAGAAGTTCTTATGATTGTGAGGTTTTGGTGGCTGCCAACAAGCTGGAGGATAAACTAATAAGACAGGCAAAACAAATGGAATTAGATAATTGGGGAGAGTTTGGAGTTTATTCTGAGGTACCAGCTAAGGGGCAACCAGCTTTGTCACATGGGTGGATTTGTACTGAAAAAGTCCTTGCAGATGTCACTTATAAGGCTAAAGCAAGGCTTGCTGCTAGGGGTTTTGAAGTGAAACTGGTGATACATTTGTTAGAGTGGACTCCCCCACAGCTGCAAAAGTAATCTTGAAAATATTAGCTCTTTTGGCCACATAAAAGCCACATTTTTTCAGGGTGATACTTTTCAGAGATAAGTGTTTCTGAAACTGCCCAAAGAGGCAGCAGATGCAGAAAGAAAACTATGCAAACTAAACAAATGTGTCTATGGCCTGAATGATGCTTGCAGGGTGTGGTATTTTTTGGTGAGATCTCTCGATGAAAATAGGCTGTGTAAAACTAAAAGTGGATATTTTATTGGTATCATAAAAGAAAACTTTCAGGAATCTTCAGGATACATGTTGATGATTTCTTATGGGGTGGTACTGTGGAATTTGAGAAATGTGTTATTAATAAGATTAGAGTAGAATTTAAAATTGGGAATCAGGCTTGTGGGGCTTTTAAATATATTGGTTTAGATATTAATCAAAGTACCTCTGGAATAACTTTAAATCAACATTCTTATTTAGAGAGTATTACTCCCATCCTGGTTAATCTCACTAGGTCCTCACAGAAAGATGATGTTATATCAAAAGAAAAGACAGAGAAATTGCAACGTTTGATTGGTCAGTTGAACTGGTTGGACACTCAGACAAGACCAGATGCTAGTTTTGATGTGATGGAGTTAAGTACTATAATGAAACACACTGAAGTCAAGAATATATTAAGGGCACGGATTTGTAAAAGGCAGATCATCCTTGACTAATCTAATTCAAATTTTTGATGAAGTAACAGAAGGTTGATGAAGGGAATGCAGTGGATGTTTTCTTGATTTTAAAGAAGCAGTTGAAAAGGTACCACATAAGAGCCTGGTTAACAAAATTTATGCTCTGGAATAGGAGGGCCAGTGTCCAATTGGATTTTAAAAATGGCTTAAAGACAGAAAACAGCAAGTCGTAGTAAATGGTTGTTTTTCAGACTGGAGGATGGTAACAATGGTGTTCCCCCAAGGGTCAGTGTTGGAACCACTGCTTTTTTTGCTAGATATAAAATGACTTGGATCTTAGAATACAGAGCGGAATCTCAAAATTTGCTGATGATGCCAAACCTGGAGGCGCGACAAACACTGAGGATGATGTGAATTGCCTGCAGCAGGACATAGATAGGCTACCATAATGCGCATAGAGGTGACAGATGGAATTTAATACTGACAAATGTGAGGTGATGCATGTTGGCAAAAGGAATTAGGAAGAGGCAATATATACTTAACGGCACAGTTCTAAAGAGTGTGCATGAACAGAGGGACCTGGGGGTGCATGTGCATCGATCTTTGAAATTGGCAGGACATATTGAGAGAGTGGTTAGTAAAGTATATGGGATCTTTGGCTTCATAAATAGAGGCATTGAATGCAACAGCAGGAAAGTTACGCTGAACCTTTATAAAGCTCTGGTTAGGCCCCAACTAGAGTACTGTGTTACCACACTTTAGGAATGATGTGAGGGTTCTTGAGAGGGTGCAGGGGAGATTTACCAGAATGGTTCCAGGGATGGGGAATTTTAGCTACAAGGTTAGGTTGGAAAACCTAGGGTTGTTCTCATTAGAACAAAGGAGATTGAGGGGAGATTTAATCAAAATGTACAAGGTTATACATGCTTTAATAACCTGGAACATGCTGCCCACAAGTGTGGTAGAAGCGGAGACAATCATTGACTTCAAGAGGAGATTGGATAGCCACTTGAAGAAAATAGACTTTCAGTACCATGTGGATCGAGTGGGGGAGTAGGACTGACTGAATAGCTCTGTGGAGAGACAACATGAACTTGATGGGCCGAATGGTCTAATTCTGTGCCATAAATGACTCTATTGCTCTATGGCAAACAAGACATTAAAAAAATTAAGACAAAAGCAAATTACTATGGATGTTGGAAATCTGAAATAGAAGCAGGAAATACTGGAAATACTCAGCAGTTCTGGCAGAATCTGTGGAGAGAGAAACAGAGTTAACATTTTAGGTTTGTGGTCTTTTATCAGAACTTAAGTTCTGAACTGAGTTCTGATGAAAGGTTCACACATCTGAAACTTTAAATAGGCACTGTGCTTGTTGGGTTAGGAGGTGCATGCTTGTAATGTGTAACTCTTTAAATAAATGTTAATAGAATTGTGCAAAGATTGACTCCAGTTCTATCCTTCACCAACAGGTTTTCTGTATTATAACACTGAAGCCCTGTCTCACCAATTAGCCACCTACATAACTCCAGTAGCAACTATAAACTGAAGCAACAAAGCAACTAAGGTTTTCCAGACATCATTAACTGTACGCATATAAATATTTGTGTGAATTAATATTACCAAGTGTACTCCTGCATGTGGTATGTGTCTCTAGTGTGTTTTTCTCTTGTTTGAACCCTTGTGACTTGTCAGCATCTGCAGAGTTTCTCCATTTGGTTCCTATGTTGAAGAAGTAGCAGTGTTGAATGGGTGTTTGCCCGACTGACAAGCTGCATTGGCCAAGAATTATTGCTTTCAAAGACACCTTCTGCCATTTGTGCAAGGTTTGGTGATGCTACATAAGAGTACCAATTGACTACTGCTATGCTTTTTCCACTCATTCACTATTTGAGAGAATCTTCCCATGAGATCCATTGATCTGTCTGTGAGTAGATCATTGTTTCTATCTGTTTTTTCCAAGAGGGTCAAAGCTAGCCATGATTGCTTTCTGGGTTTTAGATCCCTAAGAGTCCATACAAGCAATGGGAACATCCATGAGAATTACTCCTACTTGAAAGTATCTTTCATCAATGCTTTGGTGATAATTGTGATCCACACCACAGATCTACTACTTTTTACATTGATAGGAACAGATTAATATTGGCTATATAAATTGCCAATGTTGAGAATGTGCTTCTATCAATTATAAATACAATCAAAAATATTTCTACTTACAGGTAAAATAATGGTAGGGGAATTTGCCAGGCCAGCCATAGTGGTAGCACTCTTCCATCTGTGTCAGAAGTTAGTGCGCTCAACCACCAGTCCAGGCTAATGTTGTATCCAAGCAGTACTGAGGGTGCACTGCACTGTTAGAAGTGCCATATTTCGGATGAAACATTTAACTGAGGTCCTGTCTGCCCTCTTGGGTGGACGATAAAGAGCATTATTTAGATAAAGTACAGTAATGTTCCCCTCGGTGACCCGGCCAATATTTATCCCTCAACCAGTAACTAAAAAACAGTTGCCATTATCTCATTGCTGTTTGTTGGAGCTTGCTGAGTGCAAATTCGCTACTGCATTTCCTACATTACAACTGTGATGACACATCAAAAGTACTTCATTGGCTGTAAAGCAGTTTGGGACACCCTGAGGTGGTGAAAGACACGATATAAATGCATGTCTTTTTAAACCCTTTAAATACATACCCTGGACTTTGAATTCAGCATTCCAATTTCTACATCTCTCTTCAATCTTTTCCTTCTGCATTTGAACAGACCAAGGAGACAGTTTTTGATTCTTAGTATTAAACTGATGCATGATTTTGGAGTCGGTACAAGACTGAATGGAGGGGGTAAGGTTTTCCCGTGGTCAAAGTAGAATAGCCACAGCTTTGAACGAGCAAACTTCCATTCCACATCTGCATCATCCTAAGGGAAAATAAAAATAAAAGGCATAATCTGATTGTTAGTAACAAAAAAAATGCAAATAACAAGCTCAGTAAAAAATAATTTCAACAATTCAGATTGCATGTTGCAAGGGAATAAAAGTTTATTTGTGAAATCATTTGAAAATAAAATTGTTGACATTGTTTTAAATCATGTTTCCCTGCCCCAACTATCACCATATCTCTGTCCCTGCCCAATTGCTATCATTCCCCCCACCACCACCCCCCTCCCCCCACCCCGATCGCCACTGCTCTCTGCCCAGATGCCTCCTGCTCCCCCAATCAGCACCTCTACCTTCCCGATTGGCATTTGCTCACCACCCAATTGCCATCTTTCTTCCCAATCGCCACCACTGCACCCCTCCCCCGATCCTCAATCACCACTGGTCCATCGCCCACCCCCAATCTTGACTGCTCCATTGCCCCTATCTTTACCGCTCAATGTCCCCCTGCCCATTGGCATATCTCTGTCCCCCCATCCGCGATCGCCACCACTGCACACTGAGATGGCCATGACTCCCAGCAATTTCCACTGCTCTACTGCCGCCCAACACCCCCCCCCTCACCCAATTGCCAACACTCAGTCTTCCAAATTGCCATGGTTCCATCCCCACGTAATCGCCACCACTCCCCCTGATCGCCACGCGTCTATCCCACAATCATCAATGCTTTTCCTGATTGGCACCACTCTGTCTCCTCCCAATTGTCACTGCAGTGCCCACAATTGTCCCCACCCCAATTGTCACTGCTTAATTCCCTACCAATTGCTACCACTTTATCCTCCAATCATTTTTTGAGGATGTTACTTGCAGCATAGATAAAGGAGAACCAGTGCATGTGGTGTATTTGGATTACAGAAGGTCCCACATAGGAGGTTAGCAAACAAAATTAGAGCACATGGGATTGGGGATAATATACTGCAATGGATTGAGAATTGGTTAACAGACAGAAAGCAGAGAGCAGGAGTAAATGGGTCGTTCTCAGGTTGGCAAGCTGTTATTAGTGGGGTACCACAAAGATCAGTGCTTGGGCCACAGATGTTCACAATCTATATAAATGACTTGGATATGGGGACCAATTGTAATATTTCCAAATTTGCAGATGACACAAAACTAGATGGGAATGTAAGTTGTGAGGAGGATGCAAGGAGGCTTCAAGGGGATGTGGACAGGCTATGTTAATGGGCAAAAACACAGCAGATGGAATATAATGTGAATAAGTGTGAAGTGATCCATTTTGGTAGAAAAAACAAAAAGGCAGAGTATTTCTTAAATGGTGCGAGGTTGGGAAATGTTGATGTCCAAACAGACCTGGGTGTCCTTGTTCATGAGTCACTAAAAGCTAGTCTGCAAGTGCAGCAAGCAATTAAGAAGGCAAATGGTATGTTGGCCTTCATTGCAAGGGGATTTGAGTACCGGAGTAAAGATGTATTGCTGCAATTGTATAAAGCCTTGGTGAGACCACACCTGGAGTCTTGTGTATAGTTTTGCCATAGACGGAGTGCAACGGAGGTACACCAGACTAATCCCTGAGATGGAGGGATTGTCTCGTGTGGAGAAATTGCAGAAACTGGACCTGTAATTCTGTAGACTTTCAAAGAATGAGAGGTGATCTCATTGAAACTTACAAAATTCTTACTGGGCGTGACAGGGTGAATGTGGGCAGATGTTTCCTCTGGCTGGTGAGTCTAGAACAAGGGGACACAGTCTCAGAATAAAGGGCAGGCCATTTAAGACTGAGATAAGGAGGAATTTCTTTACTCAGAGGGTGGTGAATCAATGGAATTCTCTACCCCAGAGGGCTGTGGAAGCTCAATCATTGAGCACGATCAAGATAGAAATCGATAGACTTCTGAATACTAACGAGATCAAGGTATATGGGGATAGTGGGAAAAATGGTGTAGAGGTAGATGATCAGCCATGATCTATTTGAATGGTGGAGCAGGCTTGATGGGCCAAATGGCCGACTCCTGCTCCTTTTTCCTATGATCACCACCACTCTGTCCCCCAATTTCCACAACTCCACTCCCTCTAATCACAATTGCTTCCTTCCCCCGATCACCACTGCTCCAATTCCGATTGCCCCCGATCACCAGCTCTTCCTTTCCCCCAATTTCCACTGCTCCCTTCCATTCAATTACCACTGCTCCCTTCCCCCGATCGCCATCACTCCATTCCCCCAAATGCTATCAAATCCTTCTCCCCCGACTACCATTGCTCTCTTCCCCCGATCATGATCGCTCTCATGATCGTCACCGCTCCCTCCTCCTGAACGGGACTACTCCAATCCCCCAATCACCACCACTCCATCCCCCTGATCCCCACTACTCTGTTCTCCCAATCAATGCGGCTTGCTCCATTCCAATGAACCTATTTTCCTTTGGTCAGACCACCTGATATTGTGGCTGCCCGGAAGCAGTGGGTTGCCCTGGTTGCTTGATTTATGGCTGTTGCCCACTATCCTAATGAGAGACGGTCTCAAATTGAACTGGCACTCCTGACAGGATGATCAGGCATTGAGTTTGTAAACTCTCCTTTGATTTTTTCAAATCCAGCCCACGTATTGCTGCTCTCCAAGATGGCTGTAACTGAAATGCATTTGGGCAGGATCAGACCACTTGGTTCAGTTTGTTATGCAGCAAAAAAAAAACATACTATTTAGTTCAATTTGATATTAAAATGGCAATTTCACAAAGTTTTTTTATTTGTTCAGGGGATGTGGGTGTCATTGGCTGCCCATCACTAATTGCCCTTGAGAAGGTGGTGGTGAGCTGCCTTCTTGAACTGCTGCAGTCCATGTGGGGTAGGTACATCCACAGTGCTGTTGGGAAGGGAGTTCCAGGATTTTGACTCAGTGACAGTGAAGGAACGGCGAAATAGTTCCATGTCAGGATGGTGTGTAGCTTGGAGAAGAACTTGCAGGTGGTGGTGTTCCCATGCATCTGCTGCCCTTGTCCTTCTAGGTGGTAGAGGTCCTGGGTTTGCAAGGTGCCTTAAGAGTGATGTCCCTTTGAGATCTCACTATACTAATGAGCTAAGTACCAGGATGCAGTCATGTGACTCAAAGCCAGAGTCACTCTGCAACTGTAACACCCAGATGAAGGTTCTGTAAATAGTTTGCTCTGTACTGTATATACTTGTTTAGCTGATAATAAACCTGTTAGAGATCTTCACCATCATTGGACTCCACGTATCTCATTTATGTTGCACCAGGCAACATAAAGAACTCATTCCATGGTGGTAGCTGTGGTGAAAAGACAAAGTCTAATTTGAAGACCACGGGGAAAACAGCTGTGAAAATGACCCTTCCTACAGCCACAAGAGTGCAAGTTCAAAAAAAATACTGACCCAAACAGTGGAAGGAAAGAAGAACTTATCTCCAGCTGTCGAAGATAGAGCACAGAACGACAGGCTGCAAGTAAATTCCTGCAATCGGGTGAGTCATTGTGCCAATGGTCAAGGGATACTGGTTAAAAAAAACTTTGAAGTGCTGAAAGGATTGATTTTTTTTTTGAAGGCTCCCTGTAAAAAGGAACAGGAGGGCTTGGTTCCTCTCTCAGGCTGACCATTACAGAAGGTGCCCCATAGCAAAAGGTTCAGGAAACTTCCGAACACTGCAGAGTCTCCATTCATGCAGCCAAAGTTTTAAAAAATCATTAAATCACTCGAGCATGGCGAACATAAACAAACTCTAGAAAAATAAACAATTGAACTGTCTATTGAACAGCTGTGTAAACAGACAAGCTTTAGTGCTGCAAGCAAGATAAACAGAGAACACTGTGCCTGCTCCTCTTCATCAAAGTAGCCAGTCTAAACAACAGAAAATTTCTTAAAGGGAAACAGAACAGTCATAGAACAAGTCTTAAAGCAAGTTTTAAGCAAAAGAACAGCAGAAAGGTGAATGCCAAATTGCCCAGCATGAACTGGAAGGCCATTGATATCCTATCCAAGTTCAAACTTTTCAAACAGAGAATGCAGTTATGCTTCACAGACCAAATGATTGTAGAACCAGAGAAACAAGCTCTAAAAATACTGATTGTAGTTGGAAATGAGGGGTTGCACAGAATCAATGCCTCTAGCTTATCTGAAGAGGACCAGAAAGATATAGAAAGTGCTAGAAGATCAGCTCCGATTAAGAGTGAATTTTAGAATTCACCGTCTGGAACTGATGTCCTACAGGCAACAGACACAGGAATCAATAGATCAATTCGTCAGTACATGCCATAGTAAGGGCAATGAATGTGATTTTTCAGAAACTGAGCTGTCAGAGAGACTAATGGAGCTGATGATTGTCTCAACACCCATTGAGGCATTTCAGAAAGACCTCTTGGGGAAAAGGAAAGGTCACGGCACTGATGCGCTGTTGGAAGATGGCAGGAAATACAAAGCCATTGTAGCTGGACAACAGCATCTGCAAGCACTAGGTGAAGCCAACATTATTGGCACGATAACCAGGTCAAGAAAAGCAAACAAGCTGTGTGGTACATGTGGCTTGTATGATTTGTCCCACTCACTGCGAAGTCGTCCTGCATTTCAAGACCTTTGCAAGGCGTGTGGTGCAAAAAGACACTGGGCCCGTCTATGCAAGAAACCTGGCTCCAAAGATGCAGCCAGAAGTCACAGTAGGACACAAAACAAAGATGACAGATGCAGCAACAGGGCAACAGCAGCAAGGAAAACGCCAGACACATGCGTAAATGCAAGCCGATACACAAAATCCACTGCGAAACAGACCTGAGACAAGACTCGGAAAGGAGCAACTCTCCATCAGAAGACAAACAGGCATTTCACATTGTGAACCTGACACATTGTGTTGATGAGGTCAAACAACTGGAAGCTTTCACCACTATTAACATCATGTGTCCAAAGAAAGCTGGCAAACATACACTTAGGGTTAAGACTGACAACGGAGCCAGTGCAAATATCCTACCAGTCCAAATCCTGAAGGATATGTATTGGAGTCGTTCGAAATCAATAATACAACTGACAACTGCAAAGTTATCTGCATACTATGGGTCACCCATCCCTTGCAGTGGCACACTAATAATACAATGCAGCTATGGCAAATTGGCATGGAAACCACAAATATTTTACCTGGTAGACACGAGCGGTGGCAGGACTACCAGCGTGTAAGGACCTCAACATCATAACCAGCCACGAGCTCACCAAGGTACAAATTTCAGCAGAAGAGTCCAAGGGTATCCACATTGAGTCATGGTCCTTCCAGGATCTCAGTGGTTCTTGTTTGGAAAGTATCAGCCCTTCTCAGAGATGCCACACCAAGAGAATGAAGATCCAAACTCAGATGGTGAAAGTTCTTTGTCAACAGACAGTGTTTCCTCGCATTCCAGCAACTCAGAAGAAGAGATTGATATTGTCACTACTGAGAAGGAAAGGCTGGCAGTGGGGAGCATTAGCAAGGGGAAATCTCCAAGGACCAGAACCCACTCACAGATTCTGGCCAGCAGCAAACAGTGCAGTCTGGAAATCCAGCAACAGCGCAACTATGCTACGCCCTCACTTCTGCTCTCGGGAGAACCACCAGCAATTAGCCAAAATAGACAGGTACCTCCATGAGGCCAAGTGCTCCTCCTCCAACAAGTCCTCGACCTTGAGCCCCAGGTCTTCAGACACGGAGGATGAGGAGAGGTGAAGGACACATAACGTCCTGAAGAGACAGAGGAGGAATGAGTTGAAGCATCGTCTGTTGGCTCTTCAAGATGAGATGCCGGAACTTTCCAAGAATGACAAGGCCTCAAAAATGCTCATCTTGAGAAAAGCAACAGAGTATATTAGCAGGCTGAAGGCAGAGTAACAGAAACTAAATGCAGAGAGGGAGAAACTTCAGAAAAAACAGCAACAGAAGAGACCCAAATTCCCTGAACAAGAGTTGTCAAACTACTGAAATGATATACAGACTTTTAAGCCTCTGCACTTGTAGATTTCACAATCCCTATCCTTGTACCTGTAAATTTTATAATCTATATCCCATACAATTAACTTTATCTAAGTTTATGTGTTTTTACTTGTCGCATACGAGACTTATCTTTGGAAAGAAAGGAGATTTTGTATGATTGCCTTAAGAGTGATGTCCCTTTGAGATCTCACTATACTAATGAGCTAAGTACCAGAATGTAGTCATGTGACTCAAAGCCAGAGTCACTCTGCAACTGTAACACCCAGATGAAGGTTCTGTAAATAGTTTGCTCTGTACTGTATATACTTGTTTAGCTGATAATAAACCTATTAGAGATCTTCAGCATAATTGAACTCCATGCATCTCATTTATGTTACATCAGACAACATAAAGAACTTATTACAGGTGCCTTGGTTATTTGCTGTAGTGCATCTTGTGGATGGTATGCACTGCTGCCACTGTTTGTCGGTGGTAGAGGGAGTGAATGTTAAATGTTTGTGGATGGGGTGACAATCAAGCGGGCTGCTTTGTCCTTGAGTGTTGTTGGAGCGGCACACATCCAGGCAATTGGAGAGTATTCCATCACACTCCTGTCTTGTGCCTTGTAGATGGTGGACAGGCACTGGGAGACAGGAGGTGAGTTACTTGCCACAGAATTCCCAGCTTCTGACCTGCTCTTGTAGCCATAGCATTTATGTGGCTGGTCCAGTTCAGTTTTTGGTTAATGGTGACCCTGGTGACCCCCAGGATGTTGATAGTGGGGAATTCAGCGATGGTAATTGCATTGAATGGCAAGGGGAGATGGTTAGATTCTCTCTTGTTTAAGATGGTCATTGCCTGGCACTTGTGTGGCATGAATGTTACTTGCCATTGTTCAGCCCAAGCCTGGAGGTTGTCCAGGTCTTGCTGCATATGGACAAGGGCTGTTTCAGTATCTGAGGAGTTACGAATGGTGCTGAACATTGTGCAATCATCAGCAAACATCCCCACTTCTGATCTTATGATAGAGGGAAGGTCACTGATGAAGCAGCTGAAGATGGTTGGGCCTAGGACACAACCCTGAGAAACTCCTGCAGTGATGTCTTGGAGCTGAAATGATTGAAAGATAGCCCATGAGGAATAATAGAAATGGCACAAAATGACATTCATGAATTTGGAGGTGCTCTTCAGAAGCAGATGGTGAATGCACATTTTTGGGTCAGAACAGATAGCATGTTGCAATGCTGTCAGGCCTGGGAGTATTTGATACTGACCCTCTGTGCAAATTGGAGACAAAACCTGTTCCCATTGATTGAGCTATAAACAATGTTGGCTTCAAGGGTAATGGACATAAATGCCCTGATATTAATTGGGCGCCAGGGAGGATGCAGGGAAGACCTAAATGGCTGAAGAACCCGGCACAGCCAGGGACGTGGAGGCCCTTCTGAGCTTACCTCGAGGACCTCGTTAATATATTATAGGGCCGCCTCCCTCCTGGCAGCCAGCCAAATGGACAGCCTGGCCGGCGGGCAAGAAGGACCGCTGGCGGCAGGAGGCAGCAACCAGGAACCTTTGGGTCAGTCCCCAGCATTGAGAAGGAAGCATCAGCAATTAGGCGGGCTGTGGGGAGGTCGGTAATCATGAAGTATGGGAGGAGATTGGCATCGGAAAGGATAGGGCAAGGTCAGCGACCGGGAGAGATGTTAGGGGAGGCCAAAGGTTTTCTTGTGGGGCATGCAGCGGGGAGGGTGGGTGGGTGCACTCCTGGTCCTCCTGACCCACAAGTGGTGTGAAAAGAACCATTTACCTTGGAGAGCCACCAGCTCCTGCCTTGATCAACTGCTGGAAAACACCTAGCTCGGGCCTCCCCCACAGTTACCATTAAATTTAAGTCACAGCACCAATGATGTCATTAGGCCACATTTTATTATGTTAATTACACTTCTGCCTGCCTTTTGAGGGAGACTCAATCATGGTCTGATTTCTGTAATTGAAAATTTAAAGGGTGTGGGCAGAATGTCAAGTTGATCAAACCTGATATTTCAACCCCACCGCACCAAACCTTCTCCCTCCTTTCCTGGTGATTAAATTTGAGGACAGTATTTTCATAGTAACCAAAGCATTAAAGCACTCAGTACATCCTACCTCAATTTCCTGATATGAGCTATTGATCATGGCAATCAGCATGTTGAGCAAGACCACCACCATAGTAACATTGTATATTCCGTATAAAACATATCCAATGTTCTCAATGAATTTGTGGTCATATTTGAGGACAACAGAAGATACTTCAGACAAACCAAAGATTGACCAAAATAGCGTCTTGAAACTTTCTTCAACACTGAGGAAGGAAATAGATTTAAATTTATTAGATGTCATTGTGACAGTATACTTTGTTAAACTGTTAATAATTTAAAATATGTTTGAAAAGATAAGACCTGATTGTTATACTACATAATAGGCACATAAAATTTATTTGCAGGTAAAATACTTTAAAATTTAGCTTTTTAATAAAGTTGTTTAAAATTAAGTTTTTTATTTGGCTTCCTTCTGTTTTCTACCCTAATGTTAACTAACAATGGTAGAACATTATGGTCACTAAATTATAAATGTTCCCTCAGTTGTACTTTGCTTATTGCACCTCCTCATTCATTAAAACTAAAATCCAAAATTGCATTACCCTTTGTGGATTCTTTAACATACTCTTTTTGAGATAAGTCACCTTAGCATCACTACTGAAGACTTGGCTCTCATTTGTCATCGTCTCCCATAAAACGGCATCAACCTCCCTTTGATATGTATTTGCATATTCTTATTATTAAGGTTTTCCCTTTACTGTCCTTAATTTTATTCAAATAGGTTCAGTACCACTTCCAGCATCCAGCTCCATTGTAAAAAGTCGCTCTTTCAAACATAATGTCACCCCATATCCTGCCTTACCCATACAAAACCCTGCATGTTAACTCTGCAATCTTCACAGAATTGTTATATCACTAAAGGAGGCCATTCAGCCCATTGTGTCTGCACCGGCTCTCTGAAAGAGCAATTCACCTACTGCCACTCCCCTGCCTTCTCCCCATAACCCTGCACATGCTTCCTTTTCAGATAACAGTGTAATTCCCTTTTGAAGGCCTCTATTGAATCTGCCTGCACCGCACTCTTAGGCAATGCTTACCATAGCTTAACCACTCACTGTGTGAAAAGTTTTTCTCATGTCACCATTGCTTCTGTTGGCAATTACTTTAAATCTGTGCCCTCTTGTTCTTGACCCTTTCACAAGTGGGAACAATTTCTTCCTATCTACTCTGTCCAGACCCCTCATGATTTTGAATACCTCTATCAAATCACCTCTCACTCTCTTCTCCAAAGAAAACAGTCCTAACTTCTCCAGTCTATCTCTGTAACAGAAGTTCCTCATCCCTGGAAACATTCTTGTCATAGCTCATAGTGCTACAGCACTGAAACAGGCCCTTCAGCCCACCAAGTCTGTGCCAACCAACAACCACCTATTAATACTAATCCTACATTAATCCCATATTCCCTACTACATCCCCACCATTCTCCTATCACCTACCTACACTAGGGCCAATTTACAATGGCCAATTTACTTATCAACCTGCAAGTCTTTGGCTGTGGGAGGAAACCAGAGCACCTGGCAGAAACCCACATGGTCACAGGGAGAACTTGCAAACTCCACACAGGCAGTACCCAGAACTGAACCCAGGTCACTGGAGCTGTGAGGCTGCGGTGCTAACCACTGCACCACTGTGTCACCCTAAATCTTTTCTGCACTCTGTCCAATGCCTTTACATCTTTTCTAAAGTGCGGCGCCCAGAACTGGACACAATACTCCAGCTGAGGCCAAATTAGTATCTTCTATAAGTTCAGCATAATCTCCTTGCTCTAGTATTCTTTGCCCCTAATACTAAAGCTTAGGATACTGTATGCTTTATTAGCCACTCTCCCAACCTGTCCTGCCACCTTCAATGACTTACACACATTTACACCCAGATCCCTCTGCTCCTGCACCTCCTTTAGAATTGTACCCTTTATTTTATATTGTCTCTCCATGTTCTTCCTACCAAAATTAATCACTTCACATTTCTCTGCATTGAACTTCGTCTGCCACTTGTCCACCCATGCTACCAACTTGTCTATGTCCTTTTTTAAGTTCTGCACTATCCTCCTCACAGTTCACAATGCTTCCAAGTTTCATATCATCTGCAAATTTTGAAACTGTGCCCTGTACACCAAGGTCTAGGTCATTAATTTATATCAGGAAGAGCGAGGGTCCCAACACTGACCCCTTTGGAACTCCACTACAAGCATTCCTTCAGCCCGCAAAACATCCATTAACTACTACTCTCTGTTTCCTGTCACTCAGCCAATGTTGTATCCATGTTGCTACTGTCCCTTTTATTCCATGAGCTATAACTTTGCTCACAAGTCTGTTGTGCGGCACTGTATCAAATACCTTTTGGAAGTCCATGTACACCACATCAACAGAATTGCCCTCATCAACCTTCTCTGTTACCTCTTCAAAAAACTCCAGCAAGTTAGTCAACCAGGATTTTCCCTTAACAAATCCATGCTGGCTTTCCTTAATTAGCCCGCATTTGTCCATGTGACTATTAACTTCATCCCAAGTTATTGTTTCTAGAAGTTTTCCCACCACTATAACTTCCCTCAGTATCCTTGGATGCATCTCATCTGGGTCTGGTGCTTTCTCAACTTTAAGTATAGATAGCCTATCTAAAACCTCCCCCTTATCAATTTTAAATCCTTCTGGTGCATTAATTGCCACCTTTTTCACCGTGGCCTGGGTAACATCTACTTCCTTGGTAAAAACAGATACAAAGTTTGCATTTAATACTTCAGCTATTCCCAATGCCTCCATGTGTAAATCCCCTTATTGGTCCCTAATCAGCCCAATTCCTCCTTTTACCACCTTTTTACAATTTATATGTTAATAGAAGACTTTGGGATTCCCTTTTATGTTAGCTGCCAGTCTCTTTTCATTCTCTCTCTTTTCTTCTTTTACTTGCTTTTTCACTGCCCCTCTGAACCGTCTATATTCAGCCTGGTTCTTCATTTGATTTCAAACAGATTTCATTCACTCCTATAAATATTAATTTCCTCCCTATGGGCTGAATTTTCAAGCACCACCGACTTTGGGAACGGAGGCATACAGAGCCCAAAAATTACAAGGCAGCCAGGGTGCCAGCTTCTGACCCCGTTCCTGACATCGGCCATTTTGGTGATGCATGTCCAGGGCCTGGGAAGGCCGCCCACCCCCCTGAGGTGGGCAGGCAATTAGGCTCATTAAGATTTTCCAGTTTACCTCCAGTTTCCCAATGCGACAGAGGGCAGATGCACTGCCTGGAGTTGGGCACCCAGTGGCAGGCTGAGGTGCCAGCGCTCCTGGCAGGCCTACAGGTCCTCTTTGCCTGCCTGGGTGGGGTTACAGTCAAAGGCTACCCTGCAGAGGGGCTCCCTCCACCAAAACACAGTGGTGGCTGTAGTATAAGGATGTAAAGGGTTAATGCTGAAGACAGTGTGAGTAACCCCTCCCAATGTAAGAGTGATGATGTCATTGTCACATGAGGTTAGGCTGGAGAGAAGAGAGAGCAGCACGAAGGATGCTAACTTAGGAGGCTTGATGAGAGTGTATATATTATTATGTAAATAATAAACTATTCTTAGTTGACCTTATCCTGAGTCTGAGACTTTCTCCAGAACGTCCCTGTTATGCTACTAAATACAATAACTCACAACACGTTGGCACTTGATCAAATGGCCAAGAAAATTAGAAGATCTCCCTACCTCATGGAGAAGCGCCAGGGGAACAGCAGATCTAGTCGAGGGACTGCAACAAACTCAGGAGTTGCTCCATAGCCACAGATGATGCGGACAGCCTCTCAGACCGCACCACAAAAGCGTGGGTATCTGCATTGGTACATCCAGGTCAGTGATCGGGTCTGAGTTTCAGCACCAGGCGACAGTCCAGGATTGGGTAAGAGATTTGTACAGAGGCTACTAACAGTAACGGTGGACTGGACCAAAGTTTCAGATAGGGAAGTCGCTCTCAGGGGAAGAGATGACTTGGGAGTCAGCTGGAGTCGGCAGCCATTGCTCAGCCAGACCGTGAAAAGAAAACGTGGGAAAGGTTGGAAAACGCGGGAAATCCCCAAAAGACTGCAAAAAAACTCCATTCAAGCCTGCGAGATTTTAAAACAAAGGGGAACACTCTAAAAAGCCTTACCAGAGTAAAGAAAGTAATATGGATACAAAATTCGGAATGCCAGAAAGTTTTCAAGATCTAGAAGGACCCAATCAGGTTCAAAATTGTCTTATTTGGAGGAAAAGATTCCTAAGGTTTAGGATTGTTTCCCAACTCCATACCAAGTCAGAAGTTGAACAGGTCAACATCCTTTTATATTCAGTAGATGCGACTGCAGACAACATAATTGTGAGGCAAGGGGTAAATAAGGCTTCTGATAAATTTGAAGATGTCCTTCAAGCTTTTGATAAATATCTTCACAGCAATAAAATCCTGGAAAGGGCCAAATTTAATAAATGGGGCGCAGAAGATTGGCAAATCTGTTGCGAATATGGTGAATTAAAGGCAGAACTCTTCAGAGACAGAATAGTTGTCAGCATAATTGAAGAATCTTTGTCAGAGCTTTTGCAGTCAATAGAGGATCTTACACTTGAAAAGGCCATTCACCTTGTAAGACAGGCTGAAGTTCACAAACAAAATAGGGTCATTCTGTGGGCTGAAGACAAGCCATGGATGAGAAGTCCAGCAATGGTACAGGTTGTGAAGCCAAGGTCTGAGAAACACTTTGTGGTAAAGAAGACACACACAGGTGAGAAGATGCATGATACCGGGAAACCGTGCCAATGCTGTGAAGCCAGGAAGACCCACAGTGGTAAAAAGACTGGACATTATGGGAAAATTTGCAATTGCAAAACTTCTTCACTCAAGAGTGCAAAGCAGAAGACTTTCACACAGAGAGCAAGTGCATCAGTGTCCAGAAGATAAAACACCAGGAGATTTCCTAGGAGAAATAAATGACCCAAATCAAGGATTCTGGACGGCCAACATCTACGTAAATGGGAACCTCACGAATTTTAAACTGGATTCAGGTGCTAGTGTCACAGTTCTGTCAGACCAAGAGCCATGGTTGGTGAAACATTGCCGACAACCAGCGGATACACAGTTGCATGGTCCAGGCAGGACACAACTGAGAGTAAAAGGCAAACTCTCCAACACAGAGGGAGACAAATCATGGAGAGCTCATATGTCTTGTATAATCAAGAATTTTCTTTACTAAGTAGAAAAGCATGCTTTGACCTGTATTTGATCAAGAAGATAGAAAAAGTCAAGAAAACGGCTAAAGAATCACTTCCAAACAGAATACCCGAAGCTGTTCACAGGGCTCAGAATACTCAAGATGGAGTACAGAATCACACTCAAGGAAGGGGCCAGGCCAGTGTGTATCTTTACACCCAGAAAGATACAAAAGAGGCGACTTGATTGAAACATATAAGATCCTGAGGGGTCTTGACAGGGCAGATGTGGAAAGGATGTTTCCTCTTGTGGGAGAATCTAGAACCAGGGGTCACTGTTTACAAATAAGGGGTCTCCCATTTAAGACAGTGATGAGGAGAGATTTTTTCTCTCAGAGGGTCGTGAGTCTTTGGAACTCTCTTCCTCAAAAGGCAGTGGAAGCAGAGTCTTTGAATATATTTAAGGCAGAGGTAGATAGATTCTTGATTAGCAAGGGGGGGGTGAAAAGTTATCAGGGGTAGGTGGTAATGTGGAGAAATCAGTTCAGCCATGAACATACTGAATGGTGGAGCAGGCTCAAGGGGCCAAGTGACCTACACCTGCTCCTAATTCATATGTTCGTATACCTCATCCATTATTTAGCCGAGATCAAGACCAATTGGAAGAGATAACAATAATGGGCATTACCTCCCCTGTAACACAACCAACAGAAGAGAGTTCAGCCATGGTTCGTGTCCCAAAACAGAATGGAACTCTGTGCATTTGCGTGGATTTAACACAGCTCAACAAAGCAGTAGCGCATGACATTCAACCAATGTCCACAGTTGATGACAGCTTAGCGAAACTCTCTCAGAAGACCATGTTTACAAAACTCAATGCCAGTAGTGGGTTTTGACAGGTACCCCTGGATGAGACCTCAAGATTATTGACTACATTTATACCCCTTTTGGAAGATTTTGTTTTAATAGGTTTCCCTTTGGAATAACTTCTGCACCAGAGATCTTTCAAAGGTCTATGTCTAACATCTTAGAAGGGCTCAAAGGAGTTATTTGTCACATGGTTGACAATGGACAGTCAGTAGAGGAACATGACCAAAGAGTCTGAACAGTTCGACAGCAACTTCAAGACGCAAGACTTACTCTGTACGAGAAGTGCGAATTTTCCAAGACTTGAATTTGTTTCTTGGGACATAGTGAGCAGAGAAGGTATAATGGCAGATCCACAGAAGACAAGAACCATTACAGAATTTCCTACTCCTACTACTGCTCAGAGATTCCTGGGCATGTTAAACCAACTAGCAAAGTTTCTACCTTACTTAGCACAGATAACTGATCTGCTAAGACAACACCTCAGAAAACAGCAAGCATTGTGTTGGAATTCCCACCAGGAACAAGCATTCAGGAGAATAAAAGAGATGCTTATATCAGTGGACATTTTGGCACACTACAACCCTACGCTACCTATGACGATAGCGGTAGACGCCACCTCAACTGGGTTAGGGGACCGCTGTTTTTCAGGAACAACCTGATGTTTCCCGTAGGCTGATATTCTATACATCAATTGCTTTGTCAGACACAGAGAGCCAGCATGCAGTCATAGAAAAAGAAGCGCTAGCCATTACTTGGGCATGTGAAAAAGTTTCCAACTACATCGTTGGATTGAGTGGCATCATCAAGACAGACCATGAACCTTTGGTATCTTTGTTAGACAAGAAGGAGATTTAAAAATGCCTCCACGAATATAAAGATTCCATCTACGGTTGATGGGATACATATGGGACAGTATACGTCCAAGGGAAGTTGCAATCGTCAGCCAATGCGCTTTCCAGATCAACAGTAGTTCATCCAAGACAGGAGGATGGGAATTCTGTATGCGAGATAGAATCATATTCCTAACATACAGCACAAAATTGGCCAGTGAGCACACAGAAATTGTGGGAAATACGGCATGCCCAAAAAGTGACAAGGACTGTAGTCGCATAAGGCAGTATTGCCACAAGAACGTCCAGGTGGGAGAACAATGACAACATTTTATGAGTATTGGAAATACTTTACCATTATAGACAACTTGTTAACATACAACGACGGACTAGTCATTCCTAGTCCACCGAGATCAGAAATCTTGAATCATTTGCACCAAGGCCATTTGGGTATAACCAAGTGCAGAGCGAGGGCACAATCTTCGGTATGGTGGCCTGGAATATCTAAGGATATCGAGAACGTGATCCAAAACTGTCAGACATGTGCAGTACAGAGACCAGAACAGCTTCCAACCACACCATGGAAACGGCTGAGTATGGATTTAATTATGTTCAACGGGAAATCATACATGATCATCATCGATTACTTCTCAAGGTGGATAGAAGTCAGAAGATTGCATTCTAAAGAGCCCGCCTGCTCTTACTGATCTTGAAAAGGGTACAGCGCAGATTTGCCAGATTGAGACCAGAGCTTAAAGAGTTAAATTATGCGACAGGTTGCATCAACTTGGTTGTTTTCTTTTGAATTTAGACGATCAAGGGATGATCTAAACAAGGTATTATAATGATGAAGGTATTCAATAGGGTAGTTACAGAGAAGCTATTTCCTCTGGTGGGGGA
The DNA here is from genome assembly GCF_036365525.1 of Heterodontus francisci. Lineage (NCBI taxonomy): Eukaryota > Metazoa > Chordata > Chondrichthyes > Heterodontiformes > Heterodontidae > Heterodontus > Heterodontus francisci. The sequence continues at coordinate 243,238,477 of NC_090371.1, forward strand.
ATCCGGAACAAAATGGCATAATTAAAGCTGGGCCATTTAGGAGCGAAATCAGGAACATTTTTGTTAAGTCAGGGTATCAAGGGATATTGAACAAATATGGGTAAATGGAATTGAGATCAGGCATAATCATAGAATAGAATCATAGAAAAGTTACGGCACAGAAGGGGGCTATCCAGCCCATCGTGTCTGCACCTGCTGAAAAAACTAGCTGCCCAATTTAATCCCACCTTCCAGCATTTGGTCCATAGCCTTGTGGGTTACAGCACTTCAGGTGCATGTTCAGGTACCTTTTAAAAGAGTTGAGGGTTTCTGCCTCCACCATCGATCCAGGCTGTGAATTCCAGACACCCACCACCTTCTGGATGAATAAGTATTTCCTAATGTTCCCTCTAATCCTTCTACCAATCATCTTTAATCTGTGCACACTGGTAATTGACCTCTCCACTAGGGGAAACAGGTCCTTCCTGTCTACTCTATCTAGGCCCCTCATAAATTTGTATACTCAATTAAGTCAACCCTCAGCCTCTTCTGTTCTAAGGAAAACAACCCTAGCTGATCCAATCTTTCCTCATAGCTGCAAATTTCAAGCCCTGGCAACATTCTTGTAAATCTCCTCTGTACTCTCTAATCTAGAAGGGCTAAAAGGCCTACTCCTGTTGCCATGTACCTAAGAAACTGAGGCATATTGTTCTCATTGCCAACCTGCCTTGAAAGCAGCTGGCTCAGATTTGAGTCCTTCCTGATCTGTGATTAGGCTAATTGAGTTATATAAATTGGGCAGGATCGGGGACTTGAGCATAAATTACATTAGCATAGAACTAGGTTAGATGTCAGGAAATGTTTGTTTTCTCAGAGGGTCATTGACCTTTGGAACAAGTTATCAGCTCTTGCAGTGAGTGCGGACTTGCTACAAGAGTTCAAAAGTACCCTGGACGAGTTCCTAACTGTGGCTGACATTACAGTGTACAACGAGTAGGTGGAGTATTGGGAGGCGTAACTCTCAGAATCTGGTAATCGCCTTTTGGGACTGCAGAGAAATTTTCTAGATTTTTCTCTTGAAATAGCCAAGGGATTTTTCTTTTCCTTTTGCCTCCCCCAGGAGATTACGTTGTTGCTGGTGGATTGGCAGGAGGCAGGGGCAAGGAGGAGGAGGTCACCATGTTGAGTTGCACCATACCAGAATGGTGCAGTCTTAATGGACCAGCTGGCCTTTTCTTGCTCATCATTTTCAGATGTTCATATGACATTTTTCATCAATCAACTTTAAATTTGCAATCTCTGTAGGTTAATGTGAAATCAGAAATATGCAGTACAAGTGCTTTTTGGAATTACAGAGTTAAGACATTTTAGGGGCACTTTTAACTATCATGCAGATGGATGCTGGAGCACCTAGGTCATTCTCCCGATCTCCCCCACCAGGAGTCCTGGTTTATTTTGAGAGCTGTGTCTCATGCAGTTGGCAAACTGCTCATTCTGAGTGGAGTTCTTGCTTCAGTTTGCCAGCTACAGAATGGCACAATATTTGAAGGCCCAAAAGCTGGCAGGACTATATTCTGAAGGGAAGGGGCAATCGTGGACACCCTAGGGCAGCAAACACCCACATTGTTCTTGCGAAGGTCAGAGGAGAACTCCAGCTCCTTTTCTTTCATAAAAAGTAATTTTAGATTGACCTTTTTGGGACCTCTTTCTGCCTTTGACCGCCAGGTTTTACTGAACGGAGCAACCACGATCCATGCACTGACTAGTTGGGACTCAAAAGTTCATCATCATTGCTCAATGAGGCTCCTACCTAAGTTAAATGGTGGTGAAGTGGGATCAGACAATGGGAAATTGATCACCACAATTTTAACCCTGTTTTCACCAGACAGCGGGAGTTAAAATTGCCCCTATTGATAAGGCAAACGTGAAGGTGCTTCACTCTACATCTACCCATATCTGTACATGCCTTGGCATGCTTACACAGGGTGCCTAAGTTATTTGATTAACACTGATATCTATCATTCTGCCAAGCAAAAGAAATATAATTATGTTATAAAAAAGGGCCCTGTTGATAAGATTTTCTCTTTAAGTAATCAGATTTATCAGAAGATCAAGGATTTGGCAGTGTTGAAAGGTGCACATTGGCGTAACAGTTTGGAGTGCCCGTATACTGCAGCATGAAGCAGTACTAGGTTAGATGTACTAGGTTAGATGTACATTCAATTCCCCACCCTGGTACGTTTCCATTTACATCTCCATCCATGTGGGTATGTACCAAATAGACGTTTAGTGCGGCCTCACTGAAAAATCATAAGGAAATTCACCCGATCCCCCTATTACTCTTATGCACCTTGCAGAAGTTGATTTATAGTGGCATTAGCAGAGGGCTGAAAATAGGTGCCGTGTATGTCTTCTCAGACAAAGTTGGTGTGTGATCTGGAGAAACCAGGGAAGAGGAGAAAGCTAGAGGGAATGTTGTTACATTATAATCATATTAAATAAATTAACAAAATTTATACTCACGTTGTGAAGGCTGGATTTACTTTTGCACCAAGATAGTAGGAATACAGGATGAACATCCCAATCATGAAAGCAAGAAACACCATTATAAAAATGACCATGAATTTGAATATGTCTTTCACCGTCCTTCCAAGGGAAATTTGTAATGGACCAAAGCTTTCATTTGCAGGCAGGATATAAGCGATTCGTGAAAAACTAAGGACAACAGCTATTGCATAGAGACCTTCCGATATGATCTGAGGATCAGAGGGAACCCATCTATCTCTGGCTAAAAAGATAAGAGAAAAATTGTTAGCATAAGAATTACTAAATGTTATGCTTCTGTTTGAAATCACTACAGACTCCATCCCTTTCAAGAAATCAGAATCATTTCTGCATCACATTCTAAAATAATATAAAATTATAATATTTTATGTTATGAATCCTGACTGTGAGCATATGCAAAGTAATGAAGTAATGAAATAGTAAAAGCCTTTAGGTATTCACATGGAGAAAAATGGACAGAATTTGCTGGAGAGACACAACAAGTCAGGTAGCATCTGTGGAGAGAGAAACAGGTTTAGCGTTTCAGGTCAATGACCTTTTGTCAGTTCTGGCCAGGTCATTGATGTGAAATGTTAACCCTATGATTCTCTCTCCACAGATGCTGCCTGACTCACTGAATGTTTCCAGCATTTTCTGTTTTTATTTCAGATTTGCTTTTGAGAGAATAATGGATATCCAAGAGGAGGTCACATAGAGTGAAACAGGTTAACATTTCTGTAATTTGAAAGCCATACAGAAAAACAGAGAAATATATACAGAATAATAAGGAGACTAATATGCTATTATTAGACTTTAGTGGATCAGTTTTTCTCCTTGGTGCAGGGTCACTGGCCACTCCTGTTAATGGACCTCATGTTCCCTACAAACTAAAGTATCTTTACCAGCTCAAAATCTAGGTAAATCTAGTGAACCCTTGTCAATAGGTTCTGGTTTATTAGAATATAGCATGTGCTGCCCTTGGTCTTCTCATCTTTGGAAGACAGAAGAATATACAATGTCAGACAGTAGCTCAGGTTTTAAACCAACTGATTAATTTATTTAACATTTGATAGATAAATGAATGGCACTCAGTACTGACAGTATACTTATAGTAATTATGCTTGAAATGTCAAAATATGAATGATGTTCCTCCTGCCCTAACCTCAGCATAAAATAGATCCTTGAAATATGATTGCTCACTCTTTACATTGTGAATTGTTACCGTAGAGCTTCGTATTAGTCTAGTAACTCTGCATGGCTTCAGAATGACTACTGATTGGAAGAAAGCCAACCACATATACACTCTTCAAAATCCTTTGAAGATAAGTTGAAACAAAGGACATTAAAAACTGTATCTCTCATAACTATATTAGCTGATCAGCATTGTCAAGTTGCCAGTTACATAGAATGTCTATTACAGCCACTATAAATGATGTGTGATTGCTAAAAATTAACATTGTCTCACTAGCTACCAGTGATACTGATGAGTAGAATGGCACCAATGTTTGCATTCAATAGACATTGGCATATTAAGCCCCACCCCACCCCCAACCCCACCCTTCACCACAACTGAAATATATCTCAACACATAGGGCTGGATTTCTCTTAATCCATCCCTACGAGAGCAGGACCTGCTTCAGTTAAGGATCATTAACTATTTGAGGCAGACTCACAATGGGATTTCTGCCAGCAAGCAGCAGACCATCTGTGGGCCACAGGAAGATTTAAACAGCATTGCAGTAGCACAACCTGAGAGAGCAGACATTTAAGGTCTCATTTGAAAGATAGCACCTCCAACAGTGCAAAACTCCCTCAATACTGCACTGGAGTATCAGCCTATATTGTGTGCTCAGATATCTGGAGTGGAACTTGAATCCACATAAAACACTAGTTTCGGCCCCAGCTGCAGTGTTATCTTGAATCCTAGGTACCACATCTCAGGAAGGACGTGAAGTCTGTTCGAATGAAAGGTCACAGACCTGAAACGTTAACTCCGCTTCTCTCTCCACAGATGCTGCCTGACCTGTTGAGTATTTCCAGCATTTCTGTTTTTATTTCGGATTTCCAGCATCTGCTGTATTTTGCTTTTATTTTAGTGGCTACTGCAAACAGGGTTTAGTTGGCGGGTGGAAAATCAATGTCAGGGCATTGGTAGGCTTCACTGCCTGAATTTTCTGACAGTTTCCACTGCTAATTTAGGCAGAATAATGCAGGAAAATACAAGACATGATGGCCTGGATTTTATGATAGGAATAATGGTGAAGTGATCAGCTCTCATTTTTATTATGGAGTAAATTTGACAGCAAATTCCGACGTCTGCACATGCACAGTTTAGTTTAGTTTAGTTTAGAGATACAGCACTGAAACAGGCCCTTCGGCCCACCGAGTCTGTGCCGACCATCAACCACCCATTTATACTAATCCTACACTAATCCCATATTCCTACCACATCCCCACCTGTCCCTATATTTCCCTGCCACCTACCTATACTAGTGGCAATTTATAATGGCCAATTTACCTAAACGTAGAAATCAGGAAGCTTCTATTTGATTTGCCCTGCTCCTCCACAAGTTTCACTAAAGCAGTAGTCCGCCAAGAGATGTGGCAAACACATGAATGACATCAAGTTGCAGCACTTATCCACTAAACAGGCCAGCAATTTTAGAGTTTGTCTATACAAATGTAAATGAATTTTTAACAGTGTGATAAACCTTAATTACTAACAAACATCCTCTCTGGCATAGAAAATGTACTTTTGGAAGTGTGAAGTCTCATTCCTTCAGGTTTCAATTATTAAAAAGTTAAAAAAAAATTCTTTCTGTCCATTTTTCGTTGGGGGGGGGAAGGGGGATGCCGAAAGGTCAGTGGTGAGCCTGCCTCCACCGGGCCTGGGGAGCCAGACCGGATTTTATGCTCCCCCGGCCCTCAATTGGTCTTGGGTGGGACTTCTACCTCCTTGAGGCAGGAATTCCTGCCTAATGGAGTTGCCGGCCAATCAGCGAGCTGGCAGCTCTTAGTCCCAGCAGCGCCACTGGGAGTGGTGGCCACTGCTGGGACTGCACCCAGCCATCGGAAGACAATGAAGGATGGCCCAGGAAAAAAGTTAAGTTTTTAGGGCCTCGCCAGGGACAATCGGCTGTGCCCCAGTGAGGCAATGGGGGTTGGTTGGGGAGGGGCGGGGGGATCGTTGTGCATTGAGGCAGTTGGGGCTTTGGGGGTGGCCCTCGTTGGGCACAGGGTGTCCGATCAGGAGGGCCCACACTCCCAGCCCTCAAAAAGTCTGCCTGCTTTCATCAAGTGAGGTATTTGAGGACTCAGCCGCACACTAGCCAAAGGTAATATACCCGTTGCAGCAGGTGGAGGCCCTTAAGTGCCAGTTACTTGGCCACTTTAGGGCCTTGATTGGCCTGGGGCAGGCGGGCCATTTCTGCCACTGCTGCCCAATGTAAATTGGCAACAGGGGTAGGAGGGGGTCGGGAACGGCTCCCTCCCCCTACCTCCCACTCAATTTTACGCCCACCCCGCCACCAGCCCGTTCATTTGGGGGGGGGTGTAAAATTCCAGCCTAAATCTCATCTTTCTCTCCTTCACTTTATTTTTCTTTCTGTACCATCATTTTACATTGAGTTAAATATTCTAAGCTACAGGGCGTGAAATCCATTCGCATAGCGTTGCTAGGCGCTAGAGTTGTAGCACAGGAGGCAGCAATGGCTGCTTCCCATGCATCACGTACGACGTGAGTCAACTGGTGTGGCACACGCAGCTGCAATCCCTGCGTTTACCCGAAATCGCTGAATAATGCTCGATCGTGACATCACTGACATCAATGGGCTGATGCAACCCCATCACTGATGGTCAAAGAATGTGCAGGCAATGCCTTCATTATTTACACCTGAAACAAGAAATGTTAGAAAGCAAGATGTCCTTGTTCAGGTGCTATTTAAAAGGCCACTCAAGGTGCAGCTGAGGTACATTTGACATATTTGCGCTCAACAAAGTTGGTGGCAGCACTGTGTTGTGTTGATGGAGGAGATTGGAGGCTTTTGCTGACCATAGAAAGGCAGAAAATAACATTTGCTGCAGAGGTATAGAGGCAGTAGATGCAGTGTCACTTGCAGGACATGCAGAGGAGGAGACAGAGAGGGAATCCTCTATGAGGATGCAGGAGAAAGACCTGCCCAGAGAGTGTTTTCCAGGACCACCTGTCCTACATTGCAATGAGTCAGAAGCAGTGCCTCAGGACCCTTCACTTCTTTAAGGAGGTAGTGATGGAGTTGTGTCACCTTCTTCACAATGACTTGGAGCCTCAAACCAGGGCAAGGACGACCTTCCTAGTGGCTGTGATCACTCTCATCTTTTCTTTCTATACAACGGGATCCCTCCAGGCAGGAGCTGGCAATATCAGCAATGCTTCACAATTCACCATCCACAGAAGCACCTGGAGGTGATAAAGGCATGCTACAGGAGGAGAGGGGATATCATCCTCTTCTCCCTGAGGCAGGAAGACCAGGATGAAACTGCATGCGGGTTTGCCAGGATAGCAGGCTTCCCAATGGTGTACTTTGCCATCAACTGCATGCACGTGGCTCTGTGGGTGCCCCATGTCAATGGGGAGTGATACCACAATCACAAAGACTATCATTAAGTCAATGTGTATTTGGTGTGTGACCACACCAAGAAATTCATCTCGGTGAATGTTCACTATCCTGGCAGCATCCGTGTGGCTTTTATTCTGTGATACTCAATAATTCCCACTGTCTTCAGGCCTCCAAGACAGACAACAGAATGGCTGCTAAGTGAAAAGGGCTAGCTCCTCCACACATGGCTCATCACCCCCTTCTGCCATCCCACAATGCAAGGTCAGAAGGCGTTCAATGAAAGCCATGGAGGCACCCATAACACCCTGGAGCAAGCCACCGGGCTCCTAAAGCAGAGATCACTTGGGGGGATCTCTGAAGTACATGCCAAAGAGGGTCTCTATATTTGTGGTGATGTGCTGCTTCATCCACAACCTCACAATTATGAGGGCCCAGCCACTACCTCTGGGATCCGGAGGCCAGCTCAGGTGGAGGAGGAGGAAGAAGAGGAGGAGAGAGGAGGAAGGAGACTACATGCACCATGGGGGTGGCACAGTGGCGCAGTGGTTAGCACCGCAGCCTCACAGCTCCAGCGACCCGGGTTCAATTCTGGGTACTGCCTGTGTGGAGTTTGCAAGTTCTCCCTGTGTCTGCGTGGGTTTCCTCCGGGTGCTCCGGTTTCCTCCCACATGCCAAAGACTTGCAGGTTGATAGGTAAATTGGCTATTATAAATTGCCCTTAGTATAGGTAGGTGGTAGGGAAATATAGGGACAGGTGGGGATGTGGTAGGAATATGGAATTAGTGTAGGATTAGTATAAATGGGTGGTTGATGGTCGGCACAGACTCGGTGGGCCGAGGGGCCTGTTTCAGTGCTGTATCTCTAAACTAAACTAAACTAAACATGTGCAACTGGATGGAGTGAGAGGGACCACATAGTGAGGCTTCATTTCAATTTAAAGGAACTTCCCCACACCCAACATGGACGCACCATTCCCTTACAGTATATTCAGTACAGATTCCCCAAGACAAAGTTCCCTTGGCCTACAACACTCAATGAAGGCCAGCAGCAATAACCTTCATCTGACAACTGTATCCAGTAAAACTATAATAAAAAAACCAGAAGTATTCATTCTTCTGCATTTCCTTAGTGCCTGTCATGTGGGTGCCCTTGTCTGGCCTTGTGCTCCGATGCAGTGCTTCTCCAGTGGTTGCAGCATGGCTGGTGGAAAGCCACCAACTTTCACTTGTAGTGTCTACAGATGGCCTTGGAGGATGCCCTCAAGCAGGTCTTGGTCGCAAAGGCACAACTTCGACCTGCACCACTTCAGCATGAGGGGGGCAGCAGTCTGCACTGACTGATTGAGAGGTGTTACGACCAAGGTGGGAGAAATGCACTGTTAATTCAGTCCCACCTCTCCACAGGTCACAGCACATCAATAAATTCTCCCACCTACCAAAGAATAGCCAATTAGACTCTATTTGTCTCCCAGAATAAAGCACACCAATCAGGTTTCTTTAAACAACAACAACATTAACTATTTATTAGAAAAAAAAGAAGTCTTAACCACTAATGAGATAAATCTATATATATGAAAAGCTCCTTATTTTCCTAGCCTTCATGCACACACACATACATTCAAAAAAATGGTTAACCAGGGGAAAAGAATTTTTGGGTTTACAGCTGTTCCACAGGAATAGAAGGAATAATAAAATAATTCAGTTTGTCACATTCTGGTAGGAAGGTCTTCCGTTGGGTGAGGTGTCCCAGAGTCTAATAGGTGGATGCCACTCAAAATATCTCAAGGCGAGTTTGATGAACAATCTGTGATGGGTAGGCATTCAAGGCAATTAGGCTACAGCAGGCATCACATAGGTCTTTCAGCAGGGGTGTAGCAACAGGTCTGCTTAGGACTCACAGCAGCAGTATAGCACTAGAAGCTTTCTTCACCATCCAGGATTTCCCAAAACACAGGAGGAAACAGGAATAACACTAGATGCAGGAATTCTTCAGAGACAGGAGACAATAGGAATTTGCCACCTTTCAAATACAGGGTTTCTTTTCAAGAGATACAAGTTTCCTTTACAGAGAGAGGTCTTTTTCTCTAGTCTCCAGGCAGGTCAGGTCTAAGTTTCAAAATTTCAAAGTGCCTGCTCTTTGTCCAAGTCACTAGTTTTTAAAAGGGTCCAAAATGAAAATAAACTTTCCTGAGCCGATCACACGACCAGGCACAGTGTCTCCTCTGTCATTCAAAGTGTTGCTCTGAGGAGGTCAAAAAGCCATGGCTGGCTTCCTTGAAACTGATTTCTGTCCTAGGGCTGAATTTTACGAGCCCCTCAATGCCATGGGTCATGGCGGGGGAAGCCCGTAAAATTTTGTGGGGAGAGGCCCACCTCATCCCGACGCGAGAAGGGCCCGCCGCATATTACCAGCAGCAAGAGAACCTCAATGTGGCCCCCCCACCCCCGCCATCCAATGGCAGGGCCTTCACCTACATATTAAAATTAGCCTAAATTAGATGCAAATTCACTCACCTGCTGGCGGCGGCCGCCCCATGCCGATTTTACGGCCGCCGCTCGTGCTTCGCGTGTCTTCTGAACTCCATATGGAGTTCTGAGGTGAGAACCTGCTGGGGAGGGGAGTAACAAAATTTCCAGGGTGAGAGGAGTGGAGGAGCGGGGAAAACATTTTTTATTGGCTGTAGGGATGGTGGGAAGGGGTTGAAGGGCAAAGAGTGCAAAGTTTGGGGTTTAAAGGTCGGGACCGTCAATAATGGTTTTTCGGGGGTGGGGGGGAGAGAAATAAATATATTTTGTGATTTGAATTTAATGGTTTTATTAACATTTCAAGTGCTGGTCTCTTTAAAATTGTAAATCAGCTGTCAGGGTTTGAAGCCCTTTAAAAATAACGCTAGCGCCTGCATTGTGGCACCGGACGCCTTTGCCAGGGACGCAGCGGCTGCCCCCTCTATTTAAATCAGCTCCCGTGCGCACTATCGTGGGGGCTGGGTGGTGGCCTTTCCATGTCAGAAGGTTGCCGCTCTCACAGTACCCCGCCGTGGAGCGCAGCGCACTATTAAAATCCAGCCCTTAGTCTTGTATACAAAGACAACATCCAAAAATTTCAGCTATTTGCAGGTGTCTATGTCCACTGAAAATCCTTTCTTCAGTTTTTTAAAAGACACAGAATTCTAAGATTTTTAATACAAAAAATAAAACCTCTTGTAACAGTAGCAACAGCAGGGATACTGGCAGAGCGGCAGTGGTGACAGAATGAATGCTGTCATCCTTCCTGCTCCATGCAGCCACTGACACTCACATGGGGCGGCACCTCAGTATCCTGGTAATCTGCTAGAGCACAGATTGCTGGACTGCTCTGAGAGCCTGCATGCCCATCAAGTACTGAGAGCCACATCTACAATGGAAGCAATCTGAGCCTGCATGCCAGCAGCCAGGGATCTCATGACCTCTGTCTCAGCTTCCACTACAGCACTGATACATTGGGAGATGTCCACTTGTGCTGCAGCGGAAGCTAAGACAGCAATGGCAGACACTCGATTATGGGTTGGTCTGACTGTGCTGCCATGGAGGTGCCCACCACTTCCATTGTAGAAAGGATGGACTCCAAGTAAGTTCTGCATGATGCTCTCTGCCACAGTGGTGCCAGTGACTGTAGGCTGTCTGGCAGGCCTGCCAATGCACCAAACATCTTTGTGTACATGTTCATCAGCGCTTTCCTGTAATCCAGTCCAACAAGATCCCCTTCAGCAGAACTTGTCTACCACCTCGCCCCCTCTGGGTAGTTCACACTCGAGCTGACCTATTGCCTTGGCCTGGCTGCAGTACACTCCTGCCCGGTGACTCACCAAGTTCAGGTCCTTACTTGAACTAGCCTCTAATGTTCGCGTGTTACAGAAAAGGACAGCAGAAGGTCCGTGGTCACTCGATTGGCAGCTTCCAATTCATGGCACCTCTTAAGATAAGGGTGAAGAGTGAGTGGAGATGGTGCATAAGGCAGCAGCCTACCATCATCCAGGACTGGCTCCATGGCACTGGTGCCTATGATCCTGTGGACCATCTGCTCGGAGGCCTGATTTGTGGTGGTCCTCCGCCAATCATCTGCCTCTCTCTCTGGTTGTGGGCAACCTTCTCCTGCAAGAGAGAGGGTAGCATGTTAGTAACTGTGTGTTGGGTGATGTGTCTGCCATAGCTGAATATGTGAAGGCAGTGAGAGTAGGGTGTGAGACTGGCAGTGTTGGTATGCATGTGAGGTTGAGATGAAGTATCTGGATATTAGTGGTGAATCCTGATTGTCGTGGTGTGCTGCTGGGTGAGTGATGGCAATGCAGTGCATTGAGCAGAGTGAGAGGTGTGTGCTCTGCTAGGTAGGAGATGTGATGTTCAAATGTACTCACATTGACCACCTGAGAGAGATCATTAAATTTTGTGCAGCACTTCAAGATTCTTCAGTCTGATTAGTTGAGGAGACATGATGTTCCTTGCCCTATTTACACAGGTCCCAGATCTCCTTTGGAGGGCATCATGCTGGATCAGGATCCTAATGTCTGCAAGTTGCCACTCAAAAAGCCCACGAATAATCTCTGGGCAGTTTCTTTCTTTTGGGCCTCCTTATCTCGAGAGACAATGGATACGCGCCTGGAGGTGGTCAGTGGTTTGTGAAGCAGCGCCTGGAGTGGCTATAAAGGCCAATTCTAGAGTGACAGGCTCTTCCACAGGTGCTGCAGAGAAATTTGTTTGTCGGGGCTGTTGCACAGTTGGCTCTCCCATTGCGCCTCTGTCTTTTTTCCTGCCAACTACTAAGTCTCTTCGACTCGCCACATTTTAGCCCTGTCTTTATGGCTGCCCGCCAGCTCTGGCGAACGCTGGCAACTGACTCCCACGACTTGTGATCAATGTCACAGGATTTCATGTCGCGTTTGCAGACGCCTTTAAAGCGGAGACATGGACGGCCGGTGGGTCTGATACCAGTGGCGAGCTCGCTGTACAATGTGTCTTTGGGGATCCTGCCATCTTCCATGCGGCTCACATGGCCAAGCCATCTCAAGCGCCGCTGACTCAGTAGTGTGTATAAGCTGGGGATGTTGGCCGCTTCGAGGACTTCTGTGTTGGCGATAAGGTCCTGCCACCTGATGCCAAGTATTCTCCGGAGGCAGCGAAGATGGAATGAATTGAGACGTCGTTCTTGGCTGACATACGTTGTCCAGGCCTCGCTGCCATAAAGCAAGGTACTGAGGACACAGGCCTGATACACTCGGACTTTTGTGTTCCGTGTCAGTGTGCCATTTTCCCACACTCTCTTGGCCAGTCTGGACATAGCAGTGGAATCCTTTCCCATGCGCTTGTTGATTTCTGCATCTAGAGACAGGTTACTGGTGATAGTTGAGCCTAGGTAGGTGAACTCTTGAACCACTTCCAAAGCATGGTCGCCAAGATTGATGGATGGAGCATTTCTGACGTCCTGCCCCATGATGTTCGTTTTCTTGAGGCTGATGGTTAGGCCAAATTCATTGCAGGCAGCCGCAAACCTGTCGATGAGACTCTGCAGGCACACTTCAGTGTGAGATGTTAAAGCAGCATCGTCAGCAAAGAGGAGTTCCCTGATGAGGACTTTCCGTACTTTGGACTTCGCTCTTAGACGGGCAAGGTTGAACAACCTGCCCCCTGATCTTGTGTGGAGGAAAATTCCTTCTTCAGAGGACTTGAACGCATGTGAAAGCAGCAGGGAGAAGAAAATCCCAAAAAGTGTGGATGCGAGAACACAGCCCTGTTTCACGCCACTCAGGATAGGAAAGGGGTCTGATGAGGAGCCACCATGTTGAATTGTGCCTTTCATATTGTCATGGAATGACGTGATGATACTTGGTAGCTTTGGTGGGCATCCAATCTTTTCTAGTAGTCTGAAGAGACCACGTCTGCTGACGAGGTCAAAGGCTTTGGTGAGATCAATGAAAACAGTGTAGAGGGGCATCTGTTGTTCACGGCATTTCTCCTGTATCTGATGAAGGGAGAACAGCATGTCAACGGTCGATCTCTCTGCACGAAAGCCACACTGTGCCTCAGGGTAGACGCGCTCGGCCAGCTTCTGGAGCCTGTTCAGAGCGACTCGAACAAAGACTTTCCCCAATATGCTGAGCAGGGAGATTCCACGGTAGTTGTTGCAGTCACCGCGGTCACCTTTGTTTTTATAGAGGGTGATGATATTGGCATCGCGCATGTCCTGGGGTACTGCTCTCTCATCCCAGCACAGGCACAGCAGTTCATGTAGTGCTGAGAGTATAGCAGGCTTGGCACTCTTGATTATTTCAGGGGTGATGCTGTCCTTCCCAGGGGCTTTTCCGCTGGCTAGAGAATCAATGGCATCACTGAGTTCCGATTTGGTTGGCTGTATGTCCAGCTCATCCATGACTGGTAGAGGCTGGGCTGCATTGAGGGCAGTCTCAGTGACAGCATTCTCCCTGGAGTACAGTTCTGGGTAGTGCTCAACCCAGCGTTCCATTTGCTTGAATTGGTCAGTGATTATGTCCCCTGATTTAGATTTGAGGGGGGCGATCTTCTTGATGGTTGGCCCAAGAGCTCTCTTCATGCCATCATACATTCCTCTGATTTTCCGGTGTCTGAGGCCAGCTGAATATGACTGCATAGGTGTTGCCAGTAGTCGTTTGCGCAGCGCCTGGCTGTTCTTTGTGCAGTGCTTCTGGCTGCTTTAAGTACTGCGGATGTTAAATCGCTGGGGGGCTTTCTTGTAGTTCAACAGTGCAATGCGCTTAGCGGCTATGACAGGTTCCAGCTCTTCATTATGAGATTGAAACCAGTCTGCATTTCTCTTAAGCGTAATGAAAGGTGAGCATGTTCATTCGCCGCCAATCACAACTGCTGTGATATCTGCAGCATATTGGTCCACAGTATAGATTATAAGTAGTTTGCAGAATCAGCGATCAATCACTGGTTTTAACCCACTGGCTGTGACCAATGAGAAAAAATCCAATAAATAATCCACCATAGACAATAAAGCTTTATTTTTGTCAATTATCTGTCAAAGAAATTATATAAATTGGTTTAAGATGATGCCATAAATGGCAAGAGTGGTTCATAAATTTCAAGATGTATTATTGCCTTTAAATTCAACCATAGTTGTTGATGGAGAGGGGTACGCCATGTTGGTAAATTGATGATAGAGATAGATTACTGGTGAACACAGGCAGATTGGTGGGCAACAATAAACAACATCTTTCTCATTGTGGGGTAAGATATAATTGGAAAGATGGGACAGGGACAAGTACAAACACAGATAAACAGGGGCAGGCAGCATTAATCAGAGGAGCCTTTTCTGTACAGATTGCTGCAGTCTAATCTTTAACAATAGAATTTCCTATGTCTATCCTGCATGTCGAGTCTGTTGTTTATGATATGGCTGGCGAGCTGTTGATCAGTTTTGTTTTTCTACATCGGGTAAGTGTTTATGTTTCCATTTAACTTTTCAATTGGTTATATTTGCTTTAATTATACTTCTAATTGCCCACCAATCATATTGCGTAAACATTTTCTCCCCAATCACATTCCACTAATAAAACTCCCTGGCATGTAGCTTCTCCTCAGCCCATACTAATTTATACTCATAAAAATAAAAGTGGTAACATGAAAAACAAAATTCAAGAAAAAAATGCACAAATTTACTCATAATCATCCACCCCAGCTTCCAATTGCTCCAGCAACGTACCACTCATTCTTTCCCCAACCCCGCCTCCCTATGCAAGGCTTGACCCACAATACTTTATATTCCAAGCCACCAAGCTAAATCCTGGTATTCTACTCCAAACAACCTTTGCAGGCTACCTTCACAATGTACTCACAAAGAACACAATTGTACTGTGAGGATGATGTGCCAACAACAACTTGCAACAACAATATTGCAACGTTAATGTATTAAAACATCCCAAGGTGCTTCACAGGAGTGTTACCAACCAAAGTTGCAAGTTCTCCCTGTGTCTGTGTGGGTTTCCTCCGGGTGCTCCGGTTTCCTCCCACATGCCAAAGACTTGCAGGTTGATAGGTAAATTGGCCATTATAAATTGCCCCTAGTATAGGGAGGTGGTCGGGAAATTTAGGGACAGGTGGGGATGTGGTAGGAATATGGAATTAGTGTAGGATTAGTATAAATGGGTGGTTGATGGTCGGCACAGACTCGGTGGGCCGAAGGGCCTGTTTCAGTGCTGTATCTCTAAACTAAAAAACAAAACTAAAATGTTGCACTGAGCCATATAAGGAGATATTAGGATAGGTGACCAAAAACTTGGTCAAAGAGGTAGGTGTTAAGAAGTGTCTTAAATGAGGAAAGAGGGCTACATGCGGAGAGGTTTAGGGAGGGGACTCCAGATCTTAGGGCCAAGGCAGTTGAAGGCATGGCTGTCACTAGTGGATCAAAGGTAATTGGGGACGCACAAGACCAAAGTGGCCAGTGTTGGGAGGAGCACAGAGATCTGTAGGGTCACAGAGCTGAGAAGGACAAAGCATGAAGAAATTTGAAAACAAGAATGAGAATTTTAAATTCAAGGTGTTGCTGGATCAGAAGGTCAGCAAATACAGGGGTGCTGGGGGAATGGGAATTGGTGCAAGTTAAAATATGGGCAGCAGTTTTGGATGAGCTGAAGTTTACTTAGGGTACAGGTGGGAGGCCAGCCAGGAGAGCAATGGAATAGTCTGCAACCAAACAACTCCGAGAAGTAATCAAGCAGCTCAAGTCCCAGACTTTCTTGCTTCCTCCATTCTATCTTGCACTAAGTCCAAACTTTGTAAATTCCCTTCAGACTCAGGGGCCTGAATGGCCTACTCATTTTCCTATGTTTCATTCTTCGGATTTCCTGCACCCTGTCCTCTCATTGTAGCCACCTCATCCACAACTGCTTTTCTCATACAGCCCACCCTAAATCTGAGCTACTCTCTCTTTGGTTTTGATACAACTTTCTACTGCCAACTCAAACCCCTTTCCAGCAAAAGTAAGGAGTGCTTCATTCATAATGCAGCCAATGTCTCTGTTTAAAGTCTTTTCATTTCAAGCTGATTGTTTTACTGGAAATATTGAGTTACAATAGTTGATCTGTTGCAACATGCAGTTATAGTCTGCCAGCATCTCCACTAGTGTGAAGAGCTGCAAATTAAACTGGAGGTAACATACATCGGAAATTGAATAAACTCTGTCCAGGTTAAATGCCTTGCACCACATTGATTTAACACAATTAACTGAATGGCTTTCTAGGCTATTTCTAAGGGCAGTTAAGAAAGAAAAATAAAGACTTGCATTTATCTAGCGCCTTTCACGACCACCAGATGCCTCGAAGCACTTTACAGCCAATTAAGTACTTTTTGAAGTGTAGTCACTGTTGTAATTCAGGAAAAGCCGCAGCCAGTAAGCACACAGAATACTCCCACTAACAGCAATGTGATAATGACCAGATAATCTTTTTTTGGTGATTGAGAGATAAATATTGGTCAGAACACCGGGGATAACTCCCTGCTTTTCTTCGGAATAGTGCCACTTGATCTTTTACATCCACCTGAGCAGGCAGGCCTCGGTTTAACGTCTCATCCAAAAGACGGCACCCTCTGACAGCTTCCTCTGTACTGCACTGCAGTGTCAGCCTTGATTTTTGAATCAACTATATTAGTTTGGGACTGGAGTCACATGTAGACCAAACCGGGTAAAATGGCAGGTTTTTTCCCTAAAAGATTTTAGTGAACCAGTTGAAAAATGCTTGAGAGACATGTCAGGAATTGTTGTCTCTATGCCAGGAATGAGAGCTCCAGACACAGACTTTCACTTATAGATTTATTAGAGGAAATGATAATCACAGACAACACACACAATGATACAAATGATGTAGAAGACCTCACATTAATGATTCTGAGCTGAGTAGCAGGGTAGCCAACCCTTCATCTTTCCCCTTGATCTCCCTAACCAAGCAATCTTTTCTTTCTTTGGCCTCCTTATCTCGAGGGACAATGGGTAAGCGCCTGGAGTGGTCAGTGGTGTGTGGAGCAGTGCCTGGAGTGGCTATAAAGGCCAATTCTAGAGTGACAGGCTCTTCCACAGGTGCTGCAGAAAAATTTGTTTGTCGTGGCTGTTACACAGTTGGCTCTCCCCTTGCGCCTCTGTCTTTTTTCCTGCCAACTGCTAAGTCTCTTCAACTCGCCACACTTTAGCCCCGCCTATATGGCTGCCCGCCAGCTCTGGCGAACGCTGGCAACTGACTCCCACGACTTGTGATCAATGTCACAGGACTTCATGTCGCGGTTGCAGATGTCTTTAAAGCGGAGACATGGACGGCCGGTGGGCCTGATACCAGTGGCGAGCTCGCTGTACAATGTGTCTTTGGGGATTCTGCTATCTTCCATGCGGCTCACATGGCCAAGCCATCTCAAGCGCCGCTGACTCAGTAGTGTGTATAAGCTGGGGATGTTGACTGCCTCGAGGACTTCTGTGTTGGAGATACGGTCCTGCCACCTGATGCCAAGTATTCTCCGGAGGCAGCGAAGATGGAATGAATTGAGACGTCGCTCTTGGCTGACATACGTTGTCCAGGCCTCGCTGCCATAGAGCAAGGTACTGAGGACACAGGCTTGATACACTCGGACTTTTGTGTTCCGTGTCAGTGTGCCATTTTCCCACACTCTCTTGGCCAGTCTGGACATAGCAGTGGAAGCCTTTCCCATGCGCTTGTTGATTTCTGCATCTAGAGACAGGTTACTGGTGATAGTTGAGCCTAGGTAGGTGAACTCTTGAACCACTTCCAGTGCGTGGTCGCCAATATTGATGGATGGAGCATTTCTGACGTCCTGTCCCATGATGTTTGTTTTCTTGAGGCTGATGGTTAGGCCAAAGTTGTTGCAGGCAGACGCAAACCTGTTGATGAGACTCTGCAGACACTCTTCAGTGTGAGATGTTAAAGCAGCATCGTCAGCAAAGAGGAGTTCCCTGATGAGGACTTTCCGTACTTTGGACTTCGCTCTTAGACGGGCAAGGTTGAACAACCTGCCCCCTGATCTTGTGTGGAGGAAAATTCCTTCTTCAGAGGACTTGAACGCATGTGAAAGCAGCAGGGAGAAGAAAATCCCAAAAAGTGTGGGTGCGAGAACACAGCCCTGTTTCACGCCACTCAGGATAGGAAAGGGATCTGATGAGGTGCCGCTATGCTGAATTGTGCCTTTCATATTGTCATGGAATGAGGTAATGATACTTAGTAGCTTTGGTGGACATCCAATCTTTTCTAGTAGTCTGAAGAGACCACGTCTGTTGACGAGGTCAAAGGCTTTGGTGAGATCAATGAAAGCAATGTAGAGGGGCATCTGTTGTTCGCGGCATTTCTCCTGTATCTGACGAAGGGAGAACAGCATGTCAATGGTCGATCTCTCTGCACGAAAGCCACACTGTGCCTCAGGGTAGACGCGCTCGGCCAGCTTCTGGAGCCTGTTTAAAGCGACTTGAGCAAAGACTTTCCCCAATATGCTGAGCAGGGAGATTCCACGGTAGTTGTTGCAGACACCGCGGTCACTTTTGTTTTTATAGAGGGTGATGATATCGGCATCGCGCATGTCCTGTGGGTACTGCTACCTCGTCCCAGCACAAGCAAAGCAGTTCATGTAGTGCTGAGAGTATAGCAGGATTGGCACTCTTGATTATTTCAGGGGTAATGCTGTCCTTCCCAGGGGCTTTTCCGCTGGCTAGAGAATCAATTTGTTGGCTGTACGTCCAGCTCATCCATGACTGGTAGAGGCTGGGCTACATTGAGGGCGGTCTCAGTGACAACATTCTCCCTGGAGTACAGTTCTAGGTAGTGCTCAACCCAGCGGTCCATTTGCTTGCGTTGGTCAGTGATTGTGTCCCCGATTTAGATTTGAGGGGGGCGATCTTCTTGATGGTTGGCCCAAAAGCTCTCTTAATGCCATCATACATTCCTCTGATGTTTCCAGTGTCTGAGGCCAGCTGAATATGACTGCATAGGTGTTGCCAGTAGTCATTTGTGCAGCGCCTGGCTGTTCTTTGTGCAGTGCTTCTGGCTGCTTTAAGTGCTACGGATGTTAACTCGCTGGGGGCTTTCTTGTAGTTCAACAGTGCAATGCGCTTAGCAGCTATGACAGGTTCCAGCTCTTCAATATGAGATTGAAACCAGTCTGCATTCCTCTTCGCACGTTTGCCGTAGGTGGTCAAAGCCGACTCATAGATGGCGTCTCTGATGTGGACCCTGCAATAATGGTATGGTAATTATAACTTCAGCTATAGGCCAATACATCACCTATTTTCCATGCTTGCTTACATTAACCTACATCAGCTCAGCATTCCAGAGAGTTGCTGTCTCGGTGGCATCAGTGAATGAAAGCTTCATGAGTCCATTCATCCACATCAATGATGGGCTTAAGACACAGCATAAAATTCCTGTCTAACTAAATCTAGGAAAAAGGATTAAAGCGCACCATATATTGTCGTTTTATTACTGGAGTAGGAATTATGAGGCCTCGATTAATAATCCAGAGAATGCCAGTTCAAATCCCATCGTGGACATTTGAGAATTTGAATTCAATTTTAAAAATCTGTAAATAAAAATCTGGTATCAGTAAAAGTGACCATAAAGCTGTCGAATTGCCATAAATCCCACTGGTTGACTAATGTCGAGGGAAGGAAACTTGCTGTTCTTACCCATTCTGGCGTATATGTGCCTCCAGTTCTACACCAACGTGGTTGACTCTTAACTGCCCTCTGAAGTGACCTAGCAAATCATTCAGTCATATGAAACCACTCTAGTTGCTCTGAGAAAGTCGTGATGGACCTTCTTTTTGAATCAGAGATGGGCAATAAATACTGGACTTGCCATCAATGCCCACATCCCAAGAATGAATTGAGAAAAGATAGATATATCCACCAGAAGGTCAGAACCACACAAAAAAAACATTTTATGAGTAGAGCTTGCACCAGCCATGGAAAGCTTCGATGAACTGATTTGATTTTAGACATATTCCAGATACCGTTTGTTTCAGCAGTTTCTTCAGCAACTGTTTTTTAACCACAAGGTGGAGTACTGAACACAAGATGGAACCTAAATGCAATTTCACAGAGCATAGCTGCTTTAACACAAAAATAGACCCAGATGCATCAAACAACACTGTTGTTGTGAAATAAAAACAGAAAGTGCCGGAAATACACAGCATGTCTGGCAGCATCTGTGGCAAGAGAAACAGAGTTAAAGGCTGGGATTTTATGCTGGCGATGGGGGTCTTGGTGTCTGGAAAAAGCGACGCTGAGAACACCGCGTCACCTCTTCTCCGGAAGATCTGCCGAATCTAGTGCCAATCAGCCTGCTATGCCAATGTGCTTTGTTGAATGATAATTTTCTTTAATCCACTGACTGAGATCTGAATTTATATTTTTGGTGAATGATAATTTTCTTTAATCCACTGACTGAGATCTGAATTTATATTTTTTTTAAAGATTTTTAAAAGACCAGCTAAAAGGATGACTTTGCTGGCAGCTTAAGATGGCTACCTAATTTGCAACACTGTATCTTATACTGTAATACTTGTGAGGAGGGAGATGGAATGCTCATGCCCCAGCAAGAACCAAGACCCAGGAAGTTTAAAGGAACTACCTGTTCTTTTTAGCAAGAGAGAAATACTGCTAACTGCTATGTTTGAATCACTGAGTGACTGTCATGTGACAATCCCCTCCCCATCTGTGGTTTTAAGCTTGTATCTTTCTGCAGCAGAGAGAAGAGAAGCAACTCGACTCCTACACGGGCAGACCTAAGTGGGTCTCTCACACTCTCTGCATTCCAACTTCAAAGCTTTCAAATCCTGCCTGTTGACTGATCACCTCTGGCGACAATCAGAAACCCCTTGGAAGAAATCATCAGCATCACTGTTTACAAGAGTCCCACCGAACCAGTCGTCTACCTGTTCAAACTAAAGACCTCAGGACCACCAAACCCAACTAGAAGCCAAATGCCACAGATTGTATACCCCTTTTTTCCTATGGACTCTAACTCAACCAATCCAGTTTCCCCACTCTGTAACCTATTTGTGTATGTGTAAACCTCCAGAGTGTGTGTGTGAGTGACTGTTGGCACATTGTTTATCATTTTTATTAGTTTGGTTTAGGTACAATGAAGTTAACCTCTTTCTTTGTTAAACTCACAAAAACCTTTCCGATTGGTCCTTGTTATAATCATAGCAAGTAAGTAATCAAAAGCCTATTGAATTGGCCAGTACATCCACTTTAAAAAAGAATTAAACCTGTTGTGGTCAAACAAGCAGAGGGAAAAGAGGGAAGCCCTTCAACCCCTCCTCACGTGACCGTAACAGAAATTTGGGGGCTCACACCTGGGATCAAACCCAAAGACAAACAGGAAATTGGAAGCGGGAAACCAAATTGATCCATAGCAATAATTTGCAAATTTCAATACAGGTTTTCTTGTGGTTTTCAGTGCTAGAGTACTAAAATGTCCACATTCGAGGCCAATACCTTCCTATAACAGAGTGAAGTGACTTGGGCTAGTGACTTGGGCTAGATTCAAAATCCTGTCTGTTAAGAGTCAAGGGATGTAGCTGGGCAGTTAGAGATTACTATCTGTCCAAAAGCTAGGAAGTCTGACATCCTCAAATTTGTGGCCAACCATTTTAAAATTGACACTGAAGAAACGGAGACATGCATAGAATCTGAAACAGGCAAAGTAACATTAGCTAAGATACAGCTCGAACAGAGGAGTCTAGAATTATAATTTCAGGAAAAATTCTAGATAAAGAAAGAGAATTCCAGGAAAGGGGAAAAGAAAAGCTTTCCAGATGGAGAAGGAGGAAAGGGGGTTAAGGCAGCTCGAACTAACTAGGGGAAGACCCAATGCAACCAGCGAAGGCACCGCTAGTGAGGGAGTTACCCCTAGCTCAGCACCAGGTGCTGAACTCTTAAAGCTCTCCCAATTGATACCAAAGTTCAATGAGGGGGATGTGAAAAGCTTGCAAAACAGTTGAAGTGGCCAGTAGAGAGCTAGACACTGTTATTGCAAAGCAATCTAACAGGAAAAGCCCATGAGGTTTATTCACTGTTGCCTGATGAGAGTTCATCAGACTATGAGATGACTAAAAATGCTTTCCTGGGTGCATATGAGCTACCGGAGACATACCACCAAAATTTCCAAACCCTCCGAAAGCAGCCTGAACAAACTTACCTCGAGTTTCAAAGAAATAAGCAGCTTGCTTTTGACCAGTGGATATGGGCACTTAAGATAGAGTCCACCTATGAAAACCTCAGAGAGGTGATCCTCCTCGAGGAGTTCACAAACTCGCTTTCCCTTTCCATAAGAAACCACATGGAGGAACAAAAGGTTCCAAGAGCCAGGCAGGCAGCAATCCTGGCTGATGATTATACACTTATTCACAAGTCCTTTCCCCAAATCCTTCCTGAGTTACCTCCAAAAACCTGAAAAGGATACAAGGTGGGAGGGTGATAGGAGGATGTACAGCCATGAATGAGAAGGGAGAGCTGGAAACACAGGGGGCCCTCCACAGGCCAAAAAGGACGGTGCTGAGAACAGAAATGATGCCCGAAAGCCTATGTTTCCATTGTAACAAGACAGGTCACCTTCAAGTTGACTGCTGGACGTTACGAGGAAAAACCATCAGTTTCATCAGGGTACACCAGGCCAGTGCAGGAATAGGGGCCTTAATGGGAAGCACAACAGACCAGGTTGTGGCTTTAACTGCAGCAGTAAAACCCAGTAAACCTACCACTGAGAGTGCGGGAAAACTTAACAAAATCCCTGAGAGTTACCAAGACTCTGTGTCCAGAGGAAAAGTGACCCCAAGTGAGGCCAGTAAGCCCATAGTCATACTGAGGGATACAGGGACCACCTAATCCCTTCTGCTGGGAAAAGGCATAACCTTTCCCCCAGCGAGTGCATTGAATGCTAGAGTGCTAGTAAATGGTATCACAGGAAAGTATATGCCCATACCTTTATATCCAGTGCACCAGGAGCGCGACCTTGTTTCAGGACTGGTAACAGCGGGGATTGTCCCGAGTTTCCGTGTGGAGGGGGTCGACTTGCTTCTGGGTAATGATCTGGCAGGGACAAAGGTGGTAGCTTCCCCGCTGGTTTTAGAGAGACGGGACGAATCAGGGAGACAAAGTGGTTACAGGAAAAGCTTCCTGGCACATTTCCTGACTGTGTGGCGACTTGGTCCATGGCCAAACAAGCTCCGTCAGAGTAGGTTGAACTGGCACTGCAGACAGATGACCCTACTGTCTGGTTATCTGAAACCTTCTTTGGGAAGTTAGAGAACACACAGGTGGCGCAGTGGTTAGCACTGCAGCCTCATAGCTCCAGGGACCTGGGTTCGATTCTGGGTACTGCCTGTGTGGAGTTTGCAAGTTCTCCCTGTGGCCGCGTGGGTTTTCGCCGGGTGCTCCGGTTTCCTCCCACAGCCAAAGACTTGCAGGTGATAGGTAAATTGGCCATTGTAAATTGCCCCTAATGTAGGTAGGTGGTCGGGAATATGGGATTACTGTAGGATTAGTATAAATGGGTGGTTTTTGGTTGGCACAGACTCGGTGGGCCGAAGGGCCTGTTTCAGTGCTGTATTAATAAATAAATAAAATAAAAATGCAGAGGATGGGTTAAACAGGTCTTCCTTGGTTGAAGCTCAGCAAGCTGACCCAGGGTTAAAAAAGTTAGCACAGACTGCCCAAACTGAAGCTGAAGGAGATGGACTTCCAGAGTGCTACTATTTAAAGGATGAGGTGCTGACGAGGAAGTAGAGACCTCCTCACAGACTTGCAGACAAAGAGTGACAGTGGTTCACCAGGTAGGGGTGCCACTGAGGTACCGTAGGGAAATGTTGAGAATAGCCCATAAGCTGGACATGTCGGTATCAGAAAAAGCCAAGCCCGCATCAGACAGCATTTTCACTGGCCACCACTCCACAAGGATGTGGTAGAGTTGTGTAAAACTTGCCACATGTGCCAGGTTGTGGGGAAGCCCCAAACTGCAATAAAATTTGCATCTCTAATTCCCATACTGGCATTTGGGGAACCATTCAGCAGAGTGCTGGTGGATTGTGTGGGACCCCTGACCAAAACAAAAGGGAGCTACCAGTATCTTCTCACCATTATGGATGTGGCTACTCGATTTCCAGAGGCTATCCCTCTAAGAACGATCTCTGCCAAGGTAGTGGTGGAGGGGCTAACCCAATTCTTTACCCGATATGCACTGCCTGCTGAGATCCAGTCGGATCAGCGCACAAATTTTATGTCCAGTATTTTTTAAAAGGTCATGTGTAATCTGGGCATAACCCAGATAAAGTCGTCAGCCTACTACCCACAGTCACATGGGGGTTTGGAATGGTACCACCAGACCCTAAAGATAATGATCAGGTCATACTGCTATGAATACCTCTATGACTAGGACAAAGGGCAGGGATTTCTTCCGTTTGCTACCAGAGACTCACCCAATGAGTCCACTGGCTTTAGTTTATGAACACGAGGTGAGAGGTCCGCTTAAACTGATCAGGGGGAGGTTTGTGGGACACAGGGATAAGCCTTCCCTGTTAGACTACACCTCCATGTTCCAAGAACGGCTCACGAGAGCCTGTGCAGTGGCTCAGGAATACCTAAAAACCTCCCAGAAAGCTATGAAAAGGCAGGCGGATAAACATGCCAAGGCCAGAACATTTCAGCCTGGAGATCATGTGTTAGTGCTATCACCAATACAAGGAGAACCATTGAAAGCCCAGTTCAGTGGCCCATACAGAGCAGTAAAGAGAATTAGCAAGGTGAATTGTATAATTGACACCACAGATGGTAGTTAAAAGCAAAAGCTGTGTCACATCAATATGTTAAAATGGTATCACAGCCGGGAAGGGGACAAACAAGCACAGCTTTGTCAGGCAGTCAGGAAAAAGGAGGGTGAAAGGTACAGTGAGGACGAGTTAGCGGGGGGTCGGAAGGATTCCCAAATCGAACCCTCTACCATCCAGTTAGCTAATGCTGCAATGTTAGGAAAATTAGACACCGTACTCTCCGATTTAAACGGAGAAGAACAGGCTCGAAGGGACATATTGCCCACTCCTGCTCATATAACTTATGTTCTTATAACAGTTTTTTTCAAATACTGTTCAAAACATAATTACTTCTCTGAGCTTTGATGATAAATCTGACAAGGTAATATATATTCTGAACTCGGGTGAGCATTCTTTCTCTTAGCTTTGGTTACCTGAACAATATCATACAGTTATAATGTATATTGCATTTAATCACAGTCGCAAGAGCTATGAAATTTGGGGTAAATTTTACAAGTTAGCTCTCCTGGGCACTGAACTTTGATTGGCAGTTGGTTAAGGATCCTCATGAATTGGCTGTAGAAAAGTCTGACGTCAATTGTCAAATTTGCATTCCTCTGGAGCAAGGCTGCATGTTGGGAGCAGTCACCTTTGAATGAAGTGATTTCAAAGATGGAAGACTGATCTTTCAATAAAAAGTCCCTTTAAACTGATTCTTATTGCTTGTATTTTCAGCAATTATTTTCATTTGCCATTTACATTTATAAAGATGTTTGCACTCCAATTTTCTTCATAATCATAAGGAACATCTGAAATCATTACACAATTTAAAGTGGATCATCCCCTTTTTCCATTACCAGCAATTGTGACTATTTTCCTGTGGCTGCAAATTATACTTTTACTTCTCAATGCCAGGATCAATTATTGAAAGTGGTTATAAAAGGTTATTTACTCCATCTTATTAAAGCAGCTATTTCCAAAACCTGTTTAGAACATGAAGTGAATTGTGAACAGAATATTGCACCATTAGTATTCTGTTGCAGTAATATTTCCTCTTTGCAATAGGCCGCCACAATTCTTTTGCAACTCTTGTTATTTCCACATTCACAAATTAAATCTCTGAATATATATCAGATGCCAAAGGCATATGAAACTTTTTTCGAACAACTTACTGTTGTTGCCTAATCATCAATCAGAAGACTACATGGAGATTGGTTGACTGATTTCTAAATTGATTTGACCTGAAACTGACACGCAGGTAATTGGAAAATGGATGCAGGAGCTTTGGGAGGCCCCACAATATAAAGTTCATGATTGTGCAAAGATGGTTTGGGTAACTGTGGAGAAAAACTGAGTTCATGAAGTTAATTTTAATGCTGTCCATCCGGGAGGTAGGCAAAGAAAATGAAAAATTTGCAATTCTATAGAATTTTTCATAACCACCAAACATCTCAAAGTGTTTTACAGCCAGTGAGGCTACTTTTGAAGTGTAGTCACTGTTGTAATGTAGGAAATGCAGCAGTCAATTTGCACACAGCAAGCTCCCACTAACAGCAATGTGATAACGATCAGATAATTTTTTTTGTGATGTTGATTGAGGGGAAACAGCCAAGACATCAGGAATAATTACTCTGCTCTTTGAATAGTGTTATAGTGTCTTTAACATCCACCTGAGAGAGCAGACAGGGCTGCGGTTTAATATCTCATCTGAAAGACAACACCTCTGACAGTGCAGTACTTCCTCAGTGCTGCATCAGAGTGCTAGCTTTGATTTTTATTCCCAAGTCCTGGAGTGGGACCTGAACCTAGAACCTTCTGACTCTGAGTGCTACCAGCTGAGCCACAGTTGATGCAATTCAAATTCAAAATAAATAGGTTATTTGCCCACTCAGAT
Source organism: Heterodontus francisci (assembly GCF_036365525.1). Taxonomy (NCBI): domain Eukaryota; kingdom Metazoa; phylum Chordata; class Chondrichthyes; order Heterodontiformes; family Heterodontidae; genus Heterodontus; species Heterodontus francisci. The sequence continues at coordinate 243,265,305 of NC_090371.1, forward strand.
CTAGGCTCTTTGCTGCTATTTCCAACTTTAACCTAAATCAGGTGGGAATCTCATGATTTTTATGAAAGTTGGAGTTTTCGTATGTCAGTGGGACCCTGATTAATTTTAACTAGTAAATGAGAAGGAAAGCCACTGCACCTTTCCCACAAGGCTGCAGCAAGTCTGCAGCTGGTAAGAGGACAAAGAAGTCATCTAAGAGAAGTGAGGCCAGAACTCCCCACTTAGCATCTCTTATGACCTTGGGAGGCCAGCCAGGATTGTGTTGGAATCGTGAAGCCTATTCCAAAACAATCTCCATAAGTTTATTTGGACATCTAGTGGAAAGAAATATTGCAAGAGAAGACCTTGGCCTGTACAAAATCATTATGAAATGCATATGTCACCCATTTATTCTTCCTATGTACACTGAATCACATTGGTTGGCATTAAACTTCATTGTTCAGCTCACTCAAAGTTGTTTAACTCCTTCTGTAATTTTTTTTATTCATTCATGGGCTGTGGGCATCGCTGGCTAGGCCAGCATTTATTGCCCATCCCTAATTGCCCTTGAGAAGGTGGTGGTGAGCCTCCTTCTTGAACTACTGCAGTCCTTGTGGTATACGTACAGCCACAGTGCTGTTCTGGAGGGAGTTCCAGGAGTTTGACCCAGCAACAATGAAGGAACAGTGATCTAGTTCTGAGTCAGATGGTGTGTGGCTTGGAGGGGAACCTTCAGATGGTGGTGTTCCCATGCATCTGCTGCCCTCATTCTTCCAGATGATGCAGGTTTGGTAGGTGCTATCAAAGGAGCCTTGTGAATTGCAGTGCATCTTGTAGATGGTACACACTGCTGCCACTGCGCGCCAGTGATGGTAGAAGTGAATGTTTAAGGTGGTGGATGGTGTGCCAATCAAGCCGGCCGATTTGTCCTGGATGAGCGTTGTTGAAGTTGCACTTATCTAGGCAAATGGGGAATATTCCTTCTCTATAGCATGCTGCTTCGTCTATTTAGCATGCTTGTAGTGCTGTGTTATAGCTTTAACAGGTTGTCACCTCCTTTGTAGGTATGCCTGGTGCTGCTCCTGGCATGCTCTCTTACACTCCTCATTGAACCAGAGTTGGTCTCCTGGCCTGATGGTAATGGTGGAGGGAGGGATATGCTGGGCCATGAGGTTACAGAATGTGGTGACATACAATTCTGCTGCTGATGGCCACAGTGCCTCATGGATGCCCAGTTTTGAGCTGCTAGATCTGATCCTTTCCCACTTAGCATAGTGGTAATGCCACACAACACAATGGAGGGAGTCCTCAATGTGAAGAGTATGTGTATGTCCTGAGCTGCTCCCTTCGATTCCAGTATCTTTCCTAGCTGGGTTTTATCTGCAAACCTGATCAATTTGGATTAAGTTTCAGAATCCAAGTCATTGATTTAAATTATTACTGTAGTAATACGAACACTGAGTCCTAGGGCACCACAATCTTCTCACCAATGCACTTCAACCAATTTTCTTGCTCATTCCTAAATTCCCACAAGTAGTAGCCTTTATGTGGAAATCTATCCAATAATTTTTCAAAATCTAAGTACACAACTTGGTAGGGTTTGCCACAGTCTACTTGACTTATATGTTCCTCAAAGAAATTAAGAATGTTAGTCAGGCAGATACATCCCTTGTAAAGCTATGTTGATTGCTGTTTACTAGGTTGTTGTTGTACATATAATCCTTAGATCTAATCCCAATAATTGACTCTATTAATCTGCATGGAATTGAAGTAAAACTGATTAGGCCTATACTTGTCTGTATTAATTTTGTCACACTTTTTGAATCTAGACATTACATCAGTATATTTTCAATTTATTGATTCCTCGCCTTGTCCATTGACTCCCACATAATGATTGTCAGTGCCTCACAAATCTACTTCCTAGTCTCTCAATTATCTCCCAGGGATACAAAAGCAAAATACTGCGGATGCTGGAAATTTGAAATAAAAACAGAAAATCCTGGAAATATCAGCAGGTCTGGGAGTGGCTGTGAAGTGTTATGGACAGAATTGAGAGAGAACTGAAATCCCTTCCCTTTATTGTCCATAATCAATGTGTTCTTGAAAAGGAAGATGTGCACATTTCTTAACCTCTGGGTGTGTGACCAATTTAAATAACCAGCAGCATGATTTTTGTGGGTTTAAATAAAGAGGATTATTTTTATTCACATTGTTACAATCAGGTGATGAGGGGTCAAAGGGCTCTCCTCTCTTCTCTCTCCTTGTTTGACCTCAATAGGGTTTATTTCTTTTTTAAAGTGGATGTACTTGCCAATTCAGTCAGTGTTTGACTGCTTGCATGCTATGATCATAAAAGACAGATTTTATTGAGTTTAACAAAGAGGTTAGCAATCTAAGTAAAATAATAAACTACCTTCCAACTTTCACACACACACACACACAAATAGCTTAGAGTGGTGAAGGATAGATTGCTCGGATTAGAGTCTGGAGCAATAAAAAGGAGTATACGGTCTGTGGAGTTTGGTGATTCCTTGTCTTCCGGCTGAACTTGGTGGTCCTGAAGCTTCCAACTTGTAAATGTGGCCAGCAGGTCTGGTGGTCCTCCTTGAAAACAGTGATGCAGATGGTTTCCTTTATGGGGTCTCTGTCTGCAGCAATGATAGACTTAGGTGGTTACTGCCAGCAGGCAAGGTTCGAAGCTTGAAAGGTAGAGAGAGAGCGACCCCATGATCCCACTTTGATGTCTTCTGATCAGTATCCAGTTGCTTGTCTGCTGCAGAGAGAAAAAAGCCATCTTAAAGCACACAGATGGTGGACCTGTCACATGATGGCTCAGTGTATATTTCCTCTTGTAACTTAAATTAGTTCATGTCAAGGAATTCCCTTCTCTCAATCAGGGTTCCATTGTTCAAGTGATTGCCTTTGAATAGTTCATGTCCACCAGTTTAATGTCCCAAGTGATTGCCTTTAAATGTCTTGTTAATGAGGACTGGCCAGGTGATTCATTCCAAACTTTGCAAGTCATTGTTCTGGAGGGAACTGGCCAGACAATTCAACTCCCTCTTAATGCATTGGAATGGAGGGGATTTTGATACAAGGTTCTGTGGTCATTTTAACTGCTAGCAGTTACCTTTTGTCTGTTCCTTTTACCTTTTCTAAAATTTAATTCAGGTTTCCAACCGATGGATTAAAAAAATCATCATTCGGCATAGCACATGTTTGTGACGTGGAATGAAATGATACGACAGGAGCATTTCATTATAAGGTCATTTAAAAAAAAAACTATACACACATTCATCCTCAAACACTCACTTCTCAATCTCATTTTACTATAGCTATGCCCTAGCTTAGCTTTCATCTGGGATGATTCTGTGTTGTTAGATTCTAGATAAAGCATCACATTGTTTTTTCCTGCAATGTGGGTAATTTTTAAGTGGTAGGTTGCAAAAGCAGGCTCCATCAAAATAGCCTTGCATTCTGGATTTTGAATTTCCCCACAAATGATGTTACAGGATTATGGTCAGGATAGACTATGGTCTCCCTATATCCATTTTGGACATGGACCTCAAAGTGCTTGAGAGCCAGCAACAGTCACAGAGCTTCCTCTTCCAAAGCGGAGTATCTCTTTTGGTGTCAGTTTAATTTTTTGGTGAAGTACCGAACTGGTCTCTCAATGGCTGTAGTAAGTCTGTCAGTGGGGTGGTTATTGTGCTGAAATTTGGGATGAACTTGCAGTAAAACCCACATATCCCCAAATATCCCATTATTTCCCATTTGGTCGTGGAGATGGAAAAAACCATCGGTGCCTGTACCTTCGCTGCTCTAGGTAGTACTCGCCTTGACCCACAGCATTCCCTAGGTAGGTTGCTTAAGCTTCAGCAAACTCATTCTTTGCAAGATTTACCATGAGGTCAGCCAACTGTAACCTTTGGAAGAGGGCTTGTAGCTGGTCCCCCCAGGTGTCACTGTATACTAACAGATCATCCAGGTACACTACACAGTTGGGCAGGCCAACCAGTACCTGGTTCATCAAACTTTGGAAGGTGGTTGGGGCATTTCTTAATCCAAAGTGCATCACTCGGCACTGGAATAAGCCGTCTAGTGTAACAAAAGCCGAGATCTTCTTAGCTTGGGCGGTTAAGGGAACCTGCCAGTATCTTCTAACATTTCTATCTTCATTATGTCGGTGGCATTTCCTACTCTCTCTATACAGTCTTCCAGGCAGAAACTGGGTATGCATCAGCTCTGATCACTGCATTAACCTTCCTGTAATCAATGTAGAGCCTTGTTGAGTCATCAGGCTTGGGCTCAAGCACGACTGGGAAACTCCAGCTGTGCTGGCTGGGCTCAATCAGCTTGTTTTCCAGCACATACTGAATGTACTTCTGAACCTGGGTCAGTTTCCTGGGACTTAGGCAACAGGGGCTCTGTTTTATTGTGTAGGGTTAGGGTTGTGCACCCTGGTTTATCCCTGCAGATCTCTTTAAATGCGGTGAGCACCGTTGTTAGGTCTCCTATCTGTTCTGCATTTAAATTGGAAACTACGATGTCTAACTTCCCTAACATTTCAGTGTTAGCTAACCGGACGGTAGGGGGTTCAATTTAGGAATCCTCCAGGCCTCCCTCTAACTCCTCCACACTGTCCCTTTCATCCTCCTCCCTTCTGACTGCCTGACAGATCTGTGCTTGTTTGTCCCCTTCCCGGCTGTGATACCACTTTAACATATTGAGGTAGCACAGTCTTTGTTTTCTCCTATGGTCTGCGGTGTCAGTTAAATAATTCACTCGGCCAATCCTCTTAACTGCTCAGGCTTTCAGGGGTTCACCCTGTAGTGGGAGTAGTACTAATACGTAGTCTCCAGACCAAAATGTTCTGGCCTTGGCATGTTTATCCGCCTGCCTTTTCATAGCTGTCTCGGAGGTTTTAGGTGTTCCTGAGCCACCGCACAGGCTCGCATGAGCCGCTCCCGGAACATGGAGATATAGTCTAACATGGAAGGCTCATCCCTGTGTCCACAAACCTCTCCTTGATTAGTTTAAGAGGACCTCTCATCTCTTGTCCATAAACTAATTCAAAGGGACTAAACCTGTGGACTCATTGGGTGAGTCCCTGGTGGCAAATAAAAGAAATCCCAGCCCTTTGTCCCAGTCATGGGGGTATTCATAGCAGTTGCCCTGATCATTGTCTTTAGGATCTAGTGGTACTGCTCCAAAGCTCCATGTGACTGTGGGTGGTAGGCTGATGACTTTAGCTGGGTTATGCCCAGATTATGCCCAGTGATAGGTTAATTGGCCATTATAAATTGTCCCTAGTATAGGTAGGGAAATATAGGGACAGGTGGGGATGTGGTAGGAATATGGAATTAGTGTAGGATTAGTATAAATGGGTGGTTGATGGTCGGCACCGACTCGGTGGGCCGAAGGGCCTGTTTCAGTGCTGTATCTCTAAACTATTACCCATGACCTTTTGAAAAATACTGGAAATAAAATCTGTGCCCTGATCCAACTGGATCTCAGCAGGCAGCTCATATCAGGTGAAGAATTGGGTTAGCCCCTCCACCACTACCTCAGTAGAAATGGTCCTTAAGGGGATGGCCTTTGGGAATTGGGTAGCCACATCCATAATGGTGAGAAGGTACTAGTTTTAGTGGTGCCTTCACTGGGTACATTGGGTCTTCCCCTAGTTAATTCAAGCCGCCTTAACTCTGTTTCCTCCTTCTCCCTCTGGAAAGCTCCTTCTTTTTCCATTGCCTGAAACTGTCTCTCCTCCTGCTCCCTCTGGAATTCTAATTCTAGTCTGCACTGTTCTAGCTGTATCTTAGCTGATGTTACTCTGTCTGTTTCAGTTTCTAAGCCCATCTCTGGTTCTGCAGTTTCAAATTCAAAATGGTTGGCCACAAGTTTTAGGATTTCCGGTTTGCTCGCTTTTGGACGGAGAGTAATCTCTCAATGCCTAGCTACATTCTTTATCTCTTCAACAGATAGGGCTCTTAAGTTTTCCCAAGTTACTTCATTCTGTTCTAGGAAGGTACTGGCCTCAAATGTGGACATTTTAGTACTCTAGCACTGAAAACCATAAGAAAACCTGTACTGAAGTTGTTAAATTTTATCTAGGGACCAATTTGGTTGCCTGCTTGCAACTTCTCGTTTGCTTTTGGGTTGATCCCAGACAATAGCCCCCAGATTTCTGTTACAATCAGGTGAGAAGGGGTCAAAGGGCTCCCCTCTTTTCCCTCTCCTTGTTTGACCACAGGTTTAATTCTTTTTTCAAGCGGATGTACTTGCTAATTCTGTGAATGTTTGACTACTTACTTGCTATGCTCATAAAAGAACCAATCGGACAGGTTTTCTTGAGTTTAACAAAGAAAGAGGTTAGCTTTATTGTACTTAAATCAATCTAAGTAAAATAATAAACTCTGATTCAACTTTCACATGCCCACACACAAATAGCTTACAGAGTGGTGAAGGATAGATTAGTTGGATTAGAGTCCAGAGCAATAAAAAAGGGTATACAGTCTGTGGAGTTTGGTGACTCTGTTGCCTTCCAGATGAACTCGGTGTTCCTGAGACTTCCAGCTTGTATATGGGGCTTGTCTATCTGGAAAACAGTGATGCAGATGATTTCCTTTACGGGATCTGTACAGCAATGATAGACATGGGTGGTTACGGCCAGCAGGCAGGGTTTGAAGCCTGTAAGGTGGACAGGGGAGATAGGGGGAGACCTCGCTTGGGACTCTTCTGATCAGTGTCCAGTTGCTTGTCTGCTGCAGAGAGAAAAAGCCAGCTTAAAACACAGATGGTGGTCCCGTCACATGATGGCTGTGTATATTTCTTCTTGCAACTAATTAGTTCATGTCTAGGAATTCCCTTCTCTCAATCAAGGTCCCATTGTTCAAGTGATTGCCTTTGAATGGTTCTTCTCCACCAGTTCAATGTCCCAAGTGATTTCCTTTAAATGTCCAGTTAATGAGGACTGGCCAGATGTGCGAGGCAAGTTCTTTACACAGAGGGTGGAGAGTGCCTGGATCTTGCTGCCGGGGGAGGTGGTGGAAGCAGGTACGATCGAGACGTTTAAGAGGCATCTTGACAAATACATGAATAGGATGGGAATAGAGGGATATGGTCCCCGGAAGTGTTAGAAAGGCATCAAGATCGGCGCAGGCATGGAGGGCCGAATGGCCTGTTCCTGTGCTGTACTGTTCTTTGTTCTGTTCTTTATTCACTTCTCAAGTAATTTTTCTGGAGGGGACAAGCCAGACAATTCAACTGTCTCTTGATGCATTGGAATGCAGGGGATTTTGATGCAAGTTGTAGCTGCTAGCAGTCACCTTTTTGTCTGTTCCTTTTTTCCTTTTCTAAAATTTAATTCAGGTTTCCGGCCAATGGATTAAAAAATCATCATTTGGCATAGCACATCTGCATGACAACGTGTTCACCCCAAAGGTCTAATGCTGGGTCTCTTTCTCTCTGACACACACACAAACACCCTTTCTCTCGAAAGAGAACCATTAAAAATAGTGCACTTTTACCAATTACAAGCAAAGGAACTGTTCATAAGTCATGTGATTTTAACTCATCCTGGGGAGAAGACATGCGTTGTGGGCCTGGTGAAGAAGGCATTTTCACTCCTGAAGTGTAGTTAGGTGGATTTGATGGCCAGAGTCGTATATCAAAGTCATTGTAGGATTCCCTCGAAGAGGTGGATTTTCAGCAGGTCATGAAGTGAGTTGTTTGTTGTCTCGATACCAGGAGGTTGGTTTTCTTGACTGGTGGACTTGAAAAGGAACAGGCTTGGAGACCTTAGGATGTTGCAGTCTCCACTTTTAAGATATAGGTGTTTTGCCTTTGTTGCTGTCTCTCCGGCTGTTGTTTGAAGACTCATTAGTTTCTCCCTAGTGCTTAGAATAGTAAGATTCATTATTTGTGATTAGTTTCAGTCAGGTGGACACTGATCAATTCTTCTATTGATCAGAATAATTTGAAGGTCGAAGCCATTGCTACACAATGGGAATGGATGGTGGCCATTCAGACCTACTTATGATTTAACTGATTTCTTGTATCTCTGTATTACGTTTCAAGCTCAGAGACAGTGTGGACAAATTTATGCAGTCCACAGCATGAGATTTGGTGGCATGCGGGGTGATATAATTAGGCAGGAGGTGCTTTTTCAGTTTCCCAATGGTGGGATATTTTAGAGGAATTAAGTCGGTGGCAGGTTTGCAGCGTTCCGGGATTCCCCCAGCACGATGGCAGATTGCAGCTTTGTACCGATTTAAATATTGAATATTCATTACCCTACGCAGAGTTAGTAGTTAGTCCTACCTGCCAGATTAAGTGAATAGTGAGCAATATTCCCATGCCACCTGGTTCATGAATGTTTCAACGTGACGTGCGGCAGTTAAATTTGTGCAGTTGAGTCTCAGGGCTGTGCTTTTCTTTCTTTAACTCAGCCACTTATCTAATGCCACCATTGGAATGGATGTTTGCCTCCAGGCTCAGCACCAGCAAGGGTGAATCATCTCAGGGAATGGCGGTGACGGCATGGGTGGGGGCTACATGGAGGAGTAGGGCAGGGTAGTTGGGGAGGGAAGGGTGGGGCTGATCAAGTGCATCACGAAGTAGGGCAGGATGGCGTGGAGCATCTAGATTCTTGAACGGTTGATGTTGATGCTGAAGATGCATTTTGTGGGCAGCGGGGCAGGTGGGTGGATTAGATCAGTACTGTGTGAAGATATTTGGCAAGGGTCTAAAGGGAGGGATGAGTGCTGTCAACGTCAGGAATCTGGGGCAAATTAAGGGTACTGGCTAGCAGAGGGAATGCTCACAGTCAATGGGGGAAAATGGATTCCGTAGTGGGGGGGGGAAGGTCAAGACTAATGAGTGGGTATTTGACAGCTTCATATGAAAGGGAACAGGACTCGGCAATAATAGTCAATCCGATGTGAGGTGGTTCAAGGATAAGAGTTGGCATGTCCATAGAAACGGGAGTAGGAATGGGGGCAGGGATAGTATGAATACGTTGATGATTACACTGTGCACGGTAATAGGGGGAGGCTCAATGGTTACAGAGGGGAGGGTAACGGTAACATTGGGTGGTTTCAAGCTGGAAAGTTGTTGGAGGAGTTTGGAAGGTAGGGAGACTTGCCCTGAATTCCACATGCACCATCTTCTCCAATGATATTGGAAACCACGTGGACATTCAAGGATTGCAAGGAGAATGGGAGGAGGCAAACAACAGTGGGTGTGTCTTCTACCTGGCTGAAATTTGGAGGCAGGTATAAGGGAGCTGTTCATTGCCTCGATGTTTCAGCACACTGGCAACAGAAGGCTGAATCACCACGCTCTGTTTATTTATTGTTCTGAAAAGCCACAGTGACATGGGTCTCATGCACCCATTTTGTTCAGTACCACAGGAAGAAGAACAAAGAGAGAGACTAAAGAGGGCTCTATTCCTTCAACTCACGATGCCTTAGTGCCAGCGACAGGCAGAACAGGAAGGTGAGGATGCTCCGTAGGATAACATCCAGGAATGGCCTTATCGAAGACGAGCACTGGCACATCATCGCATCCTTAGGACACATTACCTTCAAATGTCAGAGAGGCAATGCCAGTGATGCCTAAGGATGTCACGTGAAATGGTCATAGAAATTTGTAGGAACCTGCAACAAGACTTGCAGCCTCTCTTTGTTCTTTAGAAAATAGGCGGCATGTTTAGATAGAGGATCTGGATCGGCGCAGGCTTGGAGGGCCGAAGGGCCTGTTCCTGTGCTGTAATTTTCTTTGTTCTTTGTTCTTTCGGCTTTGATGGGAATCCCATGCCAAGGTGACTGCTGCACTCAGTTTTTTCTCCAACGGCTCCTTCCAGGGATCCATGGGTGACATATGTGGCATCTCTCAGTCTGTGATCCACAGGTACAAAGAAGTAAACAATGCCCTTTTCCATGTGCCAATAATTTCATCTATTTACCTATGTACAAGGACAGCCTGGCAGCAAGGACTGCGGCCTTCAGGATCATCACTGGTTTCCCTAGAGTGCAAGGGGTGATCAACTGTACTCATGTGGCCATCAGAGCTCCCTGGGACCAGCCTGCTGTCTTGATTTATCACAAAGGCTTCCACTCTTTTTTTTTAATGTACAGCTGATTTATAACCCCAAGAGAAGAATCATGCATGTTCGCGCCAATTCGCAGGCAACTGTCATAACTCCTACATTTTGAGGAACTCCCAGCTGCCAGCAGTTTTCAAGGAACCAGCTGAAATGGACAGATAGATCCTGGGTGACAAGTGTTACCCACTTTGTACATGGTTGATGACACCAGTACATCATCCCCAAAGTGCTGCTGAAGAGAGGTACAATGCTGCACATGCATCAACCAGAGCTATCATTGAACATACCACTGGCATGTTGAAAATACAATTCCATTACCTTGACTGGTCTGGAGCGGCTCTTCAGTACGCGCCACAGAGGGTGTCACGAATAAGTGTTGTCTGCTGTGCCGTGCACAACCTTGAAATTAGACTTGGCAATACTCCGCAGGTGGAGGGACAAGAGGAACACCAGTCCTCCTCAGATGAGGATGACTATGAAGAGGGTGAGGAGGAGGACAACAATGACAACGATGCTGTCATCGATATGAGGGCAATGGAGAGACATGCAAGGGACATCAGACAGGACCTCATTTATGCACGTTTCAGCCATCAAGAAGCCACATTATCAAGGAATGTTGGGAGGAGAAACGTAACAATTCCTGAGAAATTTCCTTTTGCATGAAGTCTGATTCATCTCTGCAATCTTAACTAAGCGTGGCTGCACGTTCATGTGATTGGCATTTGAAATCATCCATAAGATACGATGAATGCGACTGCACACCACTGCAAGCAGTGTTAGGTTATGACCGTAGAAAGCAAAAGTAAGGCATGACAGTATTGGAATAAGTTATTAATCATCGATAGTTAAACAGGCATCATTGAAGTTGAAGGCTCAAGATCCAATAAGATATAGATACTGAACGTTTTCTGAGATGCTTTGCAAGCATCATTGTGTTCCTATCATAGGCCTCCAAAAAACATCTTTGTATCCATCTGGAATCAAGCAAAACATTACCAAGCATGGATCAAATGCTTTAATACATCTTTGCAATCGTGACAATTTGTACATCACCCACGCCACCTTCGTGCACAAAACCATTTCAATGTTCTTTTCCTGCTACTATGTCGATTTCTAACCCTGACATTAGCAGCTGAGGTGGAGGCAGTCTTCTCAGTCTGTAGATGACTCTGGCGGGCGTCCTCTGGAGGAACGGGGCCTTAATGGCTCCATCCTACTGGGGCTCTGCAGCAATGGTGATTGAGTATCCCCTGTATGCTCGCCTGCTGGAGGTAAGGGGGTCAATGTCGGGGGAGAGGACAAGATGCCATTTACCCTGGGGGTGTCCTGAAACGAAAGGCAGTTGGCACACGCTCTTCCTCCATCTTTGCGCATGATGGGACTTGCCTGTCTCCCTGAGGGGAAGGAGTACCTGGAGGTTCCTTGTACCTCCTCTCGCTTAGATTCTGCTGAGTGGAGCCCACGGCAACAGCGATGGAGCTTTTGGCTCAAGTGGTCAACCAGACTCACCATGGAGCTCGCCAGACTCTCTACTGAGGAAGCCATATGCTCATATGCCTGGGACATGGCAAACTCCTCCATGGCATGCGCAAAGCCACACAAGACCTCAGGCATCTCTGACATATTTTCCACATGGCTTTGCTGCACATCCAGCAGACTTCTCATAGCTACCAACAGAGGATCATCATGAACATGGGGCTGAGCAGTGGCCTGGTCCTCAGCAGCCCTCCGATTGTCAGGGGACCTGACTGGCACATGCTCCTCAGCTGCTGGGACATGTCTGTATCATGCACACCAGCCTGTGACCCAGATTCTAATCTTAAACCCCCCAGGGACAGTGTGGATGTATCTGTGCTGGTGGAGGTGGAAGAAGAGGCAGGTGACGGTGCACCCTCTGAGGCACTGGCTTTTTCTTTCTCCCCAGAGGAGGAGTCTTGGGCCATGTGGTGTTCTGCAACTCGAGTGCAGGCACCTGCAGTGGAGACACAAACAAAAGCACTTTAAGCATGTGCTTCACATGAGTTCGAACAATTTCCTTCAGTTTCCACATATGGCTGCAAGAGCAGGGATGGCACTTCATCCTTCCACCTTGTGGCTCTTGTCTTGCTGTCTCCGCTTGCCCTGCCTCCCTCCTCTCTCACGATCTCTGAAGCTTCCTCCTCAGCCATGGTCAACGGCCTGATGTCAGGGACCCTATTTCCCGCCTTAGCATGCTCATGTTGGTTGTGGCTTTGCTTATCTTTCAACAGACAGTGCAGATTTAATGACATGGCAAATGATTTGTCACATCCATTGCATTCATGCATCAACATCACTTGTTCTGCAGTGGCTTTCACACGACACATCCAATCACATAAACAATGCCAACCTTCATCATTTAGTAAATGGCACAAAAGCTGCTGATACAGTCGACTGCAGTCCATGCCTACCCTTTGCCTCAAAGACAGAGCCATGGAAGAAATCAATGGAGCAGCCTCACCGGGACCACTTGCCCTCACTGATCTGTGTAAGTCTTTGATTTGCTTACAGCACTGCACCCATGTTCTAAGAGACCTCCTCCGCTACCTCCACCCAGGCTGCCTTGGTAAGGCGGGAAGGTCTTTGCACTCCACCTGCAGGGAAGAGAACCTCCTGCCATTCCCTGACGGCCTGGAGGAAAACCTGCAGGGAGTCATCACTGAACCGTGAAGAGGGATACTGCCTGCTGGCTGCCATGTCATTCACTTTGGCTGTGGAGAAAATAAATGATATGAAGTTGGTGGTGAATTTCACAAAATAAGGGAGGCAAAAACATTTTGATTTTAGAAGAAGCTTCAATTTAAGTTAGTCTGAAGATACATGAAAGGAAGGCTTCCGATCCTTGAGACTGCAAGCACAGAATATTTCATTTCGTGGTGCTTGGAGCAGTGACCGCGGGTTCCACCAATGAAAGGCTGCCCTTGCCGCAAGATCCCATGTGTTCCCTGTGCCCGTCGCTGCGTGGCTAATTTAAATACAAAATTCTTAGGGAACGGGATTTACGACAGGAGAGGAAGTTACAACAACTTCCAGTCCCGCCATCGGGAATGCTGCAACACTCAGTCCACCCAGTGAGTCTATTGAGTTTTGGGTAAGACTACAAACATAGGAGGCATGAATTCCACAAATGGTTTTAACACAAACACAGAACAGTACACCACAGGAACAGGCCATTCGGCCCTCCAAGCCTGCGCCGATCTTGATGCCTGCCTAAACTAAAACCTTCTGCACTTCCGGGGTCTGTATCCCTCTATTCCCATCCTATTCATGTATTTGTCAAGATGCCTCTTAAACGTCTCTATCGTACCTGCTTCCACCACCTCCCCCGGCAACAGGTTCCAGGCACTCACCACCCTCTGTGTAAAGAACTTGCCTCGCACATCCCCTCTAAACTTTGCCCCTCTCACCTTAAACCTATGTCCCCCAGTAACTGACTCTTCCACCCTGGGAAAAAGCTTCTGACTATCCACTCTGTCCATGCCACTCATAACTTTGTAAACCTCGATCATGTCGCCCCTCAACCTCCGTCGTTCCAGTGAAAACAATCCGAGTCTATCCAACCTCTCCTCATAGCTAATGCCCTCCAGACCAGGCAACATCCTGGTAAACCTCTTCTGTACCCTCACCAAAGCCTCCACGTCCTTCTGGTAGTGTGGCGACCAGAATTGCACACAATATTTTAAGTGTGGCCTAACTAAAGTTCTGTATAGCAGCAGCATGACTTGCCAATTTTTATACTCTATGCCCCGACCGATGAAGGCAAGCATGCCGTATGCCTTCTTGACTACCTTATCCACCTGCGTTGCCACTTTCAGTGACCTGTGGACCTGTACGCCCAGATCTCTCTGCCTGTCAATACTCCTAAGGGTTCTGCCATTTACTGTATACTTCCCACCTGCATTAGACCTTCCAAAATGCATTACCTCACATTTGTCCGGATTAAACTCCATCTGCCATTTCTCCGCCCAAGTCTTCAACCGATCTATATCCTGCTGTATCCTCTGACAATCTTGGTTATGTCCATTCAAAGGAGGCACTCCACCCATGCTCAATCAATTAGGAACTTTCTGAAGGCTTGAGTTACTTCTGAATCTGGGCTGAAATTGCAAAAGTCACCTGACCCTCGTGAGCCATCTTACGCAGCATTTTAATGTCCATTGTGGTTCATTTAAAAAGAAAATTCAGTTCCAGAAGATTCTGAGCTGAATGAGGTCCATGTTTAAAGTTATGACTAGGACATGCCTTTACTGGGCAATACAAAAGAGAAACAGAGTTAACCTATCATCTCCAGGGATGCATTTGCTTTAAGGGGGTTCAGCTTTTCTAGGGCTTTTATCTCATTTATAATGACGTTCAGAATTTTGCCTTACTAATTTTTGGGCTTTTTTTTTCATCTTCCCGCAATCAAAATATTCACTATTTCACCTTCATCCTCTTTTTCAAGCCTGTTTCCATTTTCGTTTGCTCTCATCTCTTCTCTGACAGCCAACTTGCTACAGTTAGGTTGTTTTTTCACCTTTTTGAATTTAAGGGGCCTTAATTTGTTCTGAATGTTAGACTTGTAAATATGCAATTGCAGCAATTCTGATCATTAACTTTAATAGACTGAATGCTAACTTGTGCCCAAACACCCAGAATTGGTCCTAGGAGGAAACCAGTATACCACACGCTGCACTGAACTAGTGGGATTTTTTGATTGGTGAGCACAAGGAATATACTCAGCATTTACTTGATTTACACATTGCCTTCATTTTGCATGATTGAAAAAGATGTTAAACTATTTTTTATTATGCAAAATTATCATAATATGAAGTGTGAGCAGAGCAAGCAAAAGCTTGTGGAAATAAAGCAGATTCTTTTAGTGAACTCTGCAGTATCACACATCACAATGCTGATATTTTGTCTCTTGTGTACACTATTGTTATACCCACTGTTCTTCCTGGGTGTCAATGATTTCCATGAAATGTGAATGATGTCAAAATATCTCAATGACGTTGCTGACTATAGGAGTAACTCAAAGGGCATATACGATGGATCTGTCTTATTCGAAACAGTCATGGGAGTAAATGTCCTTGGAGCTTCTTCTGTTCTGTAGATGTAACTTGAGTGATAATTCAGCAGAAACCCTGTGTCAGAATTTCTTGTCAAAGTAGCAGTGAGGCTAAAGCACTCGCCATTATTTATGTGCAAATGATACAGCAATCTCAGGGGAGTTATAGCATTGGAGTTGGCCATTCAGACCATCAAATCTATGTCAGAGGGGCAGATGCATGATTAAACTTAAATCAAAAAGTTGCGCTGCTCTGCTGTCGGCTTCATGAAAACAGAATCCTGCTGTCTGCCTAACTATTGAAATATATTGAATGGCATGATGTTGCCGTTTGAGCACTCTTACCTCTGAGTTAGAAGGTTGTGGGTTCAAGTCCCACTGTAGGATTTGAGCACAAAAATCAAACTGAGGGAGTGCTACACTGTTAAAGGCATTGTCTTTCTGAAGAGACGTTAACCAAGGTTCCATCTTCTCTGTCAGGAGAATATGAATGTTCCATGACACTTCTACATAGAAGTGCAGGATAGTTATCCCCAAAGGTAATAAAAACAAGAAATGCTAGAAACACTCAGCAGGTCTGACAGCATTTGTGGAGACAGAAGCAGAGTTAACATTTCAGGTCAGTGACCCTTCATCAGAACTGAAGGGTCACTGACCTGAAGCATTAACTCTGCTTCTCTCTCCACAAATGCTGCCAGACCTGCTGAGTATTTCCAGCTTTTCTTGTTTTTATTTCTGATTTCCAGCATATGCAGTATTTTGCTTTTATTTTAGTTATCGCCAAAGTCCTGGCCAGTATTTATCCCTCAATCAACATCACAAAAAAACAGATTATCTGGTCATTAGCACATTGCTGTTTGTGGGAGCTTGCTGCTGCAAATTGGCTGCCACATTTTTAGATTACAACAGTGACTACACTTCAAGAGTACTTCATTGGCTGTAAAGTGCTTTGAGACATCCAGTGCTCATGAAAGGCACTATATAAATGCAAGTCCTTTTTTAGATACAAATTAAACTCGCCAAATAAAGTTAAGTCTTGTCCATTCCAGTCTAAGTACCTTAGTAATGACATGATGAGCATTAATTGGTGCCAATTAATGTTTCAGGTACAGAAAATTAACTAATACAAGTGTGGAATCTCATTCCTCCAGGTTTTAATTGTTGGAATTTGTTAAAAAATAGAATATAATATGAAACATTTTTACTTTTTTTTGTTTCTTTCCCCTCTCTTTATTTCTTTTTCTGCACCTGATTTGTTATTGAATTCGCCCACTCTAATTCACATTCCCTCTTTGCCCTGATGTTGTTAATTTCACAATCCTTCAATCTGATTGGATAAGGAGATAGAGTTGCTTGTCCTGTTCATTCAGGTCCCAGATGCCCAGTTTTCCTTGCTGCGCAATTATCAGCTCACACTTTAGCAATTTGCCACACAAAAAAGTTTAAAAATTATTTGGCAAGGGCAAGTCTAATAGCAGACGTCCTTAAATTCACTCCAAAGTAAAATTTGGTGACATGTTTAAGCATGTGAAAGGGATTTCCTTCTAACTACTGGCAAAATTACAGCAGTTGAGCAGGAAAGATCAAGTTAGCAGTGTACCCAATTAACAACTTTATAAAACTAACATTGTCAATCCAATAGTTTTGCATTACTAGTATCCTTTAATGTAACTACATAAGTCAAGCAAAAGGGTTCAGTCTAGGAAGCTCACTTGTATAATGTTATCTTACCATATGTGTAGTATTCAACTTCTGGCGGAAGTGTTACAAGTGAAAGTTCACTCTCCTCAACATGTTCATTTACATACTGCTGTGCTTTAGAAGCTTCCAGAAATGCCAGAAATCTTGCTGTAAATGCAGCTATAAAAATTGACAGCATTCCAAAATCTAAAAGATTCCACATTTGGAAAATGTATTCCCGTGGCCCTTCTGCCCAGATTTCCTTACACTCAGTCCACATCATACCTACAAAAAGAGATTTCTTTTTAACAATTAATTTGTACATAGTTCTTTTTTAAAAATCATGAAAATATTACTACATACATATTCCAGAAAGAAAGCTACTTACCCAGTATCCACACCATGATTAGCATTTCCGTCCAAGTAAACATGGTGGTTTTCATTCTGAAGACTTGTTTAGGGTAATCCGTAACAGTGACATTGGGTAAGGTTTTGATGCCTTCAAATCTGTCAGAGGCATTAAATACTAATAAACATAGAAAGATGATGAAGGATGCTGCATGCATCACAAACTTCATGAAGGGACTTCTTAGCATCTTCCCCAGCTAGAAGGAAAAATTAAAATATGTATCTATCCTGTATATGTAAACTGAGCATCAGTCATTTCACTTCATGAGTACTTGCTTCTCTTTAACCATCTGGTGTACCCTCTGTGTTTTGCTGTTGAATTTCACACTAGTGAGGCTATGCACATGCCATAACTGGAAGTTCAATAGTTTTTAAAGTCCAATTTCTCCCTTTGCTCTCCCGATGGCGTTTACCCATCTGTGGTATGGTTCCATACGTGCCAGACACCCTATATCAAGCATGAGCTGAGAGACAGAGTTTTGGAAGCCTACTAGCCCTTTAGGCATTACAGCCAATCTCAATCCCCTTCTCCTTTGATATCCACACACACCTTTTTCTAGCAGGAGTCATTTGGTTAGTGATCAGGACCAGGAATCCTAGCTAATTTGTTTTCCTATCACTAGCTCAATGACACTGTGGCCAATGTTAACACCCTTAATGTTGCCCTGAGATAGACAAACTCAGCACTGACTGGAATTTGAAGCTGAGACTTTCCTGATCTGTGTAACATAGTTCTACACTAGATAGCAAATTTATCATTGTATAATTGAGGATGCATTAATGTATTGTCTTCGGACCTAAAACCATTTCAAAAGTTAGGAGACTGGTTAAAAGTCCTTACAACATGCATATTTTGGTATCTGCCTGCTTTTCTACAAGCTGTTAGAAGTCTGACTTATGAGGAACCAGTTGTCCCTTGTTAAAACGACAGTCTAACAGATGCTATGACCTTTAGAACTCCAGCAACAGCTATTAGTAATATCACAAAAATATTGATTTAGAATTCAATATTTTTGCGGTCTGTAACTTTGTACTCTTGCTTTAAAAAATCAATTTAATTAAAGCATTGAATCTGTAAAATAACATCTAGAATATAATTATAGTTTATAAATTGTTCTGAATGTATTCATTTATTATGCAGAACACATGTCTTGTTATAAGATAAACTATTTTTATGGTTAGACTAAAAGTTACATCAGGGACCTACATTGAACAAAACAGTATAGTTCTTGTAAAAATTGATATGGCCATGATTGTACCTAATATAACAGATTGATGGTTTGGGGAGAAACAAAGTGGCAACAGTTAACACACTTGTGAATACAGAGTGTCATTGCAGGCCCCCACCTGCCAAGAATGGGGCACAGATATTTTGCCACATGGACATTAAACTTTAAAATTGTTGCTGGGAAGAAAAGAAAACCTATTACAAAGGGTTGCCAAGCCCATGACTGGAAAAACATTTGCATAGTAACAGACTGTGCTTGGAAAGGACAAAGGAGCCACTACCTGCTTCAATTTAATCCACAATGGACTTTTGATTACCAGACATTGAAGGTGGAGAGGCTAGCGTTCCAGGTTAACTGCTAAGATGGCCAAATACACAAACAGACGTGGTAAGACCAGTTTAGTCACATGACTAACTGACTGTTGGAGTTTTTTGAATTTGAACTTGCCACAGAAAATTTGAACTCAGAAAGCTCTTTGCTCCTGGACTGAGAACATCGCTGTCCTGTCTGCTCCCATCTCTTTCTCATGGAACTGAAGACCCACTGAAGACACATGAACCCCAAGAGAGAAAAGTCTCCGACAGTGACCAAGGTTTAAGAAGAATACTGGGCACCAACGAAAAGCAAGAATTACATACAAAAGGACTACAGTGAACTTGAAGCACAGTAACAAGAAACTCTTCTAATATTGCCTCTAACCTCTCCATTTTATTTTTCTTCTCTTTTCTATCTCTATTTGCATGTGCGTATCACATTCGCATGCTAGCGTGGGGCATGGCGTGTATCCGTAGGCGTTAACTGAATTAGAGTTTAAGTTTAAATTTTAATAAATTTCACTTTTCTTCTTTAAACCTAAGAAGGCCTGTTTGTGCACATTTCTTTGCCTTATAATTGGAAAGCAGTGAACAAGGATTCACCAAGGGGGAGCTCAAAACACTGTGGGTTTAAAAATTAAATCCTGTTACAATAAGACCAGGTGAAGGCTGAAAGAGACCCCTCGCCACCTATCTCACCTGGTCGTAACAAGAGTGACTAAGCAATGACTGAGTTTGAAGTCAGAATATCAAGCCAACTGCTGAATCATTTCTGTTAAACTACATATTATGGAAATAGCAAGGCAAATTGACATATAAGTGAATCTTCCATCTCCTGTTCAGGACACTTGAAATCAGCTGCGACTTCAACATACAACTCAGTTTCTAATACATAGGTTAGGGCCAGATGTTGAAAGAGGTCAAGGCTGAGGTTGTGGGTAATGAGGAGGGGGCCAATACTAAGAGTATTGAATTGACCTGGGCTTCAATTTCAGGGAGTGACGGCCTAAAGGGCAAATCTAATTTTATTCCTGTAAGTACTTTCTACAGTATAGAATAGTCACCTGTGTTAAACTAATCATTTTGTGGAATATTCCTTGATGTACTTTTCAAACAGCATATCACCCACTATGTAACAACTCCTGGAACATGTCAATTATTTTTCAAAACTGTGATAATGAAATCATATACAGAGGGATACCTCAATGGGAGGTATGTGTTAAGAATATACATTTTTTCACCATCATTTTTTTCCCTCAAACTAATGAAGCTCCTCAGACTCATGCAGCCCCTTAAACTAATGCAGGCCCTCAAACTAATGAAGCCCCTCAAACTAATGAAGCCCCTCAAACTAAGGCAGACCCTCAAACTAATGCAGCCCCTCAAACTAATGCAGCCTCTCAAACTAATGCAGACCCTCAAACTAATGCAGACCCTCAACTAATGCAGACCCTCAACTAATGCAGACCCTCAAACTAATGCATACCCTGAACTAATGCAGACCCTCAACTAATGCAGCCCCTCAAACTAATGCAGCCCCTCAAACTAATGCAGCCCCTCAAACTAAGGCAGCCCCTCAAACTAAGGCAGCCCATCAAACTAATGCGGCCCCTCAAACTAAGGCGGCCCCTCAAACTAAGGCGGCCCCTCAAACTAATGCGGCCCCTCAAACTAATGCAGCCCCTCAAACTAAGGCAGCCCCTCAAACTAAGGCAGGCCCTCAAACTAAGGCAGGCCCTCAATCTAACACAGCCCTTCAAACTAAGGCAGACCCTCAATCTAATGCACCTCCACAAACTAATACAACCCCTCAAACTAAGGCATCCCCTCAAACTAATGCAGCCCCTCAAACTAATGCACCTCCACAAACTAATGCAGCCCCTCAAATAATGAAGCTCCTCAAACTTATGCAGCCCCTTAAACTAATGAAGCCCCTCAACCTAGTGCAGCCCTTCATACTAAGACAGCCCCTCAAACTGATGCAGCCCCTCAAACTGATGCAGACCCTCAAACTGATGCAGACCCTCAAACTAATGCAGCCACTCAAACTAAGGCAACTGCTCAAACTAATGCAGCCCCCTAAACTAAGGCAGACCATCAAACTAATGCAGCCCCTCAAACTAATGCAGACCCTCAAACTAATGCAGACCCTCAATCTAAGGCAGATCCTCAATCTAAGGCAGCCCCTCAAAATAATGCAGCTGCTCAAAATAATGCAGCCCCTCAAACTAAGGCTGACCCTCAAATTATGGCTGACCCTCAAATTATGGCTGACCCTCAAACGTAGGCAGACCCTCAAACGTAGGCAGACCCTCAAACTAAGGCAGTCCCTCAAAATTATGCAGCCCCTCAAATCAAGGCAGAACCTCAAACTAAGGCGAACTAACTAACTAATTCACTAACTAACTAACCAACTCAAACTAACACGATAGCGTCTTTTAAGATGTATCTAGACAGATACATGAATGGGCAGGAAGCAAAGAGATACAGACCCTTACAAAATAGGCGACATGTTTAGATAGAGGATCTGGATCGGCGCAGGCTTGGAAGGCCGAAGGGCCTGTTCCTGTGCTGTAATTTTCTTTGTTCTTTGTTCATGCTCATGAGATACAATTCCAGTAATGCTTGTCTGTTATATTGGGATTTTTAAAAACTCAGCTACATAATTAAGATACTTTGGATTTATAATTATGTTGTACTATAAGTGACAAAGCATACAAAGCATTCCTGAATTAGCATTATCAGTGGACAACTCCCGTGATCGGGTCAAAGTCATTTTGGCACATCATAACCTGTAAATAGATCTAATCCTTAAATATCTTTTTAGCATCTGCATTTCTTATTGTATGGAAAAGTAAAATTTACTTGTGCCATGCTAATAGCAATTCAATGTCAGCATGTGCAGTAAATTCTGGCTATCCTGTTGGTAACTTGTTGATTTTGGCCCTGAGTTTCCTCTGCCAGTGGAATGACTGGGTTATAATTGCAACTTCCCACTGTTTCTGCTTCTAACCCCTGCTTATGGGTCAGGGGAATTTAAATATTAAGGGGCAGGTGCTCAGGCTGTGGGGCACCTGCTTCAGATGGTAACAGGAGAGGGAATTCACTGTGATGTGTTGCTTGCTAAAATGTTATATACAACTGAGAAGAGTGAATACCGTGCACTCTCCAACCAGTGTGGGGCCAGCAGGCACAAGCTGCGGCCTGTTCACCATCAGTATAGGAGAGCGACCACCATGTTCTGCCAGTTGGCTATCTAAAGTTAAAATCTCTGCCATTGAGTCACATTAGATATGATCGGGGTAAAATTCAACTTCACTGGGGTCGTGACATGGATGATAGCGAATCAGCTGCCTGTTATACTCTCTGCTCGATTTATTATTCCATTATCCTCAACTATAAAGAAAAATGGATAGAATGAGTAATGGGTGGCACTCCGATACTGTCTGTGATGTGCCCTGAGGTTGAAATTTACCCTTCAATACGAATCAAACCAGTTCACCATACAAGAACACAGGAAATAGTATGGCCCATCAAGCCTGCTCTGCCATTCAATACGATCATGGCTGATCTTAGGATTCAACTCCACTTTCCTGCCTGCTTTAACATATCCCTTGATTCCCTGAGAGGCCAAAAATCTGTCTATCCCAGCCTTAAATGTATTCAACGATGGAGCATCCACAACCCTCTGGGTAGAGAATTCCAAAGATTTACAACTCTTTGAGTGATGTAATTTCTCCTCATCTCAGTCCTAAATGATCAGTCCCTTATCCTGAGACTGTGCCCCCATGTTTTAGATTCCCCGACCAGTGGAAATAATCTTTCAGTGAATACCCTATCCAGCCCCTTCAGAATCTTAATTAAAAGCAAAATACTGCAGATGCTTTAAATCTGAAATAAAAACAAAAGATACTGGAAATACTCAGAAGGTCTGGCAGCATCTGTGGAGAGAGAAACAGAACTAACGTTTCAGGTCAGTGACCTTTCATCAGAACTGGCAACGGTTAGAAATGTAATAGTTTTTTTAGCAAATAAGGCAGGGGTGGGGCAAAAGATAACAAAAGGGAAGGTGTTGATAGGACAGACGGTCACAGAGAGTAACTGACCAGAAGGTGATGGAGCAAAGGCAAAGGGTGTGTTAATGGTGTTGTGAAAGACAGATCCTTATTCGGTCATTTAACACCCTCTCTGCACTAGCGCTTTGTCTTTCACCACACCATTAACACACCCTTTGCCTTTACTCCATCACCTTCTGGTCAGTTACTCTCTGTGACCCTCTGTTCTATCAACACCTTCCCTTTTGTTATCTTTTGCCCCACCCCCACTTTATTTGCTTAAAACCTATTATATTTCTAACCTTTCATCAGAACTGGCAAAAGTCACTGACCTGAAACATTAACTCTGTGTCTCTTCAGAATTTTTTTTTTTTTAAATTTATTTTTAGCGATACAGCACTGAAACAGGCCCTTCGGCCCACCGAGTCTGTGCCGACCAACAACCACCCATTTATACTAACCCTACAGTAATCCCATATTCTCTACCACCTACCGACACTAGCGGCAATTTACAATGGCCAATTTACCTATCAACCCGCAAGTCTTTGGCTGTGGGAGGAAACCGGAGCACCCGGCAAAAACCCACGCGGTCACAGGGAGACCTTGCAAACTCCGCACAGGCAGTACCCAGAATTGAACCCGGGTCCCTGGAGTTGTGAGGCTGTGGTGCTAACCACTGCACCACTGTGCCGCTGAATCTTGTATGTTTCAATGAGATCACCTCTCATCCTTCTAAACTCCAGAGAGTGCAGGCCCAATTTACTCAGCTTCTCATCATAGGACAACCCCATCATCCCCGAGACCAATTTAGTGAACCTTTGCTGTACCACCTCCAATGCAAGTGTACCCTTCCTTAAATATGGAGGCCAAAACTGCACACAGTACTCCAGATGTGGTCTCACCAAAACCCTGTACAATTGTAGCAAGACCTTTTTTATTCCTGTACACCAATCCCCTTGTAATAAAGGTCAACATGCCATTTGCCTTCCTAATTGCTTGCTGTACCTGCATACTAACAATACTGCACTAGTAATCACCTCACAAAGGTTTTACAATGTAAAATGTATTCATTGGATAAACAGTGAATCTAATAGAATGTTTTTCCTCATTGGTTCATAATTTGTTTTTATTTGAAGTACAGCCTTACCAGCAGGATCCATTTTAAGTATAAATAGATAAGTAGGATCATGATTAATATTAACATTCTTTTAGTTTATTTAGCCAGTGAATGCAGAGGCTCTGGGCAGGGGCTAATGGATTGAATGAGTGGCTGAACCTGATTCTGAATAAGCTGAATTGTCATCAGTAGAGACATATAAACTCAAGAATGATTCAGCATCAGCTATTTACATTCATTCAATAACTCTTACAGGTCCATAAGCCAAAAGATGTTACCAGCTCTAAATGTTCAAACAAAACTATTTTTAAAATGAATTAAAATGGATGGTATAATTAAATATATTAATGTTTATCAGAATTATATAAACTGCTGATTTTTTAGGTGTCTCTCTTTTCAAGATCACTATGTTTTCTTTTTGAGAAAAGAAAATTAGAGATTGTTGGAATAACTTGTGGATACAGTAGTGTTGTGGTTATGTTACTGGATTAATAATCCAGAATCCTGGATTTTTAATTGAGAGAATATGAGTTCAAATCCTATCACCTCTGTTTGAGAATTTAAATTCAGTTTTAAAAAGTAAATAAAAATAGATGGTATTTTGTTAAGAATGACCATGAAGCATTTCTGTTTTAATCTTAGATTTCCAGCATTTGGAGTTTTTCTTTTTATCCAAAGCGGCTTTGATTTCACCACTCATTGCCATATACCATACATCATAGTGGGCGGCACAGTGGCGCAGTGGTTAGCACCGCAGCCTCACAGCTCCAGGGACCCGGGTTCGATTCCGGGTACTGCCTGCGTGGAGTTTGCAAGTTCTCCCTGTGTCTGCGTGGGTTTTCTCCGGGTGCTCCGGTTTCCTCCCACAAGCCAAAAGACTTGCAGGTTGATAGGTAAATTGGCCATTATAAATTGTCACTAGTATAGGTAGGTGGTAGGGAAATATAGGGACAGGTGGGGATGTTTGGTAGGAATAGGGGATTAGTGTAGGATTAGTATAAATGGGTGGTTGATGTTCGGCACAGACTCGGTGGGCCGAAGGGCCTGTTTCAGTGCTGTATCTCTAATCTAATCTAATCTAATCTAATCTAATCTAATCATTCCTGAGTTGAGAGATTGGGGATAATTAACCTGTTCCAGGCTTCTGTCTGTGCCTATCAATAACTAGCTTTAAGGAACTACTAAAGAGTACAGTTGGGCGACACAATCCATGTTGTTCCTATCTGCTCTTGGCAAATTCCAAAGCAAAAATATTTCTTGCAAAAGAGGTCTGCAAGATGGAAAAAAGTACCTTAGCACAGAAAAGAAAATCACTCCCATCCATAATAATCAATGTTCTATTTTTCTTCTGGCACAATGGCATGAAAGCTGTTCATGGCACTACAATTATATCATGAATGATAACTACAGCCAAAACATGCAGGGCTACGGTTGAAAATGCTTTAAAAGCCACTTCTGCATGTGAAGTCAGACTGTTTTATAATGCGTATGTGAACTATTTACCCTTGCAAGAAACTTTCTTAAATTATAATTGATCAGTCCTAATAAAGGAGTAAAATATATCCTTGCTATATTTTTCTGCAATGTTTAATGTGATTGGCCATGCCATCCTCTTCAATCACCTATCCTCTGGTGTCCAGCTCTGTGGGGCTGTCCTTGGGAGGTTCCAGTCCTTCCTTTCCGAATGCAACCAATGCATCTCCAGCAGTGGATTCTCTTTACACTCTGTAAAACCTCTCAAGTCCCCCAAGAGTCTATCAAAACTCCAACTTCTCCAAAACACAAGTCCCATCATCACATCCTCGCTGACCTACATTTTCTCCCTGTCTTAACAAATTAAATTTAGGATCTCATCCTCATCTCAACTCGACCTATGGTCTCATTGCATCACTGAAACATGCTCCAGCCTCTTCAGTTTTGTGGCTCTGATCTTTTGTGCATTTCTCTCTCACTTCACCCTCAGAGTGTTCAACCTTAGCCCTACTCTCTCAAACTCCCTATGTAAACCCCTCTGCATCTTTAAAAACTTTTTCAAAACTCTTGTTTTCAACATAGCTTTCAGTAAATACATCTCTTCTCTCCTGCCATGGCTTGGAGTCCATTCCACTAATGTTTCCATTGTAAAGCATCATAGAATGTTTTGTATATTAAAGGCGCTATATAAATGCACGTCATTGTTGTGGAGCTAGTCAATGGAGTACTAATGTTGCAATGTATCAACTGCAACAATAAAGATTCAATAAGGCTTACTAGAGTCTAACAGAACAGGAAGGCCCTAAATTCAATCCCGCAGGCTGTGATGAGCTAGCTGACCTAAGCAAGGAGCTTAATTGAGGTACTATGATCGATCTTAGTGTCCCTGGACTAGGGATAAACAAAATCAGCCAGGGCTCCTTTCCCTAATTGGTACCCAATTGGAAAGTAGAAGTGTCTGGATATCAGATGAAGATTGGATTGGGATTGGCTGTGATGTCCTCCACATGAAATAGCCTCTGATACTTACTGCCCAGGTTCACACGTGAACAATGATTGCTAGGATGATGTACTGAAAGACTTCCAAAAACTGAAAATGTAAACCGGAAAAAGATGGCACCATCAAGAATGGAATGGGATGTGGCATGGGACAGCAGGGAACAGAAAAACTAGGAAATAATAATCATGTCCTGGTGTTTAGAAGAAGTTTGGAATGAAAATTAATTCTAAGAAAATAACCAGGAGGAATATGAGCTTAACTTGTCACTGCATTTGCTTTGTGCAAGTCTGTTTGCTGAAACAGTCAGGATGGAAGGTGAAGCAGAACAAAATCTCTGCCTCTGATTTGAATATATTAAACATAATAGCTAACACTGGGGAGTAGTGCAGTTTTTCAATCCTTAATATATTTCAGCTATAGATCATGCTCATGTTTGTACCATTTAAGAAGGATACTTTCCCATTATCTTTGCCTTTTAAAAAAAAGCTTTAAAATACTTTTCTGTGAATCTATGCAACATGTTTTCTGATAGACAATTTTCAAAACTAAAGCATGAAAAATCATTCCTGTGATGAACAACATTCTGAAAACTAAGCTGCAAGGTCTGTGAATTTCAGTTTTATTATGGATATGTACGAAATATAATAATACTTTGAAAAATTACTGTTACAACTTATGCGAGTTACTTCAAGAAATTCAAATTGATTCTAGTATAATTGCTTTAATTTGTTTCCAAGATGAAAAATAGATCCATTAGTTCTTTGAGCTCAGGTCATTGATTCTGCACAAGATGAGCCCAACATTTGCAAGAACCAGCACAACTATACATTTCAGAGAATGTAACTCAGGAGGTAATCCGGGGTGAGTCACAGCACAGCAGTGATGCTAGAGGAGCAGCAGGATTGACTACCTAACTGGCCACATGAATTCCATCACTGACTCCTATACTTTGAGAAGTTCTGCCATGTGGTGAAATTAGCAGCTATTCAGTGAAAGTGAAGATTTGCCTGCACTGATGAATGCATTAATCATCTGTCTGACAACAAATTGGCTGATAGTGCAATTGATCCTTATGCTAGCCTGAAAAGAGTCAGAGGTAGGAAAGTTAAGGCTGATGGTGGCTTTGACCAACATTATCAGTACAATCCTGTCCTTCACGGAATCAAAGAATCGTTACAGTGCAGAAGGAGGCCATTCGGCCCATTGTGTCTGCACCGGCTCTCTGAAAGAGCAACTCCCTCAGTTCCATTCCCCTGCCTTCTCCCCAAAACCCTGAACATTCTTCCTTTTCATATAACTGTCTAATTCCCTTTTGAATGCTTCACTTGAACCTACCTCCGCCACATTCTCAGGCAGCGCATTCCAGACCTTAACCACTCGCTGCGTAAAAAAGTTTTTCTTCATGTCACTTATACTTCTCTTATCAAATACTTTAAAATTGACTGAGTGTAGCATCAAGGAGTCCTAGTAAAATTGAATTCAATGAGAAACAGGGGGAAAACTCTCCACTGGCTGGAAACATCCCTAGCACAAAGGAAAATTGTTGTGGTTGCTGGAGGCCAATCATCTCAGCCCCAGGACAACAGTGCAGAATCCTAGGCCCAACCATCTTTAGCTGCTTCATCAATGACTTTCCTTTCATCATAAGGTCAACTTCTCAGATAATGAAGCAATCTGTACCACATGCAGCAAGACCTAGACAATGTTCAGGTTGGGCTGATAACTAGCAAGTAACACTTGTGCCATACAAGTGCCAGGTGTTATATTCCAGAAAGCCAGTGGTTGAAAGATAGTACTGGAGCCAACCTACACTCAGTCTTGCATTTATTTACAGAGTGAAACATTATAAGCATATCCCTCCTAACTCGACCATATCACAGTTTCATTAAGTGTTTCTATCCTTGTAACAAATGGTGCAGATCTGCAATTGCCTCTGTGTTGACCTATACTAAGGTGTGCTAAGCCTGTAAATACAGTCTATGGCATAATGATGGGTGGGGGTATGCAGGGCTGGTGTCAGCTGATCTTCCTGGCATGCTTTCATTCATCTTGCACCACTTCACCAAATAAATACTACTTTGGGGTGAGTCAAAAGTAATTCCCATCATTAATTTTGAACTGATTTACTAAATGACAATAAGGCTTACCAGAGTCTAACAGAACAGGAAGGTTCTGTAGCTTGAAGTTAGATACCCTCTTGCTGATGGAGCTGGTGAGAAAGTTAATATTCTAAGAGCCCCTATTCAAGTTCTTTCTTCTTTGAACTCTTGTAAGTGCTTTGTTTACAGTGAGCTTTCCAGTAGTTTTGCAGACAATATTCAACTGCTTTTGTGCTAACATTAATATTTTCAGCATGCTATGATCAAACAAGAACTAAAAATAAAACAGACCTAAAACCAGACAAGAGGCTGAGAAAAAAACTATTGCCTCATTAAAAGCAAGTGAATTTAAAGGGCAGGAAATTGAGTGAAGGATACCTAAATGTAATTTAAAATAGAATTGATTATTTTAATGAAGCGCTTGCATATTACACTGGCTTAACAGGCCACCAGAAAACAGTATGATATAGTATCCGTCAAAATCAATTTCCATGCAATTTCTCAGCAGCCCCAGTAGCTTGTCCAATTGACTAGAAAATCTGCCCTATGTCTTCTACAGTTCCTTTTTTCCAGGAAAACCTTTCCTACATATTAGGAGAAACTCAGGAATTTTATTGTACTCCAGATGGGCTCCATATTTCATGTTGGTGGAACGCTGAGGAACATTCAGTTAAAATCAGCATCTGATCTGATCTGGCATTTCACAGCCCTTTGAATGGTACAGACTGCAAGCTTCATCACCTCCAAAAATATTCACACTCTGACTCATCTGTATGATTTATAAGGGGGAATTGTGATATTGTCAGAATTTCAACAAAGTCTTAGATGGTTTTTAAAAGAGCAAGATAGTTATTTTATGTATGGGGTCATGCATATACGTTTATTTCACAAACTGAGTTACTGTCCAGCTTAACAATTCTTTCCTATATGTTTGTTCAGTAAAAATAAATAAAAGTATGGAGTGGCGATGGTGGGGGCATGGGGGATGCAGGAAAATTGTCTTAGTATGGTTTTATTTTTTCAGCAGTCTGAAAAAATAGATACAAAGTTACATATGTACATATAATTACAGATATAAGTTGAGCATTATGGTAATTATGGTATTGTCAGAAAATCAGACATATTGTTGTAAAAATCTCATTTTAGGATTCCAGATCTGGAAAAAAGATCAAAAGATTTACTGGTGGTGATCTAGATAATATCTGTGTCAAAGATTAACTGCTAACATTAGGAAGTCTAAATGAGAAATAGGTGATTTTGCTAAATAGAGATCTGGTATAGCCATTCCTTAATTTAAAAAGTTCAAATAAACTCAAAGAAAGCATTTTAGTTTAGTTTAGTTTAGTTTAGAGATATTTGAGACCTACCCCTTGGTAATGTACTCACTATGCAAATTCAGTGATATGTAATGCTGTTGAATTGTATAAATTTCATGATATGAACCATATGTATTTTAACATATTGGGAGTATTTAGTCATCATATTACTAGAATCTAAATAAAAGTCAATTCAATTTAATTCACTTCCTTGTCAGAAAAAGCAATGCATCACCTAATCATTGTAAAGTGGGAATATTATACTGCAAGAATTATAGAGACTATTACTGAGCTGTAATAATGTAAATTTTTTGTATGTTCATATAATAGAATCATAGAACGGTTACAGCACAGAAGGAGACTGTTCAGACATAATTTCTTCTGTTAAAATTTAAAATGCCAAACATAATGAAACTGTGACTTAAGGAACAAGCTGATGAGTTGTCCAAACCCACTTACAAGCAATGTTTCATTTTAATGTAGAAATTAATGCAGTACTCCTTAACGCTATTTGTCTGTCTCCATATCTTCAGCTACTATTAGATGTTATAAGATTCATCTCCGTCACATGGAAAATGTTTCTACTTGACCCAATAGCATGAATTCATGATCCTGTAAGCCCATGACACACTCCAACATGGGGGATGAGGGGATGGGGGTGGTTCTTGATTGCACTCTCTCAACTGTGGTTGGCAGGGCATAATGTAAGTTATATTTATGTACTTCAGACAGTATAGTACTATTTTTCCAGAGATAAATTTTCTGCTCAGATTTTTATGTTGAATTACTTTTGGAGACAGCCATAATTTTCCTAAAAATGCATGTCATAATAATGTATTTATAAATTTACATTACTGTATAGCGAATAACCTATCAACCTGTTAGGATACTGGAGAGGTTAGTCCTGTGGTAAAGGTACCATTGCCTTGAAATGATGATTTTGAGATATAAATGTACAGTTACTTAAATCTCCATATGAAAGTGTTACTGTTATACGAGTGGGTGTTAAAACAAGAACATTATATTCTTTATTAAGGAATTTCATGTGGACACATCAGCAGGCTAAAATTTAAAGAGCCTAATTTCAAAGTACATGTTTCAGCAGTCATTTTTGAGGAATACAGATTAGTCTTGAAGTCACTAGTGCTGTTTCCAGTAACGATGCATCCAAACAACCACCCAGCAAGTATGCAGATCAAGATGCTAACCAGCAAGTAAAAAAAATCAACTTATGTCTTCCCTAAGCTGTGCCAGCAAGTTCACTTTTCAAGAGGAAGAAGAAGGCTTATGTTAGGATGAGACGTGAAGGCTCAGTTAGGGCGCTTGAGAGTTACAAGCTAGCCAGGAAGGATCCAAAGGGAGAGCTAAGAAGAGCAAGGAGAGGACACGAGAAGTCATTGGTGGATAGGATCAAGGAAAACCCTAAGGCTTTCTATAGGTATATCAGGAATAAAAGAATGACTAGAGTTAGATTAGGGCCAATCAAGGATAGTAGTGGGAAGTTGTGTGCGGAATCAGAGGAGATAGGGGAAGCGTTAAATGAATATTTTTCGTCAGTATTTACAGTAGAGAAAGAAAATGTTGTCGAGGAGAATACTGAGATTCAGACTACTAGGCTAGATGGGATTGAGGTTCACAAGGAGGAGGTGTTAGCAATTTTGGAAAGTGTGAAAATAGATAAGTCCCCTGGGCCAGATGGGATTTATCCTAGGATTCTCTGGGAAGCCAGGGAGGAGATTGCAGAGCCTTTGTCCTTGATCTTTATGTCGTCATTGTCGACAGGAATAGTGCCAGAAGACTGGAGGATAGCAAATGTTGGCCCCTTGTTCAAGAAGGGGAGTAGAGACAGCCCTGGTAATTATAGACCTGTGAGCCTTACTTCGGTTGTGGGTAAAATGTTGGAAAAGGATATAAGAGACAGGATTTATAATCATCTTGAAAAGAATAAGTTCATTAGCGATATCAGCACGGTTTTGTGAAGGGTAGGTCGTGCCTCACAAACCTTATTGAGTTTTTCGAGAAGGTGACCAAACAGGTGGATGAGGGTAAAGCAGTGGATGTGGTGTATATGGATTTCAGTAAGGCGTTTGATAAGGTTCCCCACGGTAGGCTATTGCAGAAAATACGGAAGTATGGGGTTGAAGGTGATTTAGAGCTTTGGATCAGAAATTGGCTAGCTGAAAGAAGACAGAGGGTGGTGGTTGATGGAAAATGTTCATCCTGGAGTTTGGTTACTAGTGGTGTACCGCAAGGTTCTGTTTTGGGGCCACTGCTGTTTGTCATTTTTATAAATGACCTGGAAGAGGGTGTAGAAGGGTGGGTTAGTAAATTTGCGGATGACACGAAGGTCGGTGGAGTTGTGGATAGTGCCGAAGGATGTTGTAGGGTACAGAGGGACATAGATAGGCTGCAGAGCTGGGCTGAGAGATGGCAAATGGAGTTAAATGCGGAAAAGTGTGAGGTGATTCACTTTGGAAGGAGTAACAGGAATGCAGAGTACTGGGCTAAGGGGAAGATTCTTGGTAGTGTAGATGAACAGAGAGATCTTGGTGTCCAGGTACATAAATCCCTGAAAGTTGCTACCCAGGTTAATAGGGCTGTTAAGAAGGCATATGGTGTGTTAGCTTTTATTAGTAGGGGGATCGATTTTCGGAGCCACGAGGTCATGCTGCAGCTGTACAAAACTCTGGTGAGGCCGCACCTGGAGTATTGCGTGCAGTTCTGGTCACCGTATTATAGGAAGGATGTGGAAGCTTTGGAAAGGGTGCAGAGGAGATTTACTAGGATGTTGCCTGGTATGGAGGGAAGGTCTTACGAGGAAAGGCTGAGGGACTTGAGGTTGTTTTCGTTAGAGAGAAGGAGGAGGAGAGGTGACTTAATAGAGACATATAAGGTAATCAGAGAGTTAGATAGGGTGGATAGTGAGAGTCTTTTTCCTCGGATGGTAATGGCAAACACGAGGGGACATAGCTTTAAGTTGAGGGGTGATAGATATAGGACAGATGTTAGAGGTAGTTTCTTTACTCAGAGAGTAGTAGGGGCGTGGAACGCCCTGCCTGCAACAGTAGTAGACTCGCCAACTTTAAGGGCATTTAAGTGGTCATTGGATAGACATATGGATGAAAATGGAATAGTGTAGGTCAGATGGTTTCACAGGTCGGCGCAACATCGAGGGCCGAAGGGCCTGTACTGCGCTGTAATGTTCTAATTCTAATTCAATCTATTATTTTGAAATGATGCAAGCAATAAACAGAAATCATTATTTTCTTAAAGAACTAGGCCTTAAAATTATGCTGTGAGACACCATTCACGTTATGTAGAGCGCCAAGAGCCGAGGTTCCCAGCACTGGGCTGAAAATTACATTTTTACATTAGAGAGACAGCACTGAAACAGGCCCTTTGGCCCACCGAGTCTGTGCTGACCATCAACCACCCA
This sequence comes from Heterodontus francisci, assembly GCF_036365525.1. NCBI lineage: Eukaryota > Metazoa > Chordata > Chondrichthyes > Heterodontiformes > Heterodontidae > Heterodontus > Heterodontus francisci. Next base: position 243,298,587 of record NC_090371.1, read on the forward strand.
TTTATACTAATCCTACACTTATTCCTACCACATCCCCACCTGTCTATATTTCCCTACCACCTACCTATACTAGGGGCAATTGCTAATGGCCAATTTACCTATTAAAATGCGGGGGTGAGCTCTGCCTCGGCCTTTTTTTGCAACAACCACCACCACCCACCAACCCCACCCCCCTACCCCCTACCCCCCACTCCTCCCGGAGTAATTCTCCAGTCCTTTAACTTCTAAGTTTCACAAGCCAGGATCCCTTTAAACATGGGGATACCAAACAGCCACCCAGCGTAGCAGAGGCACTCCCCACCGCTAGCAGGATCCCAGCGACGGCAGGAAGAGGCCCTTAATTGACCATTAATAAGCTACTTAAGGACCTCAATTGGCTTCTGGGCAGGAAGGTCACCGTCGACCTATGCTGCCCCCAGGCAGATCGCTTGACGAAAAGGAGCCACACAAAATCCCAGCCTGTGTATTTATCTGGAATTCATTTCTCTTCTATTTAAAATTAATTGATTCATACCTTGGGTAAAATGTTGGAAAGAGAAGCGTGAGACAATGGGTTAATGGTTTAAACATGTAATAAATTTGAAGTCCCTTTGGACTGTCAGTTCAACAGTTCGAAGCTGACTCCATAGTAGTAACATTTATGATTTTTACTGAAAGCATAATGGAGACATAATACATTACAATATTCGAGGCGCAGTTTACAAGTGGAATTGAGAATCACATTACCCGTTATTGTCCTTTGGGTCGATCATTCCTCACACCTTCTACTCACATAAGCATCTACACCTCACTGGTATCCTTCCTGAATCTTCTACCATGAGAATGACCCAAACTCACTAGAATATACCCCAAAAAACAGAACTGTGGAGAAATCCATCCAACCATAAGCACAGCAAGTTCTGTGTTCAAAGGCAGGCCTCCCATATATGCTTTTTAGCCTTAATACAATCTTTTTCTGTCCTTGTTTTCTGTTTCCATGGTTGATGATGCAACCCAGGACCTTGAGGGCAACAAGAGTTCTAACTGTAAATAAAACTTCGATTTTAACATACTTTTCCCTAACTCTAACATGTGGAATAAACCTCAAGTAATAAACCTACAGCCTAGCAACCTTAATATTAAACTGAAATCTAGTAAAGCTTAATGCTGAAAAATAGTAAAAGGGAATTATATTTGATTACATTTCAACAACTTCGTGCTGTATTCCACGGTGTGATATCAAGACCTTATTTATTTCCTTTTCATAGACAACATTGCATACCTTGCTGCACGGTGCAATCCAATAGCCAATTGCAAGAAATGGGAGCCCAAGCGCAATAATGAGCACCACAAGGCATTTCATAGCTATGGGCTGCTCCCGTAATCCTGAGAGGTTTTCATACCATATTGTGAGTAGTTGCTGTTGGCAATTTGGGTGGGCAACAAACTGTAAGGAACAAAGAATAATTCGTTAAAACAAGTCCTGTAACATGTAGGTGGATGGTTTGAGTAACTTTTGCTCATTCCTACATTCCTCTCCTCTTATTCATTTTATTTATGTGGACATTTTTGTAGAATAGAAGTCCAGTAATGCGCAATAGTCAATGTGACCAAACCTTTGATTTCTTGGTAGCATTCCCTCCTCTGAGTCAGAAGGTTCAAACCTAACTGGCAGGCAGTGGGTGCTTTCTATTGAAACTATAAAGCTGCTATAGATGCTGCAGCCCTGAAATTACACCATGGGGTATCAACCTATAGTTCCTTTATGGGTTATCTGAAATTCCTTTCTGCTATTTTATTGCAGCTTCAACAATACTGCTACAATAATGGATAGAAGATGTGCACTACAATCCCATAACAGACAGTGCAGTCGATTGTAACCCATCCACCAGAACCAGGCAGCTGAGCAGTTAAATCAAGTAGATTTCTTACCCGGTCAGATCCTGCCTCTTTGCACTGTTAACCTGCAGGCTTTTGCAGGCGAATGAGATAGCCTGCTAATGTAGATGGGAGCCTCATATTATGCAGATTGGGGTCCTCACATCAAAAGGACTCCAATGCAGTTTTAACCAGAGTCTGAGTGGGTTAGCTACTATGGTTTTCCTTCTGTAGCTGATTGCAAGACATATAAGAGACCCTTCTGGGAAGTCTAAAACTGCTCTTTGTAGGACCAGGAGATTTCTCACAAGGAAAGTCACGGATTCTCTTGGCCCAGACTCCCTCCTTCCTTCCTGTCAGACCCTTCTAAGACCCACATCCCTGGCACTTACCTGGAAGCAGACAAGGACCCCCATATCTTACCCCATTAGCATCCTCTTTATGTGCATTATAGGTGGAGAAATTAGTGACTCACAATTTCAAAGCCATGCAGTCAGTGCAAACAAAACCCACTGCTGTGAGAACTAGAGCAAACCCAATATGTTGGATGTGATTTCATAGGGCACATTGTTTGTTACAATTATGATTGTTAAAATGCCAAGACTTTAAAGGAAATTGTACCTTTTTGACTTCATACTTAATGGCGAGTTTGACACGAGTTAAACCTGCTCTTTGACAGTGGTGTGCTTCATCTTGTTCAGCTTCCACATCGCCATTCAAAATAGCTTCAACTTCTTCACTGTCTCGGCACAGGTCGAGAACACCAACAACAAAGTCTTTGCATTGCATAGATAACTTGCGGTAGTCATTCTAAACAAAAACAATAAAAAGACACTACTTAAGAAATTGGTTTAGCAAACCGCTTGGCTCTTCTGTTAATGGAGTATGAAAAGGCAAATCTGCTTTAAAAAGTTATATTTTTCGTCTCAGTTTGAGAAATAGTTTTTCACTCTTTTGATTCCTCCATGCCACAAATAATCTCCCAACCAAGAAGTGGTGAAAAGGGGAATACAGTCTTGTAATGGGAAGCTCTAAACTTTCCTTCGTCAATTCATGCAAAGATGTTTCCTTTACCTTTCAGAGAAGTGTCTCATGTCTATTCAAAACACCTTTGTAATAGACTGACTGAGGTGGGCAATTTATTATGAGCAAAATAGAGACATAAAATCACACATCCATGAACTGGGGGCATAGCCCATTAATATACCAAATATTTCAGTACTGTAGTCTAGGTTTGTGACAGTGACCCGCTTGCAAGGGAAGAAGCAAGAATATTTTCATGTATAGTTCATATTCACTATTTTTGGAGTAGATGAGAATTTTATTCATGAAATTGCAGTAATAGCTTTTCTTGTGTGTGTAAAATATTCATTTCTCATGTTATCAAGCAGTACTGAGCTGAAACGTCAAATGCAAGTTGGATTCTGCAGAAAAAACGAATTAGGAGAAGATATTTAGAACTGTCCGGGTCTTGGTTTACTTTATTCCAGAAACGTCATCTGTGAACTCAGCATACATTCAAATTCAAATTCCTCTTTAAAATCCAATCACCCATTTTTTTCCTCTTCTGATCGTCCAGATTTGTTCTGACCACTTTTGTTAATCCAAGATTGTTTAACTATTGCAGTATAAATAGCAACAATACTACAGAGCAACTCAATTCAAAGTTTAGAGTAAATGGAGATTCCATAATTGACAAAATCTTCAGCAATTTCACAACCCTATTGTGGTGTGTCATTATGCGATTTGTGTAAGGGTTATCCTCATGCTTTGGTACTGGGTTTTATGTATCAATGTATTTGAAAATGTACTTTGGATACATTTTCTATGTGTCACTTTTGAGTGAAAATGCCCACCAATGAAAGCATATGAGAGTGTATTTGTGCCTTGTAACAAGTTAACAGGTCAGTTCAACGTATGTGCACAAGGGACTGATACAATTTCATTTTTTCCAGGAAGCCACCATGCTTCTGCTCTGTATTTTCCCATTCAGTGCAGCTGCCATGGGGCAATGAACCTACCTCCCCTTATTCCATTAAATTACTTGTTGGTTCTCTTACATTCAGTGTTGCTGCACCAACTAGAAGACCATTTCATTGCAAAGGATCATAAAATATTTTGGGGTGGGAGAAGACCCATAAGAATGGTAGGTAAGAATGGAATATATCACAGTTAGATAATGCACAAGTAACACATTAAATTACATTATCACATCAAGGCTGGCAGTCAAAGGAGAAACATTGTTAGGCTTTTCTATAGGTGATTCTACCCTAGGAAAGGGCACAAGATAAATGTTCCAATTGCAAAGATAAACATGAGAAGAAAAAGTAACTATTTGCTTTAAAGGGACATAAGGAAGAATTTGATCATAAGCCATAAATAATATCTCAATGTGTTGCTGGGGTGATACTGCAATAATAAATAACACCCGTTGAGCCATTGAGGAGGTGTGTAGACACAGGTTTGATTTCTCTCAGTCCCTTTGAGTTCCCAATTGTAGTCAAGTGGCAAGTTATTGAATGGAAGCCTGTTACTTCTTCACTGGGTCAAAGGAAAGGTCAGAAAGAGTTTTGTCATTAGTCCCTTTCATCCATTACCTGGTTCAAGAGCAGCATAAGTGTAAGCCTAGGAGTAGCTCATCCAAACTTCCTATTAGCCATGAGAACAGTGTTCCCAGAAAGAAAGAAATGAACAAAAAAAAATCTAGGGTAACATATAACCATGATGTAGCAACAGAACCATGATTTAACAACCTAGGCCCACACCTCTCACACCTCCCCACCCTTTGGCTGTCTTTTCAATGTGGTACCATCTTAAAGTCCTCACTTCCCTCCTTACATCGAGCTGAGGTGCATTGTCATCCCTGAACATAAGAAGTTTCCAGAAGTGACTTTGTCTTTAGCATCTTCCTGCATCTGGTGAACAGTACACACAAGACAGCAGTAGAATTGTACTGTGGAACAATTTTACTACTGTTACTTCCATTTTAAAAATTACTTAAAAGTAAATTATTTGAAACACATCATAATAAAAAGTGACTCCCTGCAAGATGAGCTCCTGATCTCAGCCATGTTGTTTTGGGAGCTGCTGAGTCCAGTTAATACCCTGCTTTATAGGGAAGTAGGAGAGATTGAAGGGAGTGCCACTCCCAGCCATTCTTGCTCATCTCCTGCCAGTCAGTTAGTCAGTGGTCTGGGGTGAGAACATCAGTTTACCCTTGAATTATGGATTATGGCATGGAGTGACCTAAAAGAGTGGGTGGAGAAAAAACATAACATAACTTCAAAAAAAGGTTAACGCTCACCGATGATGTCACGTTGTGTGGACCCTTTACCAACTCAATTTTCTTGTTTTTAAGCTAGAAAAAAGATAATGAAGAGGCTTTAACATCCTAATGAGAGCCCAATGGCACTGAATAGGTGTAGTTACAATGTTAATAGCTTGTTATAATTTAAATATCATCATTTTTGTCATCCCTATGTTTTATGTAATTCAATTGTCTCCATGATCCCAAGAATGTGTGAGAACATAGCTCAACTGTCAGACAAAACTGATAAAACTGCAATAAAAAATTTTTATAAATTTTCATCATCACATCTGGTATTGCTGAGAAAAACTTTACACAGGCTTGAAGATAGAACAATGCTCTGTAAAGCCTGACTTCAAACTCCTGAATATCAATAAACCGAGATAAATAAAAGCCATTTGTCTGGCATATACCCCTATTTTGTAGGAAATGTAAACCAGATTTGAAAGAATCAAAACTGCAAAATGTCTGTCGCACTGAGTTTTCAAAGATGATCTGTTAAGTTAACCATGCCAAATTACAGATGGACAGGAAAATCTACCAATCACTAGCCATGAGTCAGGTCAGAAAAAAGTATCAATTGAAAACTACCAATCAACACACACTAACCAATCAAATAACTGATTTCTTTAAGCAATCAGGAAACAGAAAGTACAGGAAAATAATTCATTTAAAATCTGTTGATCTTTATTTTTTCATGCGCCTGTGCTGTTCCTGTATCCCTTTGTTCCTCTTTCCTTTAACTGTCTATCTGTTCTTAAATGCTGACATAGCATTTACAGGGAGACGAGAAGGGAATGGGGGTGAGGGCAAAAAGGAGGTGGGTCAGAACTGCCAGTAAACCCGGAAATGCGAGTAATGTGGAGGTTCTGCCGAATTTAACCACAGGATCTTTCTTTCCTTCATTTCCCGGGGGCAGCTATTAGGCAGGAAAGCCTGCCCTTGTAGGCCCCAGCTGAGAGTGGACAGGAAGGAGGGGGAGATTATGGATGGAAGATCAGATGGGAAAGAGGTTGGATCAAGGGGATAGTGCACCCAATCATGGGGAGGGAAGCAGGTTTGCTTGTGAGGCCAAGAGGAAGCACTCTTGTTCTTCCTCGCCCACAGGCAGTGCTGGAAAGGCACTTACCTCCTGGATCCAGCACTTCTCACTTTCAAACTCACAACTATTTAGCTTTTGGCCTACAATACATCAGGACATTTCTGCAACTACCAATTTTCTAAGTCACATCTGCCATTGATGCCCTTGACCCCATTAAAACCATTACTCTCTCTCATCCTAGTGGTTTCCCCGAGTACAGATCTCATCTCCACTCCTTTAAGTCCAAGGGTTGCAGATTTGAACTTCTTTAGCAGACAACTGGTAACCATCCATCACCCAGATCTGGCTGGACTACATAAAACATTATAGGGCCCTGCTCGCCATCATTAAAACTGTACACTATTTAAAGATCTTCCAGGAACACAAAGATAACTCTGGCTTCTCTTCTCAACTACAAATTGTCTTTTTAACCCCTTCCCCCACCTCCCTGTTCCCCAGTCTCCTCCACCCTCATCTACAACAATGTGCAAGGATCTCATGGATACTTTTTGTCATGAAGATTGACACCATCCATTCAACTGCTTCTGCTGCTTCCCTGCCTTTCCCTAGCCCATCAGGCCGTACTTCCCCTAATATTTCCCACTGCCGTAGTCGTGAACTCGGGTCTTTCACTAGATTCTATCCCATCTTCAACTTTGCCCTCTCTGAGCTCATCTTGTTCATGAAACCTACCTCCTGCTCCCTTGATCCTATTCCCACAAAACTGTTGATCATTCAACCTCCCTTCCTGGGCCCCATATTAACTGATATTGTGAAAGTTCCTTCTCCTCAGGTACTGTCCCCTTCCCCCTTCAAATCTGCTGATATCACCCCTCTTCTCAAAACATCCATCTTTAACCCCACCATCCTTGCAAACTAGGGCGGCACAGTGGCGCAGTGGTTAGCACCGCAGCCTCACAGCTCCAGGGACCCGGGTTCGATTCTGGGTACTGCCTGTGCGGAGTTTGCAAGTTCTCCCTGTGTCTGCGTGGGTTTCCTCCGGGTGCTCCGGTTTCCTCCCACATGCCAAAAGACTTGCAGGTTGATAGGTTAATTGACCATTATAAATTGTCACTAGTATAGGTAGATGGTAGGGAAATATATAGAGACAGTTGGGGATGTGACAGGAATATGGGATTAGTGTAGGATTTGTATAAAATGGGTGGTTAATGGTCGGCACAGACTCGGTGGGCCGAAGGGCCTGTTTCAGTGCTGTATCTCTAAAACAAAAAACTAAAACTACTGCCCTATCTCCAACCTCCCTTTCCTCTCCTTGAACATGTTGTTGCCTCCCAAAGAATAGACCATAAGGCCCATCGAGCCTGCTCTGCCATTCAAACCGATCATGGCTGATCATAGGATTCAACTCCATTTTCCTGCCCCTTGCCATATCCCTTGATTCCCTGAGAGACGGAAAATCTGTCTATCCCAGCCTTAAATGTACTCAATGATCCACGATCCTCTGGAGTAGAGAATTCCAAAGATTCACATCTCTTTGAGTGAAGTAATTTCTCCTAATATCAGTCCTGAATGATCAATCCCTTATCCCATGTTTTAGATTCCCCGAGCAGCAGAAATAATTTCTGTGTCTACCCTATCCAGCCCTTTTAGAATCTTATAATGTTTCAATGAGATCACCTCTCTTCTAAACTTCAGAGAATACAGGCCCAATTTACTTAGCCTTTCATTATAGGACAACACCCCTCACCCCAGAGACCAATCTAGTGAACCTTCACTGTACCACCTCCAATGCAAGTATATCCTTTCTTAAATGTGGAGACCAAAACTGCACACAATACTCCAGATGTGGTCTCACCAAAACCCTGTACAACTCAAGCAGTACTTCCCTTATTTCTGTACTCCAATCCCCTTGCAATAAAGGCCAACAAGCCATTTGTCTTCCTAATTGCTTGCTGTACCTGTATGTTAACTTTCTGTGTTCCTTGTATAAGCACACTCAAGTCTCTTTGAACATTGACATTTACAAGTTTCACACCTTTTAAAAAAATTCTGCTTTTCTATTCTTATGACTAAAGTGCATAACTTCATACTTCCCTATGCTATACTCCATCTGCCATCTTGTTGCCCACTCACTTAACCTGTTTATATCTCTTTGCAACCTCTTTGTGTCCTCCCCACAGCTTACCTTTCCACCTACCTTTGTATCATCAGCAAACTTAGATACATTACTCTCTGTCTCTTCATCTAAGTCATTAATGTAGATGGTAAATAGCTGAGGCCCTTGCACTGATCCTTGTGATACTCCACTATTTACTGCCTGCCAACTTGAAATTGCCCCGTTTATGCCCACTCATTGCATCCTGTCTGTTAATCAATCATGTATCCATGCTAATATATTACTCCCAACTCCATTATGGTTTTGAGTGGCACCTTATCGAATGCCTTTTGGAAATCCAGGTATACATCATCTACTGGTTCCCCTTTATTTACCCTACGAGTTGCATCCTCATCTGTGCTCAACTTTCCCACAATTCCATGTTTGAATCCCTCCAATCAGGTTTATGGTCCTGCCTTAGTTCTGAAACAGCCTTTACCAAAGTCACAAATGATATTCCTTGTGATTGTGACCATGATAACCTATCTCTCCTCATCCTTCTCAACCTATCTTCAGCCTTTGACACAGTTGACCACACCATTCTCCTCCAATGCCTGTCCTCCTTTATCCAGCTGGGTGAAACTGCCCTTGCATGTTCCATTCTTATCTATTAACTCATTGCCAGAGAATCATCTGTGATGGCTTCTCTTCCAACTCCCGCACCTTTACCTCTGGAGTCCACCAAGAATTTATCCTTGGCCCTCTTCTGTTACTTATCTACATGCTACCCCTCAACAATATCATCTGAAAACACACTATGTTCCACACGTACAGTTACTACACACAGCTCTATCTCCTCTCTGGACCCCTCCACTGTCTCTGATTTGCCACACTGCTTGTCTGGTACCCAATATGAGATGAGCAGAAATTTCCTCCATCTTAATATTGTGAAGACTGAAGCCATTGTCCTTGGTTCCTGCCACAAACTCTGTTCTCAGGCCATCATTTTTTCCTGCTAACTATCTGGAGCTGAGCTTGACCGTTCACAACCTTGGAGTTCTGTTCGAGCCTAAGATGAACTTCCAATCCCATATCCGCTCCATCATCAAGACTGCCTCCTTCCACCTCCATAACATCGTTTGATTCCAACCTTCCCTCACCTCATTGTCTGCTGAAATCCTCACCCATGCCTTTGTTACCTTTAGAGTTGGCTAATCCAACGCTCTCCTGGCTGGCCTTCCATTTTCCACCCTGCACAAACTTCTGCTCATCCAAAACACTGCTGTCTGTAGCTCTACTCGCACCAAGTATCATTCGCCCATTACCCCTGTGCTCCTGGATCAACAACACCTCAATTTTAAAATCCTCATTCTTGTTTTCAAATCCCTTCACGGCCTCATCCCTCTTTATCTCTGTTCCCTCCTCCAGCCCTACAAGCCTTTGAGATCTCTGCGTTCGTCCAATTCTGTCCCCTTGCACATCCCAGATTTTAATTGCCCCACCATTGATAACCATGCTTCTGCTGCCTTGGCACTAAGCACTGGAATTCCCTCGCTAAATCTGTCCAACTAGCCAGCTCTCTCTCTCCTCCTTTAAGGTACTCCTCATTGGCCAAGCTTTTGACCACCTGTCTTGATATCGCCTTCTGTGGCTTGGCGTCAAAAATAATTTTATTGATATCGCACTCGTTAAGTGCCTTGGGATGTTTTGCTATGTTAAATGTGCTATATTAATAGAAGTTGCTCTTGTTGTTTCTTGCCTTCTTTCAGGTGCCAGGTTTACTGAGACAGTATAATCACCCTGCAATCTCTTCTGTTCTAACAAAAATAGCCCCAATTTTTCAAATCTTTCTTCATATTTGTATTTTCTTGTAGCAAGCAGCATCAATTGTGCCTTTCCCTCTCTATTGGCTCGACATTCTTCCTATAATGTGGAGCCCAAAACCACACATGGTATGGTTTTGTTAAGGCTTTATTTAGATTCACCATTACATCTTGACTTTTGAATTCTACAGCAGTGAAATTCAGCTTGGCGGGCGCATGAAATGGGTGATAGTGAATCACCAGTCTGTTTTACACTCCACCAATTCACTGTTCCACAGAACTTTTAAGAATAATTTTTGACTTTGGACTTTAGCTCTAATTTTTATAACAATCCACTGTGCAACCATTGCTCTTTTCCCTGCTTCCTTTCCGTAATTTTGTTTTTACAGTTCCAATGTACGCATTATCAGGCTCTCAATAAAAATACACATGGGGGTGTTTTGTTGAAGAACTCACACCCAAAACATTTTTATTTTTAGATGGTGACAGTACCTGCTTTGTATTTCAAGCATTTTTTAAAATTCGTATTTCAGATTTCTTTTTGTCCCTTTTCAATATTCATTGGCGGTTCCTTCCACTCTGATTTATAGAGTGTCTGAAGAAATAGTTGAAACTCCTTACTAATTTCTTAATGGAATGTTCAGGGTTCTTCTTGAAATGACTTGCCAATAAGTTATTGGCATTTTGCACATGGTGATAAAATCTCTGATGAATGCTGAACAGAATCCATGTAACTAATCAGTTAAAAAAATAGTGAGATGGAATTTCATTTATACTAATAATCGTTGGGACATGAGTGAACTCATTAATGAGTTGCCTTTTCCAATTAAACTTTCACCGAAAGGATCAATTATATCTTCTCTCTTTAGTTTGTTTTTAGCTGAGGTATTCCCAGTGATATACTGTATCCCATACTGACACCTTTTCCTGAGAATGTGCTCTAGTTCAGCTTTTATTTTTTGCACAAAGGTAGTACTGAAAAGTATTATTCTGTTGAATTGTCGACAAGTGGTTTGTTATGAGTTGTTGCAGGCTAATGGCAAAGTTGATAGGTCACGATCTGTGATGATAATTTGATCAATTGTGAAGTCAGTTGAGGCACATAGCACATCATAAATCTAGACAGTCGTAGCGGGGAATTTTAAACCCACCTCCACCCTCACGGTGCGTGGGGGAGTGTTAAAGTTTTGTTTTAACTGCAGTGTGCTTGGGGGCGTCCGAGTAACATGCTCTGGAAAGGCGGGTCCGTCATTAGAAGAGATAAATGTGCGTCCGTTCTGATTATTTACTGTTGGCCAGCTGGAATTCTCAGGACTCAGGAAATCTGGCAACTGGAGGGAGGAAGGAACAACCGGACCAAGCAGTTAAGTACTATCTATAGCACCCATGTGGGCTAGGAGAAGCAGAAGTGCTTACCCGCCTCCCCCCCAAGCAAACCTTCATCCGCAATCAGCTGACAACCCCCCCACCCCCAATGTATCTTTGTCCTCCCTTTCTCTTGACTCGCGGTCCAACCCCCACCCTTCACTAAGTCTGTGCTGTTTCCCTGTCCCTCCCCCTCCCTCACGATTAACAGTCCTACACCCCACAATGTTTCCTAGTCCCGTATCCCCAACCCAATTGCTGGTCCTACCACTTCCCTCCCACCAACCCGTGGTGTTTTCCAGTTGCTGGAGGCCTTCTACCACTGGTTTTCCCACCCAGCTGACCAGCTTCTCAATCTGGCCATCTACCAGCCAGAAATGGACAAAGAAATTACACTGAGGTCCTGCTGTTAAATTCAGCAGGACCTCCATGTTCCTGATATTTCTGCGTTTCCCCCACACCACCACGATCCCCTGCTCCCTCTCCATCTTCCCATAAATATCGAGGCCATGATGGAGATAGGCAACCCAGAGACTAGTAAATGTGAAACACATATTAACATGAATCTCAGAAGCTAGTGATGAGTAAATATGAAATAGCGATGTTATATATACCATGCCATAAAGAGTGCAATGTGTAATCTCTGACAGTAATTGTGTGGCCATGATTTTTTTTTTAATTCATTCATGGGATATGAGCATTGCTGGTAAGGCCAGCATTTGTTGCCCATCCTTAATTGCCATTGATGATGGTGAGCCCTCTTCTGAAACTGCTGCAGTCCATATGGTGGACTTAGGAAGTGAGTTCCAGGATTTTGACCCAGCGACAGTGAAGGTCCAGCAATATAGTTCATTGTCAGTACAGTGTTTGGCTTGCAGGGGATCTTGCAGCGGATGGTGTTTCCATGCGCCTGCTGCCCTTGTCCTTTTAGGTGGTGGAGGTCGCAGGTTTGGAAGGTGCCTTCGAAGGAGGCTTGGCAGGTTGCTGCAGTACATCTTGTAACTGGTACACACTACTGCCACTGTGCGCTGGTGATGGATGGAGCAAGTGTTTAAGGTTGTGGATGGGGTGCCAATCAAGCAGGTTGCTTTGTCTGGATGGTGTCAAGCTTCTTGAATGTTGTTCGAGCTGCACTCATCCAGGCAAGTGGAAGGTATTCAACCACACTCCTGTCCTTTAAGACTTTGTAACCACCGTATTTATATGGTTGATCCAGTTAAGTTTCTGGTCAATGGTAACCCCCGGGATGTTGATGGTGGGGGAATTCAACAATGGTAATGCTGTTGAACATCATGAGGAGATGGTTAGAGTCTCTTCTGTTGGAGATGATCATTGCCTGACACTTGTGTGCGGAAAATGTTACTTGCCTAAATGTTGTCCAGGTCTTGCTGCATGTGGCCATGGACTGCTTCAGTATCTGAGGAGTCGCGAATGGTACTGAACACTGTGCAATCATCAGTGAACATCCCCACTTCTGACCTTATGATGGAGGGAAGGTCATGATGAAGATGATTGTGCCTAGGATACTACCCTGAGGAACTCCGATGTCTGATTGGACTCCAACAACTACAACCGTCTTCCTTTGTGCTAGGTATGATTCCAAACAGTGGAGTGTTTTCCCCGATTCCAACTGACTTCAATTTTGCCAGGGCTCCTTGGTCAAATGTTGCCTGATGTTAAGGACAGTTACTCTCACCTCACCTCTTGAATTCAGCTCTTTGGTCCATGGTTGGACCAAGGATGTAATGAGGTTTGAAGCCAAGTGGCCCTGCTAAAACCCAAACTGAGCATTCATGACCAGGTTAGTGCTCAGTGAGTGCCACTGGACAGCACTATCAACGACACCTTCCATCATTTTATTGTTGATTGGGAGTAGTCTGATGGAGTGGTAATTGTCCAGACTAAATTTGTCCTGCTTTTTGTGAACACGGCAATTTTCCATTGTCGGGGAGATGCCAAAAACAAAACCAGCCTGGGCTGTCACTGCCCCATCCCCACGTGGCGATCGGACGCTCCCTTTTTTATTTATCAGATACTGGCTTAGCTGCTTGATATTGCTGTGGTTTTTTTGGTAGCACCCTCGCCTGTGAGTTAGAAAGTTCTGACTTCAAGTCCCATTCCATGACTTGAGCACAAAAATCAAGGCTGACATTCCAGTGCACTACTGAGGGAGTGCTGCATTACTGGAGGTGCTGTCCTTTCGGTTAAGATGTGAAACTAAAGCCACTGCCCTCTCGGGTGGATGTAAAAGTTCCCATTGCACTATTTCAAAGAAGTGTGGGGAAGCTATCCCCAATGTCCTTGTTGATATTTATCCCCCAATCAATATCACAAAAGCAGCCAATCTAGTCTTTATCACATTGCTCTTTGTGGGAGATTGCTGTGCACAAATTGGCTGCTACGTTTCCTACATTACAACTGGGATTACACTTCAAAAAAAAAAGTTCTTCATTGGCAGTTAAGTGCTTTGAGACATTTGATAGTTGTGAAAGGCAAGTCTTTCTTTTGTTTTCATTTTGATATTGCAGCAGCCGGCAGCCAGTGGGAAGTCTCAACCACTTGATCTCGGCCAAAGGCTGCCTACAAAATGGGCCAAGCCTCACGCTGCGAATACTGGCTGCCTGAAGTCTGCTCAGAGGGATAATCCATCCCGTTCTTGTGATAATCCTTGTTACCTATTCCTGCAAAGAATCAAAAAATGATGGAAAGATCTGTCACTCCCTCCCCAATTGTGCAGTAGCCTTTTAGATTCCACAGCATCAAGTTGGTCCTGCTTCATAACAGTAGCTGTTATTGTTTAGTTTCTATCAATAGTGGACTTTAGATATAACAACAACAATTTGTATTTTATATAGCACCGATAACATAATAAAACATCCAAAGCGGTTTCACAGGGTCATTATAGAACAAAATATGACCGAGATACATTTGATGATATTAGGGCAGATGGCCAAAATCTTGGTTAAGGAAGTAGGTTTTAAGGAGCATCTTAAAAGAAGGTAGAGAGATGGAGAGAGGCAATATCCAGACCTTACAACCTAGGCAGCTGAAGGCACAGCCACCAGTGGTGGAGTGATTAAAATTAGGGGTGCTAAAGAGGCCAGATTTAGAGGAGCGTAAATATCTTGGAAGGTTGTGGGGCTGGAGGAGATTACAGAGATATGGAGGGGTGAGGCCATGAAGGGACCTGAAAACAAGGATGAGAATTTTAAATTTGAGGTGTTGCATGACTGAAAGCCAGTGTAGGTCACAAAGGGTGAACAAGATTTGTTGCAAGCTAGGACACGGGCAGCAGATATTTGGGTGACCTCAAGGATAGAGCATGAGAGGCAGGCCATGAATGCATTGGAGTGGTCAAGTCTAGAGGTAACAAAGGAATGGATGAGGGTTTTGGGGCAGAAGAACTAAAGCAGGAGTGGAGTTGGGGGATATTACTGAGCTGCAATAGGCAGGCTGAGTGATGGTGTGGATATATGGTTGGAAGCTCATTTCGGGGTCTAATGTGACACCAAGGTTGCAAGCAGTCTGGTTCCACTGCAAACAGATGCCACGGATAGCTCAGTGGCTAGAGAAACATAGTAACATAGAAAAATTCACAGCACAGAAGGATGCCATTTGGCCCATGATGTCCATGCCACCTGAAGAGAGTTATCCATTCTAATCCTACCTTCCAGCCCTGGTCTGTAGCCCTTTAGTAGCTCTTTTGGTAGCACCCTCACCTTTGAGTTAGACAGTTCTGACTTTAAGTCCCACTCTATGACTTGAGCACAAAAATCAAGGCTGACATTCCAGTGCACTAGAGGGAGTGCTGCACTACTGGAGGTGCTGTCCCTTTGGATAAGACGTGAAACCAAAGCCCCTGCCCTCTCAGATGGATGTAAAAGTTCCCATTGCACTATTTCAAAGAAATGCGGGGAAGTTAACCCGTGTCCTTGTTGATGTAAATATATCAATAACACAAAAACAGCAATCACCCCTGATCAAGTGCTATCCATGTGTTTTTTAAACACAAGGACGATTTCTGCTTCTACCACCCTTTAAGGCAGTGAGTTCCAGACCACCACCACCCCCCACCCCCATCCTCTGGGTGAATAAATTACTCCTTAACTACCTTATCATCCTTTTTCCAATTATCATAAATCTATGCCCACTGGTTATTGACCTCTCCACTAATGGAAATAGGTCCTTCCTGTCCATTCTGTCTAGGTCCCTCATAATTTTATACGCCTCAATTAAATCTCCCCTCAGCATCTTCCATTCCAAAGAAAACAACCCTATCTATCTAATCTTTCCTTTCAGCTCAAATTCTCCATCTCTGACAACATCCTCATTAATTACCCTCTCAAAGGTATTCACATCTTTCCAGTAATGCCTTGACGAGATCTCTATGTAGCACTCTAGCTGCAGTCTAATTAGTGGTTTATACAATTCTAACATAACCTCTCTGTTCTTGTATTCTATGCCTCGGCCAATAAGGAAAGTATCACGTATGCCTTCTTAACCACCTTTATCCACCTGTCCCGCTACCTCCAGGAATTTGTGGACATGCACTCCAAGGTCCCCCAGTTTCTCTACACTTCTCACTATTCTTCCACTTATTGTGTATTCCCTTGCCTTGTTTACCCTCCCCAAATGCATTACCCTCACTTCTCAGGATTGAATTCCATTTAACTGGACTAGTCATATGCTACAAGAGCAGGTCAGATGCTGGGAATTCTGACTTCCTAAAGCCTGTCCACCATCTACACGGCACAAGTGATAGAATACTCTCCACTTTCCTGGATGAGTGCAGGTCCAACAACACTCAACAAGCTCAACACCACCCAGGACAAAGCAGCCCACTTGATCAGTGCCCCATCCACCACCTTAAACATTCACTCCCTCCACCACTGACACACAGTGGCTGCAGTGTGTACCATCTACAAGATGCATTGCAGCAACTCGCTAAGCCTCCTTCGACAGAACCTTACAAATCCACGACCTCTACCATCTAGAAGGACAAGGGCAGCAGATGTATGGTAACACCAACGCCTGCAAGTTACCCTCCAAGCCACACATCATCCTGACTTGGAACTACATCACCATTCTTTCACTGTCACTGGGTCAAAAACCTGGAACTCCCTTCCTAACAGCACAGTGGGTGTACCTATACCACATGGGCCGCAGCGGTTCAAAAAGGCCATCACCACCTTCTCAAGGGCAATTAAGGATGGGCAACAAATGCTGGCATTGCCAGCGATGTTCACAACCCATGAAAGAATAAAAAATAATTTGCACTTTTCTGCCCATCTGACCAGTCAATTGATATTTTCTGCAGTCTAGTGCTTTCTTCCTCCCCATCAACCATACAACCAATTTTTGTATCATCTGTGAACTTCTTAATCATACCCCCTATATTTAAGTCTAAATCATTGATATATATACCACAAACAGTAAGGCACCCAGAACTGAGCCCTGCGGAACCCAACTGGAAACAGCATTCTAGTCATAAAAACACGTGTTAACCTTTGCTTCCTGCCACTGAGCCAATTTTGGATCCAATGTGCCATTTTCCCTTGGATCTCAAGAGCTTAAATTTACTGACCAGTCTGCCATGTGGAACCTGTCAAAAGCCTTGCTAAAATCCATGTAGACGAAATCAAATGTGCTACCCTCATCGATCCTCCTTGTTACCTCCTCAAAATATTCAATCAAGTTATGTAGACACGACCTTCCCTTAACAAATCTCTGTTGATAGGCTCAGATTAATCTGAGCCTTTATATAATCTGAGCCTTTATAAATGACGATTAATATATCCTGTAAGAATTTTTTCCAATAATTTGCCCACCACTGAGATTAGACTGACTGGCTTGTAATTATTCTGGTCCTTCCTTCCTCCCTTTGAAAACAACTGAAACAACATTAGCAGTCTTCCGGCACCATGCCTGTAGCCAGAGAGGATTGGAAAATGATGGACAGTGCCTTTGCTTTTTCTTCCCAGCGGCCTGGGATACATTTCATTCGGGTCTAGTGATTTATCCACCTACAAGGTTGCTAAACACCTTAAAAGTTTTAAATATTGGATGGGATAAACATAGTGAGGGAGGAAATACTAAGGTGTTTCTTAACTACAATATCTGCTTTGTCCCCCTCTTTTGTGAAGACAGACGCAAAGTATTTATGAAGAACTATGTTCACGTCTTGTGCATCCACCAACAAGTTACCTTTTTTGGCCACTAATTGGCCTACTCTTTCTTTAGTTATCCCTGTTGCTCTTTATGTATTTATTAAGCATCTTTGGGTTTTCCTTGATTTTACTTGCCATTATATTTTCATGCCCTCTTTGCTTTCCTAATTTCCTTTTTTCATTTCACCCCTGCACTTGCTAGACTTGGCTTTCAGCAGTTTGAGTTTTTGGCATCAGACCTAAGTTTCCTTATTTGCCTTATCCTATACTGTATGCTCTTTGAAATTCAGTGGGTCTAGATTTCAGAATCCCAGCCTTTTTCTTTGTAGGAATGTATTTGTTCTGAACCCTGTGTATCTCCACCTTTAATGCCTCCAACTGCTCTGACATTGATTTTCCTTCAAGTAGCTGTGTCCAGTCTGCTTTTGCCAAATCACATCTCAGCTTAGTAAAATTGACCTTTCCCCAATTTAAAACACTTACTCTTGGACTACCTTTATCCTTTTCTATAACTACTCTAAATCTAACAGAATTATGATCATTACCACTAAAATTCTCTCCCACTCATAACCCCTTTTACCTGCTCAGATTTAATCCCTAAAACTAAGCCCCTTCTCTTATTGGGCTTGCTACATGCTGGCTAAAAAAGTTCTCCTGAATGCATTTTAAGAAGTTTGTGCCCTCAAGACCTCTCACACTGATTTTATTCCAGTTAATATTAAGTTAGTTGAAATCCCCTATTACTGCCTTATTGTTTCCTTTTATTCATTCCTGGATGTGTGCATCATTGGCTATGCCAGCATTTATTGCCCATCCCTAATTGCCCTTGAGAAGGTGGTGGTGAGCTGCCTTCTTGAACCGCTGCAGTCCATGTGAGGTAGGTACACCTACAATGCTGTTGGGAAGGGAGTTCCAGGATTTTGACCCAGTGACAGTGAAGGAATGGCAATATAGTTCCAAATCAGGATGGTGTGTGACTTGGAGGGAAACTTGCAGCTGGTGGTGTTCCTTTGCGACTGTTGCCCTTGTCCTTCTCGGTGGTCGAGGTCGCAGGTTTGGAAGGTGCTGTCTAAGGAGCCTTGGTGCGTTGCTGCAATTCATCTTGTAGATGGTACACATTGCTGCCACTGTGCGTCGGTGGTGGAAGGAGTGAATGTATGTGAATGGAGTGCTAATCAAGCAGGGCTGCTTTATCCTGGATGGTGTCGAGCTTCTTGACATTTTGTTGGAACTGCACCCATCCAGGCAACTGGATCACACTCCTGACTTGTGCCTTATAGATGGTGGACAGGCTTTGGGGGGTTAGGAGGTGAATTACTCACCACATGATTCCTAGCCTCTGACCAGCTCTTGTAACCATGGTATTTATATGGCTACTCCAGTTCAGCTTCTGGTCAATGGTAACCTGCAGGATGTTAATAGTGGGGGATTCAGCAATCGTAATGCCATTGATTGTCAATGGAAGATGGTTAGATTCTCTCTTGTTGACGATGGTCATTGCCTGGCACTTGTGTGGCATGAATGTTACTTGCCACTTATCAGCCCAAGCCTGGATAGTGTCCAGGTCATGCTGCATTTCTACACGGACTGCTTCAGTACCTGAGTCGTCGCAAGTGTGCTGAACGTTGTACAATCATCAGCGAACATCCCCACCTCTGACCTTATGATTGAAGGAATGTCATTGATGAAGTAGCTGAAGATGGTTGGGCCTAGGACACTACCCTGAGGAACTCTGCAGTGATGACCTGGAGCTGAGATGATTGACCTCCAACAACCACAACCATCTTCCTTTGCGCTAGGTATGACACCAACCAGTGGAGAGTTTTCCCCAATTCCTATTGATTCCAGTTTTGCTAGGGCTCCTTGATGCCATACTTGGTCAGATGCTGGTCAAATGTCAAGGGCAGTCACTCTCACCTCACCTCTTGAGTTCAGCTTTTTGTCCATGTTTGAACCAAGGCTGTAATGAAGTCTGGAGCTGATTGGCCCTGGCAGAACCCAAACTGAGCGTCACTGAGCAGGACCTATAAATCATCTGATGGAATAAAGGTTATAATCCTTGTTCAACTGATTACTATTTGCTTTATAGTTATTTACTGCAAAGCACCAGTGACACACCAAATAACATACTTCAATTATTTCCAACCACCACAATAATTAGTTTTATATGGTCTGTAGTTCAAAGTCTCCTGGGAGACTCATCCTTTTGGAGACTAGACCTGCCTGCTCGTACTATTCAATCCTGACTGGCAATCCTATTATTACTGTTAGCATATTTCCAACTGTCTCTCTCTTCATACCTTAGAGCAGACCCTCGACAGAACTTATAGTGTTGGTGGATGTGCAAAACTGGCAATATCAGATCGGTGGCTCGTTATATACCTTTCCCGATTTTTCTTTACATTTTTACACTTCGCACCCCCCACCACCCCCCCCCCCCCATTGAAGTTGAAAGTTCTGCCCCTTTTAATTGTGTTCTTTCTTGTATCTGATATGCTACGTCCTTTCTACCACAATTGGCATTCATTCCATTTTTGAAGTCTGTCTTCCTGAAGAGTAGATTCTGCTCATGCCATTGAGTTAGGGTATGAAGAGAGTCTTCAGGTGAAATTCAACTTTGGTGGGATG
This sequence comes from Heterodontus francisci, assembly GCF_036365525.1. Classification (NCBI taxonomy): domain Eukaryota; kingdom Metazoa; phylum Chordata; class Chondrichthyes; order Heterodontiformes; family Heterodontidae; genus Heterodontus; species Heterodontus francisci. The sequence continues at coordinate 243,318,871 of NC_090371.1, forward strand.
AGAAACAGGTGCTAAGGGACTGGCTGTCTGTTATACATCCTACACAGTTTCCATTCCATTGTGATTCATTTAATCTTTAATCGCTGGACAAAAGAAAGGTGATAAAGAATTGGGTGCCTGGATTTCTTTTCCATTGAAGTCAATGGAAATAGTCCACCTTTTGCCCAGAGATAAAAATTCGTCACCTCAGAAAAGCTGTATTAGTCTTGGATGGGGCACAGTGCAGATTCACCAGAATTATACCAGAACTTAAAGGGTTAAAATATGAGGGAGGGCAGGTTTCAAAAACTTGGTTTGTATTCCCTGAAGGTGTTTAAACTGATAAAATGGATCGATAGGGTAGATACAAAAAGATTTCCTCTGCTGGGGAAACAAGGAGGCATAACCTTAAAATTAGAGCCAAGCCACTCGAATGAAATCAGGAAGCACGACTTCACACAAAAAGGATAGTAGAAAGCTGGATCTCTCTCCCACAAAAGGCTGTGGATTCTAGGTCAACTGAAACTTCAAGACTGAGATCAATAGGTTTTTTTGGGTATGACAGAACATGGAGCAAAGGCAGATAAATGGAATTGACGTACAAATCAGCCATGACAAGGGTATGAATGATCTACTCCTGTTTCTGGTTCCCATGAACTCCCATTGAATTCAATCAGCAACATTGGTTAAACATTTCAAATGAAAAGGAATCCAGGCAGGGTGTATATCAGCAACTGATCTGCTAGTGCCCATTTTCTGCACCCCCTAAGTTAAATATCATTCTGTTGGACTCCACTCAGCTTAGTAGGACTTGTATGCACATGTCCAAAATACTTTATCTGTTTTGCAAATCTATTTAGTATTCCTCCTTTAGACCACTCAGAGGATCAAGATGCCATAATTAAATCTGAGCAATTTAAAATGAGTCTCAGTAACTCCCTATTATTCTATTTACAATATCGTATTCTATAAGTCCTCTCTATCTCAATATTTTCAGCAAGGTATGTTATCCCAACTAATGTCGATAGACTATGGTCTGCTGTAGATCCTATCTAATTTAGATGTCATATTCCGTTAAACTCTTCTATTCCTCAGTCTCATGATGCAAAGGTTATTTTGACATGATTTTCAAGATTCCCCTGTCTCCATGTCAACACCAAAATTCTTTCTAGTTCCACCATTTCTTTAGTATTGTCACTCAATAAATTGTCTGATGAACTTAGTCATATCTCCAGTTTCTCCAACTGTTTATTTCATCCTGAAGTCTGTTTAGCTTGTCTGTCGTTTCCAGTGCTTTCAGACGAGCAGGAGTTTTTACACGTAGAAGGCACAGCTTAACAACAAAATTACTTTTCCCCATCTCCCATTCAGGTTAATATCTTTCCTTTTCTTTTAACCCACCTTGTCTTTTTTGATTTATAGCATTTTTTTTTCTTTGTTCTAATTATTTGAAGCTTCTGAAAGGGTAGATTTCAGACTTTTTTAGGGTTTAACAGCATGCTGCTATTTCCAATAGTGAACTCCGAAGCTATCCCAGAATCTCAATGCCCTTCATGACCCATTGCTAATTTCAGCACCAATATCAAATACTACCAGCTTGTGCTTCACTTTTTCAGTCTATTTGTTGGTTACTATTTTAGTATGCTGCATGGAGTTTACTTGACTGGGTCCTGGGGGGGCCACAAAAGAGATTATTTGTCTGTCAGCTGACTTCCTATTTTGACATGTTTTTACTTCTCTGGAGTTCTCAATGACTCAACCAGTGTTCAGATTTTGGGCTTTGGATTAGCCAGAAAATGGTTTTTGGGTTCAGTTCTCAAATAACTAAAGCTCATCTTTTGTTGGAATTTCCATCTCCAAACTGAATCAGAATAACCACAAGAAGAAAGAGTACAAATAAGAACATGGCTTAAAGCAGTTCATAAAAGCATCAAAAAATTGAGAACAGGTTCAAAATAAATAACATTAAAAATTAATATAAAAATGAGAGTAAGGAGTGATGAAGGATGAAAAAGAGGGAAAGCAGGCTAGAAGTTTGAAGTTAAAGTCTTTACTTTGCAGCATTAGTACCACAATAATAAAGCTATTCCCTGATACTTAAATAGCTTTACTGCTGCAATAGTATGCTGCAATGATGCTGACACTACCACTCGCTGGGGTAGATGTTGACATCAATAGAAATAAAAATCAGGAGCGATATAAAACAAGCTGCCAATTCACTATCAATTGTTTTACACTATCGCACAAAGTCCAAAATCTACCCCACTGTGAGCAGTATTACACAACCAAAAGACCACATCTAGATTGTGTGCTGTGCATCTGTCTGGGACGCAATAAGATCAAATACAAAGGAGTACTGTGCATGAGTGCTTGGACTATGTTTAGAGATCTGTTCCCCATGCTACTCATTTTCAATGTTGTGAAAGTGCAGGGTGGGAGCAGTCTGCTCATAACAGTAATAATGTTCCATACAAAGTTTACTGCAAATTACTACACATTATATTCATAGTATACAGAGCTTTGGCATAGTAGATTGTCATAATGAATGAGCTTTACTGAGTGGCTGGGCTATGAAGGATCACAGAGATAGAATCTAGGTTCTGACAGTGATGCTGATGTGTACTGTTGGTACCTGTTGGGGTTTGGTTGCATCTTTGGTAGTTACACTGTCTGGGCAGGTGTGACTTAACTACTGCTGCTGCTGAGTTGCTAATCTGGAATCTGATAGTATGTATGTATTTATTTATTTAGAGATACAGCACTGAAACAGGCCCTTTGGCCCACCGAGTCTGTGATGCCCATCAACCACCCATTTATATTATTCCTACATTCATCCCAATACCCTCTCACACCCCCACCTTCCCTCAATTCCCTTACCACCTACCTATACTAGGGTAAATTGGCCATTATAAATTGTCCCATCAACCTGCAAGTCTTTGGCTGTGGGAGAAAACCGGAGCACCTGACGAAATCCCACACGGTCACAGGGAGAACTTGCAAACTCCGCACAGGCAGTACCCAGAATTGAACCCGGGTCGCTGGAGCTGTGAGGCTGCGGTGCTAACCATTGCGCCACTGAAGAGGGCAGATTTCAAAGAATTTCTCCTGGTTTAGACTCCAGTTGTACATGATTTTCTTAGCTTGGGCCGTTTAAATTTTTTTTTAAGTTCCCGGGGGGTAGGGGGGGTGTGAGCAATGATCACATGGCCACTTTTCAAATGCAGCTTGGCATTGGGCTTGAGTTATACTGCAGTGAGTTGGCCTCCTTGTGGGGCATTCTGGCACTGAATGGTTTCCATATGCAGCTATGTTTAGATCAGGACATGACGTCCCAGTTATGCAGTCATTTTCATGTTGATTTATACACAAAATGACTTTACATTAACAATGTCAGTATATGACAGACTGTTTGTTTCAGCATCACAATGCATGGGATGAAAGATCAGAAAAACTGCTCAAGGGAGACTATAATCTTCCAAGACCTAATGGCAGTCTAAGAGTTAATTATCTCAATATTTGTGTTCTATGATTTAATCTATGCAGCTTTTATAAAATTAAAGAAAATATATCTGTTAAATCTGATCTCATAAAACATACCTTAAATTCTTTTTCAATATTTGCCAACTTGGCTAGTTCGTTACTAAGTTCCAGTGCAGTATGTACTGGATCCTCACTAGACAAAGACAAATAGGCAGGGCTTGCTAATCCTTTGTATGCATTGATCCTGGATCTGGAGTGACTAAACGAATCATGCTTTTGTTTCTCTACACATTCATTGCATTTACAGAAATAGTCGTGAGGTTTCTCAATCCGTGCTCCTTTCATCAACAGCATGTGCACCACTTCATACTTCTGACAGTGGGCAGCCAGAATGATTGGGGTGATATCTGGAGAAAATCTGGTGCCATCTTCATCATAGGCATAAAAATCATCATCCTGCATTTCCTGCTCACATGGGCTAAGGGTCAGACGATTACTGGGCTCAAATCCAGAGTGATTCAAAATTGCTTCCACAATTCGTATATACCCCTTACTGATAGCAAGTAATAGGGCATCTCCAATTCGAGCCAGGTTATCCCTCTTCAAAAGGAGCTCAGTTACTTCCAAATGTTCATTTCCAACTGCAAGCTGAAGGGCATTCTGGCCCATATAATCAACACAATTAACATTCAGTGATTTGCTCTCCTCCAGCATTCTACGAACAACAGGTATGTTCCCATATTCAGCTGCATCCAAAAAACGTTCCTCTTCTGGACTTAGGCTTGTGCCCCTGTCATTGAACATGAATGCTGGACCACGGATGGCCTGTCTCCTTCCCTTCTCCCGTAGCACTGTCATTCTCCGCTGCATTACAGATGGGTTACTTACACTTTGCCTAAGAGAGAAAGAGCACAGTAAACTAAGGTAATATGTGAAACATTTCTGCAGTCATCGTTGCTAAATTCAGAGCTGCTGAATATTTGCCTTTCTATTGAAAACAATTTATATTAGTTTTCAACTTTTCCCAAGACCACCAACATAAGCCTACTTTTGTTGGTATGCTGGTAGTGATTATGGTTTTCTTATGCTGTTAACTTTAATGAAATCAAAAGAAATTATCTTTGTTATAAGAGTAGAGAGGGAGAAGTTTAATCCACTGACAGGTGGGTCAGTAACTAGTGAACTCAGATTGAGGATAATTGACAAAACAAAGAGAAGAAGAATTGTTTTCACAGTGAGGTTTTATGATCTGGAATGCACCATCTGAAAGGCTGGTAGAAGCAGATTCAATAATAACTTCCAAAAGGGAATTGGATGTACACTTAAAAGTAAAAACAAATGCAGTGTTATTGGGAAACAACAGGGGAGGGGGATTAATTAAATAGCTCTTTTATACAGCCAACACAGGATGTATGTTCTGTATGATTCAACAGTTCTGGAGTTGGTGATTTCTTCCAGTCAACTAAAAACAACTTGCATTTATATAGCTTAGCAAAACATACCAAGGCACTTCATAGGAGAAGAGGAGCTCGTCTAGCACTCTAATGCTCCAGATTGGGAAAATATATATGAGCTGTTTAATTTACCAATTAAATAAGGGCCTTTCATTTGGCAATAGTCTAAAGGTAATTAAAATTAGTGTAGGGCAGCTTCAGTTATAATTAAATCAGACTGTTTTATTGTTCTGGTAGCTAGATATGTTGCATCTAAATAAATAATGGCCTAACATGTTAAGTTTGCTATGTTGTCTATGCTGAAATGACTTACTACTTTGCATCACGTGGCAATACAAAATACAGCAGCCTTTCAGAAAACTGCTAATAATGGATTAAGTCTAAGCAATGCTGACAAGGTAAGCAAACCATCTCTAATTTTGCAGTCACTCATTAAGACACAGGGGCTTAGAAATTTGGGCACAGTGATCCCTCCACTGTGCTTGAATAGTGAGGCCCAATTGTCATGGTCCTGGAGTTTTTTTGGGGGAATATGCGGTTTGCCTTTAAAGCTTGCAAAGGATCAGTATTGCTTTAAGAACCAGCAAGCCTCAGGAGTTATAGGACGGTGCATTTTCGTTACCTTGGAAACAGCCACTGGGAGTGAGTATCAAACGATACATTTGTTATAATTCAATTTTGAACTGGCTTTTTAGTTGAAGACTGATTATTCTAACAGAACACCGACACAGAGGACTGTGGTGTTTAGCACCTGAAAAAAGAGCTCTCAGCCATTTAAACTGAAGGAATAGGATTTTTGTCTGTTTAATTATTATATCTCAAAATTCTAAAAAAGTCAAGCCTAAACAGAGATCTCTAGTAACTTAAACTGAAGGAAGGGAAGTTAGACTGACAATCTTTTATCCCTCAAAAACTCAAGTCAGATTGATTCTATTGTCAGTGTTCGCAAGTTGTTAATTGTTGAAATCCATCGCGGAAGAAGGAAAGCATCACCTACTGCTGGAGTTGGACTACAGACTGTGCGACTGTGGAAGAACCTTTTTTTCCACATTGGACGGCTGTAAGGACTTTAAGAAACATCTGTGAGGACTTCAAGCAACATTGGACTGTAAATTTGCAAGGACTCTAATTTTTTCTATTTTAAATGTTGTTTATATCTTCTTGGTGTTTAAGAATTTAGTTCTTCGAATTAAAGAGTTAATTTATTGATTTAAAGACACCTGGTTTGATTAGCCTCATTCGGGAGTTAATAGATGGTACAATTTGTCTGGGTCCGTCTTTAATTTGGAAAGTTTTAAATGATATGTTAGGCGATCTGTGGAGCAACGGGATTGAATTATCAGTGTGTTTCTCCTACCACAATCAGAAGCATATATTTTGATTTGAGGGCTTTGACTGGAGCGGTCAGTCATAACACAATTCACACCCAAAATTGGGAATCGGACCTTATCACCAGCCAGCTGACGCACTGCAGACACAAACAGACAGCTTGGTAAAGTGGAATGGAAAATCGGACTGCTGCAGTGCCAACACTGGCCTTCAGGTAAGTAGGAATGCTTGTAATCTGGAAGGGGGTTGATTGGATCAAGAGGTAACAGTTGCTTGGGAGTGGTGGTAGCCAGGGAATGGGAAGGGGTAGCCAGCAGTGGCCTATGCTCTTTTAATGCGGGATCAGGAGGAGCACTCTTGCTCCGAGCTCCCGACTCCACACTCAGTTCAGTATATTTTAAAATCCTATCTTGCTGGTTGCAGCCTAGAAGACAGTTCCTTCAAGGACCATCTATTAGGCTGCATGTAGATGTGGTGTTCCTGAGTAGAATGGGTGCCACCTGCCTCAGGGCAGTCCAATCTGCAGAGGGGGCTGTAATCAAGTGTTGGGCCCTTCATGTAACGGGCCTAAACCCTCTTTAAGGTGTGGGAAATGCTCGCCAATTATTTGAGCTTTACCAATATGGTGGACTGCAAAGTTCCAGTTCATAATGAGTGTGCAATTTGTGTCCTTTTATATCTGAAGCTTGGGGCGCCATTTGGCACCTGAATGGATGCTGTGCAGCTAAATTTCTAGGCCAAGATCTTTGCAGTATCTATTCTGGTCTTGAGACCCCTTTATTTCTAATACTATTTTGTGACATTTTTCAGCAATAACACTATTTTTCTACAATTTTTGAGCCTGGTAGGTATTCTTTTTCATTCTAAATAATTAGATATGTTCTGGTTCAGATAATGGCCCTTAATTCACTGCAACATTGGCACCAAATGGCCTAAGTTAGACTGTTGTGCTTCTTGATCCTGCAGTGGCAAACAAAAACCACAATTTGCTGGAAAAATAATTACAATACACAAGGCAACACTGCAGCAGATCAGGAGTGGATAATTAAGAATTCATTTTGCTTGCTGATTTCCTCAGGAATATCAACCTAATTTATTTATATCCAGCAGCAGATTACTGAAATGTATAAACAGGAATAAATTTAGAATTATCTAAGCTGGCAAAATTAACACTGACAAAATATGAGCTGTATCTTCATAGGGAAGTATTACAAGTATAATTTTGGTTTGGATTTATACATGTAATTAGCAACTGAGTATAATGTTGAAGCTTAGGCAGCAGAATTCGTTTTTTTATGCGCTTTTTTTTCTTTTTCTTTTCATCTCTCTCTCTCTCACTGATATTGAAGTTGATCTGCTGCCACTTAGTCTTGGTTTGATGTTTCAGTTCATGCATTTTGTGAATCTTGAACAGGAAAATATGTTTCCATTTCTATAGTGTGTAGTCCTACTATAGAAATGCAGTGGAATTAAAAAGATGAAATAGGAACAGATACTTCTATCAGAAAGTCTTCCAGCACTATTCATTAACAGTCTGACTGGCGGTGGTGATCACCATGCCACTACTATTGCAAACTAGTGATCACCACTGATTTTTAAAGGGGATAGTGTCATAAAAATTAACTGCTCAACTTGTTTGGAGAGGGAAATAGCAGAGTGGTGCAAAGGTTCCAGGAAATTACAGTGTCATGAATAGATGAGAACCAACTGTAAATTGTGCTTTGTGCAATTGGGTATTAATGTCAGCCACCATTTTATACAGCATGTTTAAGTTTTTACTTCTGTGTTCCAATTGTTAAAATGGAGGAGGGAGACCAGGTGGCACAGCTACTTGGAGGTCCAGTTACAGGACCCAGAAGCCAGCCTTCTCGGCCTGCCTGGATTTGAAACTATAGCAGTTGAGGTACAGCTTGTTCAACACAGCTGCCTGGTTCAGAAGCCACAGCTGCCTGAAGCTGCATGATTATGTCTACGACCTTCCAGCAAGAAAAGTCAAAAGAAGCCACGTTCTGCAAAAGCAGCAAGGAAATCCAAACAAGACAAGCTGCAAAAACAGCAGGAAAGTCTGATTTCTACCAGTTTCCTCTCCGTCTAAAAAAACTTCCAACAACTAAACTGCCTCCATTTATATCCGAAAGTGCACTAAGAAGAAATCGTAAGAGAAGAGGTATTCCCAACACACCTCCCCCACTCAGCATTTCCAGTCGGTGATCTCCAGTTTTTTTTGACTTTATGATAATTAAAAAGGACTCTAGTTTTAACTGAAATCTATGTTAACTTGTAGTTAAGATAATTTTCTATTTAGTATAAGTCCTTGCTTTTCTAATGCCTTTAACCTTTCCTTTATATCTTTGTAAGTGTGCGTTGCAAAGTTAATCCCCTACCCGAGTTCAATAATGTGTGTTAACTTTAACAACTGTGTTGTTGCCGTCATTTACTAGTCAGGGTTTAAGGGAGGAAAAAAAATTCAAACAATCTGCTTACGGACAGGTGATGGTTGGAAAAAAAAAAGAGAAATTAGTTTTTTTTTTTAAATATTAACTACCTGTTTGTAACAACTGCCTGGTATAAATACCGGTGAAAGTCACTTACACTATAATTTCCTGGGATAACACAGGCCCTACAATGTAGATGTGCCATTACAATGACGTAAGTCTCAAGTAAATTCTAGGCCAATGCAAGCCTTTATCCTTTAACTCTGATTTAAGAAAATTACATAAGCTGAAACAAATAGCTCTCCCATGCTTATGGAGGAGATTCTTGCTAAAATTTATTTGAAAAATTAAATAAAGATGGTCATTACCTTTAACATTGAAAAAATATTGACTATTGATATCAGCGGGGAAATTGGTTTGGAGGTGTTCCTAAGCACTGTACCATAGCTGAATTAATATGATCAAACTGATTTCATACATTCCTTCAATTAGCATATAAATACAGTGTCCTACCACTATCGGATGCAATGACATAATAATGCCACGCTCAAACAAAATTATTTAAAACGTAAACCAAGAAAAATAAAGTTAATTGTTTTTATCTATAAGTTTTTAAGAGGGACTAATATGAGATTTCTTTTCAGACTTGTAGGTTTCACAGGTATACAATTGCTTCTCTAAGTGTCCAGTGCTTGACTCAATTGGTAGCACTTTCTCCTCTTAAGTCAGAACGCTGTGTTCCAACTCCATATTAGAGGTTTGAGCTCATGAACCAATAAATGTAGTACCGAGGCAGTACTACGTTGTTCAAAGTGCTGTGCTAAGGATTGAAAAGAGCGGGGAGAGGCTTCATTGAACAGAGTGCGGAGAGCTGGGAGAGGCTTCATAGAAAAGTGCGTGGAGTGCGGGGAGAGGCTTCATTGAAAAGAGCGTGGAGAGCTGGGAGAGGCTATCCTATCCTATCCTCTATCCTATTGGATTCTGTGTTCAGTGGAACAAGCTCATTCAAGAAAATCAAGTGTGACATCACAGGCAAGCAGGTAGGTGATTGGTTGGAGAAGAAGCTACCTGTTTGGTGAGTATTCGGTAAGTGATTAAGGTCCATTCTAATCCTAACGTTTAAAATAGTAAAGGAACTAGTGGTGAGCTTAATAAAAAAGAATAAAATAAATAATTGAATAAAATTAAGTAGTTAATTAAAACACATTAAGGATGGCAGGACAGATGACGTATCACAGCTGCAGCATGTGGGAGCGCCTGGATGCCAGTCTGATCCAGGGCAAACATGTCTGCAGTAAGTGGTGGCGGCTCAAAGAGCTTCAGCTCAAAGTCATTGAACTGGAATCCAAGCTGCAGACACTGTGACACATCAGGGAGGGGGAAAGTTACCTGGACATCTTGTACCAGGAGGCAGTCACACCCCTTAGGATAGGATCTTCTGATTTGGTCAGTGGTCAGGGACAGGAGTGTGTGGCTGCAGCTGAGGCAGGTAAGGGGACCCAGAGGGCAGGAGTGCAGGAGCCTCAGCCTTTGCAATTGTCCAACAGATTTGAGGTTCTTTCAGCTTGTTTGGATGAGAGTGGGGGCTGCAGGGTGGATGAGCAACCTGACCATGGCACCATGGTACAGGAAATCATTCAAGTGCAGGGAGGAAAAAGGAATGTGGTGGTAGTAGGGGACGGTATAGTTAGGGGGATTGACACTTTTCTCTGCAGCAAAGAGCGAGAGTCCAGATGTCTGTTACCTGCCCGGTGCCAGGGTTCGGGACATCTGCTCAGGGCTAGAGAGGAAATTACAGTGGGAGGAGGAAGATCTACTCGTCGTGGTCCATGTAGGTACCAACGACATAGGCAGGATAAGGAAAGAGGTTCTGCATAGTCAGTATGAGGATCCAGGCACGAAATTAAGAAGCAGAACTCTTAAAGGTAATAATCTCTGGATTATTACCTGAGCCACGTGCAAACTGGCATAGGGCAAATAAGATCAGAGAAATTAATGAGTGGCTCAAAGACTGGTGTGGTGGAAGTGGGTTTTGGTTCGTGGGGGCACTGGGGCAAGTGGTGGCTGTACCGTTGGGACGGTCTACACCTGAACCATGCTGGGGAGGGTTGTTCTAGTGAGCCATATAACTAGGGAAGTAGAGAGGGTTTTAAACTGAAGTGGGGGCAAGGGATCAAATTTGGGAAGATATGGTAAATTAAGGAGTAGAGACAAGGCAAGAGAGAAAGGTATTAATATGGGAAACGATGGACTCTGACAGGAAGGGGCAGAGCGTACAAATCAACAGATAAGGATAGAGGTTACAAAAATAATAAAAGGACAAAACTAAAGGCTCTGTATCTAAACCAACGTAGCATTTGAAACAAAAGAATTGGGAGTGCAAATAGAAATAAATAAGTACGATTTGATAGCCATTACAGAGACACGGCTGCAGGATGGCATAGATTGGGAACTGACTATTGAAGGGTACATGGCATTTAGGAAGGACAGGAAGCTAGGAGAAGGTGGAGGGGTAGCTCTGTTAATTAATGATGGTATTAGCACAATATAGAGGGATGACCCAAGTTCAGGAAACAAGGATGTAGAAGCAGTTTGGGTAGAGATGAGAAATCATAAAGGCAAGAAGTCACTTGTGGGAGTGGTGTACAGGCCACCTAACATTAACCATACTGTAAGACGGGGTATAAAGGAAGAAATAGTGGCAGTTCGTCAGAAAGGTACAGCAATAATTATGGGGGATTTTAACCTACATATAGACTGGAAAATTCAGATGGGCAGAGATAGCCTAGATAAGGAGTACATCGAATGTTTTCAGGATAATTTCTTGGAACAGTACATTCTGGAGCCAATCAGAGAGCAGGCTAGAATAGACCTGGTATTGTGCAACCAGATAGGATTAATTAATGACCTCATAGTTAAGGCGCCCCTAGGTAGTAGCGATCATAAGAAGATTGAATTTTACATTCAGTTTGAGGGAGAGAAGAGTGGATCAAAGACTAGTATTTTAAACTTAAATAAGGGCAATTATGAGGGCATGAAAGCAGAGCCAGCTAAAGTGAACTGGCAAATTAGGTTAAGGGATAGCTCAATAGAGATACAGTGGCAGATATTTAAAGGGATATTTCAAAATACACAGAATAGATACATTTCAATATGGAATAATCAGTTCAGCCATGGGCTTGAGGGGCCGAGTGGCCTACTCCTGCTCCTAATTCATATGTTCGTATGTTCATATGAGGCATTAAACCAAGGCCTGACCTGCTTGATCTTATCATATTGATTCTATGTTTTTATTCCAGTTATTTTCTTGGGTTCAGCACCTCAGACAATTGAGCCTCACTCCCTGGAGAGTGCCTTTACCTTTCCATTATCCAAATAATTCATAGGGAGCCCAGTTCAAACAAAAACTCCATATCACTGTATTTTAGCTTACTGTTTGTATAACGTGCCCACACCACTTTCCTCAGTTTTGGAGGGCATTAACACTGCCCGAGACTGTGACAGGCTAAACTGACAAACAGAATTATTAAACATTGTGACAGAAACCACACCTGCCAAATGGAAACAAATAATGTTCCATATGATGAAATTAATATGAGTGTTTACTGTTCATCGAAATAACTTGTTATAAAAGACCACAGGACTGAGTGGCTGAAAACATGGCTGCACAGTTGCATTCTGGAAGACAGTTGCATGGAAAGATAATGGCAGTACTCCCTGATCCAAATAGCCAGATGGGTTTTGTCAATAGTGATGTTCAAAAGACACTGAGAGGTATTGAATCTGGTAAGAGCCAGTATTCCACACCACCCACTGAGTGTGTCTGGTAATCTTGGAGGAATCAATGAGGGAGACATGGAAGAATTTTTTTGTATCTTTTGAGAAACTTGCCAGGCAGTTAAAATGACTGTCTGAGACTTGGACTCTTCTGTTGCAAAATAAGCTAACAGGAAAAGCCCATGTGGATTATTCCCTGTTGCCAGATGAGAATTCATCAAATTATGAACTGACAAAAAACGCTATCCTCAGGGAATATCAGCTAGTACCGGAAGCGTACTGCCAGAAGTTTCGAACTCTCAGGAAGCAAGCTGATCAAACATACTTGGAATTTGACAGAAGTAAGCAGCTTGCTTTTGACCAGTGGTTGAGGGCTCTTAAAGTGCAGCCCAGCTATGAAAACCTCAGAGGTGATTTTGCGAGAGGAATTTAAAAACTCTCTTCACCCTCTCCATAAAGACCCATGTGGAGGAACAAAAAGTACAAAGAGTGAGGCAAGCCGCAGTTCTGGATGATGAGTTTGCTCCAACATACAAGTCAGTTCCCCAGGGGAAAACTTTTCCGAGTCACCCCCACAATCCGAAAAGAACAAAGGGTGGGAAGGTGATAGGAGCCCAAAGCAGTCCTGGAAGAGAAAGAAAAGCTAACAGGACTCACAGGGGCCCTCTTCCAGCCAAAAAGGATAATGCTGCAAGTTGGAGTGAGACCCAGAAACCTGTGCGCTTCCATTGTAATAAGGCAGGTCATCTGCGAGCTGGAAGCAGTCCGTGTAGAAATGCAGCAAGACCTGGACAATATCCAGGCTTGGGCTGAGAAGTGGCAAGTAACATTCATGCCACACAAGTGCCAGGCAATGACCATCTCCAACAAGAGAGAATCTAACCATTTCCCCTTGACATTCAACGGCATTGCCATCGCTAAATCCCCCACTATCAACATCCTAGGGGCTACCATTGACCAGAAACTGAACTGGAGTAGCCATATAAATACCGTGGCTACAAGAGCAGGTCAGAGGCGAGGACTCCTATGGAGAGTAACTCACCTCATGACTCCCCAAAGCCTGTCCACCATCTAAAAGGCACAAGTCAGGAGTGTGATGGAATACTCTCCACTTGGCTGGATGGGTGCAGCTCCAACAACACTCAAGAAGCTCGACAGCATCCAGGACAAAGCAGCCCGCTTGATTGGCACCCCATCTACAAACATTCACTCCCTCCACCACCGACGCACAGTGGCAGCAATGTGTACCATCTGCAAGATGCACTGCAGCAACGCACCAAGGCTCCTTAGACAGCACCTTCCAAACCCGCGACCTCTACCAACTAGAAGGACAAGGGCAGCAAATACATGGGAACACCACCACCTGCAAGTTCCCCTCCAAGTCACACACCATCCTGATTTGGAACTATATCGCCGTTCCTTCACTGTCGCTGGATCAAAATCCTGGAACTCCCTTCCTAACAGCACTGTGGGCATACCTACCCCAAATGGACTGCAGCAGTTCAAGAAGGCAGCTCACCACCACCTTCTCAAGGGCAATTAGGGATGGGCAATAAATGCTGGCCCGGCCAGCGACGCCCACATCCCATGAATGAATAATAAAAAAAAGGGGAAAGTCTGTAGGGTTAATCAGGGGACACCCGATCAGTGAAGGAGAAAGGAGATTGATGGAAAGCACAGTTGAACAAGCTGTGGCTTTAAATGCAGCAATAGTAAGGAAGTAGGAAGCAATAGTAAGAAAATTTAAGAGGACTCCTGAAGGTTATCAGGATTTTGTGTCTAAAGGGAGCGTAACCCCATACCCCTTCAGTTGGGCAGGTCAGCCCATAGTAATGCTTAGGGACACTGGGGCCACTAGATCCCTTTTACTGGGAAAAGGCCTGACCTTTCCCCCGAGAGTGCAGTGAACACCAGAATGGTGGTAAATGTTATTGGAGGGCAGTGTACACCTGTATCTTTACATCGGGTGCACTTGGAGTCCGACCTAGTTTTGGGACCGGTGACCCTAGTTTGCCTGTGGATCAGGTTGACCTGCTCCTAAGCAATGATCTGGCGGGGTCGAAGGTGGCAGCTACCCCAGTAGTGAAAGAGAGACCACAAGAGGTCAGAGAGACAGGGCAGTTGCAGGAGATGGTTCCCTGCAGTTCCTCTGAATGTGTAGTGAATTGGGCCATGACCAAACCAGCTCCCTCAGAGAAGACTGAATTGGCATTGCAGGCAGATAACCATGAGGACTGTCTGTCCGAAACTTTCTCTGGAAAGTTAGAGGAACCAGGGAATGGATTAAATAGATCTTAAGACTAAGAGGAAGAGCAGGCAGGGAGATGTTGCTGAGCACAGCGGGACTGGTGGTCTGAAGTGCATTTGTTTCAATACGAGAAGTATAACAAGAAAGGCAGATGAACTGAGAGTTTGGATTAGTACTTGGAACTATGATGATGTTGCTATTACAGAGACTTGGTTGAGGGAAGGACAGGATTGGCAGCTAAATGTTCCAGGATTTAGAAGCTTCAGGCGGGATAGAGGGGGATGTAAAAGGGGTGGGGGAGTTGCATTACTGGTTAAGGAGAATATCACAGCTGTACTGCGGGAGGAAACCTCGGAGGGGCCATGCAGCGAGGCAATATGGGTGGAGCTCAGGCATAGGAAAGGTGCAGTCACGATGTTGGGGGTTTACTACAGGCCTCCGAACAGCCAGCGGGAGGTAGAGGAGCAGATATGTAGACAGATTTTGGAAAGATGTAACGGTAACAGGGTTGTAGTGGTGGGTGATTTTAACTTCCCCTATATTGACTGGGACTCACTTAGTGCTAGGGGCTTGGATGGGGCAGAATTTATAAGGAGCATCCAGGAGGGCTTCTTGAAACAATATGTAGATACTCCAACTAGGGATGGGGCGGTACTGGACCTGGTATTGGGGAATGAGCCCGGCCAGGTGGTCGAAGTTTCAGTAGGGGCGCATTTCAGGAACAGTGACCATAATTCCGTAAGTTTTTACTGTACTCGTGGATAAGGATAAGAGTAGTCCTTGGGTAAAGGTGCTAAACTGGGGGAAGGCTAATTATAACAATAGTAGGCAAGAACTGAAGAATTTAGATTGGGGGGCGGCTGTTTGAGGGTGAAACAACATCTGACATGTGGGAGTCTTTCAAATGTCAGTTGATTAGAATCCAGGACCAGCATGTTCCTGTGAGGAAGAAGGATAAGTTTGGCAAGTTTCAGGAACCTTGGATAACGAGGGATATTATCAGCCTAGTCAAAAAGAAAAAGGAAGCATTCATAAGGGCTGGAAGGCTGGGACCAGACGAAGCCCTTGAGGAATATAAAGACAGTAGGAAGGAACTTAAGCAAAGAGTCAGGAGGGCTAAAAGGGGTCATGAAAAGACATTGGCAAACAGGATTAAGGAGAATCCCAAGGCCTTTTATACGTATATAAAGGCAAGAGGGTAACCAGGGAAAGGGTTGGCCCACTCAAGGACAGAGGAGGGAATCTTTGTGTGGAGCCAGAGGAAATGGGCGAGGTACTAAATGAGTACTTTGCATCAGTATTCACCAAAGAGAAGGACTTGGTGGATGATGAGTCTAAGGAAGGGAGTGTAGATAGTCTGGGTCATGTCGTTATCAAAAAGGAGGTGGTGTTGGGCGTCTTGCAAAGCATTAAGGTAGATAAGTCCCCAGGGCCTGATGGGATCTACCCCAGAATACTGAGGGAGGCAAGGGAAGAAATTGCTGGGGCCTTGACAGAAATCTTTGTATCCTCATTGGCTACAGGTGAGGTCCCAGAGGACTGGAGAATAGCCAATGTTGTTCCTTTGTTTAAGAAGGATAGCGAGGATAATCCAGGAAATTATAGGCCGGTGAGCCTTATGTCAGTGGTAGGGAAATTATTAGAGAGGATTCTTCGGGACAGGATTTACTCCCATTTGGAAACAAATGAACTTATTAGCGAGAGGCAGCATGGTTTTGTGAAGGGGAGGTCGTGTCTCACCAACTTGATTGAGTTTTTGAGGAAGTGACGAAGATGATTGAAGGAAGGGCAGTGGATGTTGTCTATATGGACTTCAGTAAAGGCTTTGACAAGGTCCTTCATGGCAGACTGGTACAAAAGGTGAAGTCACACGGGATCAGAGGTGAGCTGGCAAGATGGATACAGAACTGGCTCAGTCATAGAAGACAGAGGATAGCAGTGGAAGGGTGCTTTTCTGAATGGAGGGCTGTGGCTAGTGGTGTTCCGCAGGGATCAGTGCTGGGACCTTTGCTTTTTGTAGTATATATAAATGATTTGGAGGAAAATGTAGCTGGTCTGATTAGTAACTTTGTGGACGACACAAAGGTTGGTGGAGTTGCGGATAGTGATGAGGATGGTCAGAGGATACAGCAGGATATAGATTGGTTGGAGACTTGGGCGGAGAAATGGCAGATGGCGTTTAATCTGGACAAATGTGAGGTAATGCATTTTGGAAGATCTAATGCAGGTGGGAAGTATACAGTAAATGGCAGAACCCTTAGGAGTATTGACAGGCAGAGAGATCTGGGCGTACAGGTCCACAGGTCACTGAAAGTGGCAACACAGGTGGATAAGGTAGTCAAGAAGGCATACGGCATGCTTGCCTTCATCGTGTCGGGACATAGAGTATAAAAATTGGCAAGTCATGCTGCAGCTGTACAGAACTTTAGTTAGGCCACACTTAGAATATTGTGTGCAATTCTGGTCGCCACCCTACCAGAAGCACGTGGAGGCTTTGGAGAGAGTACAGAAGAGATTTACCAGGATGTTGCCTGGTCTGGAGGGCATTAGCTATGAGGAGAGGTTGGATAAACTCGGATTGTTTTCACTGGAACGAGAGAGGTGGAGGGGCGACATGATAGAGGTTTACCAAGTTATAAGTGGCATGGACAGAGTGGATAGTCAGAAGCTTTTTCCCAGGGTGGAAGAGTCAGTTACTAGGGGACATAGGTTTAAGGTGCGAGGGGCAAAGTTTAGAGGGGATGTGCGAGGCAAGTTCTTTACACAGAGGGTGGTGAGTGCCTGGAACTTGCTGCCGGGGGAGGTGGTGGAAGCAGGTACGATAGCGACGTTTAAGAGGCATCTTGACAAATACATGAATAGGATGGGAATAGAGAGATACGGAACCCGGAAGTGCAGAAGGTTTTAGTTTAGACAGGCATCAAGATCGGCGCAGGCTTGGAGGGCCGAATGGCCGGTTCCTGTGCTGTACTGTTCTTTGTTGTTCCCTAGCTGAGGCTCAGCGAGCCGACCCAGTACTGAGAGAGTTAGCACAGGCTGCCCAAACTGAAATGAAAGCAGATGGAGTCCCGGTTGGCTATTATTTAAAGAATGAGGTACTGATGAGGAAGTGGAGTTCTCCTCATAGACCTGAGGACAAAAAGTGGACAGTGGTTCACCAGTTGGTGGTACTGTAGAGGTACCAGAGAGAAATACTAAGAATGGCCCATAAGGTTACAGTGGCTGTACATGTCGGTATATGATAAACCAAAGCCAACATAAGACAGCAGTTTGACTGGCCAAAACTCCACAAAGATGTGGTGGAGTACTGTAGGAATTGCCACATTTGCCAGGTTGAGGGGGAACCCCAACCTACAGTGAAATCTGCACCCCTATGTCCTGTACTGGCATTTGGAGCAGAGGACTGGTGAATTGTAAGGGACCCCAGCTGAGAACAAGAGGACAGACAGGCAACGGGCTGGCAAAAAGTTAGAGAGGAAAGGGTAAAAAGGGACAAAGAGGACAAGTTAAAGGAAATCCAAGAGGATTCCCAAATGACAATCCCTACTGTCTGGTCAGCCAACCCCGAAATGTTGGAAACATTAGACCCCGCATCCTCCTATGTAAATGCAGAAGCATCCCACCAGAGTTGCCAACAGCATTTACAGAAACCTGTAAGGACAAAGATAGTCCTCAAGAGGGCAGAGAAACAGTGAGGCAGTGCCAAACCTAGTAGAAGTGCAACAGGGGAGTGCCGTAGATTCTGGACAAATACCTGCAAGCAGGAGTGTCCCAGAGGACAAAGGGAAGATTAACAAAGAATCCTCTCCTGCACTCAGGGAAAAAAAGGGAACCAACCATCTCTTAAAATGAAAAGCACTTGCCTGACTCATCAGAGCACTGAAAGAGAGCTCAGAGTGAATGAGAATGAATGAGAGAAATGCATGTGTATTTTCTGATACTTTCTCTTCTTTCTATTTTATAATGAAATACTCCCCATAATGTTGCATTTCATTCGGCCAGATGTGGATGTGTGACAGAAACCACACCTGCCAAATGGAACCATATTAATTTTGTCCTCGAACTTTATTTGAACGTTTACTGGTCATTGAAATAACTTGTTTAAAAAGACCACAGGACTGAGTGCCTGAAAACATGGCTACATATTTGCATTTTGAAAGACAGATGCATGGAGAGACAATGGGAGCACTCCCTCATCCAATTAGCCAGATGGGTTTTGTCAATAGTGATGATCAAAAGAGAGTCATTGAATGTGTAAGAGCCAGCATTCCACCCCCTCCCCCTCCCCCGCATTGAATGTGGTCTGGTAATCTTGGAGGAATCCACAAACCTCGCAGGCAAGGCTGTTTCAAACAAGGAGCTACTCACATGACTAATCTGCTGGCCAAGCTGGGGCTTTTTGAATTGTGCCTGACATAAAAAGGAACAGACTCCAATTGAACTTCAAGGAGGAAGATCTCCCTCTCTGTCTTTCCCTCACGCAAAGTTCCAGGGACCCACGGAAGTAACTTAAGCCCCAAGACAGAAGACCAGTGAAACAGTGAAACAGTGAAAGTGTGCACTAGACCCCAATGAGAACTGCAAGACTTAACTTCAAAGATTTTACATCCAACCCAAAACCAGTAACTGAACTCCATCTATTACTTCAAATCTTTCCCCTTTAATTCTTTCTCCTCCTCTGTCTCTATTTGCATGTGTGTTTATCGCGTATGCAAGCTAACATGGTCACATCACATATTTTTAATAGTTTTATCTGAGTTAGAGTCTTAGGTGTAATTTTATTAACCTTTTCTTGTTTAAATCTGAGAAACCTGTCTGGTTGATTTCTTTGCAATTACAATTAGAGAGCAGTGAGCAAGGACTCAGAGGCAGAGCTAAACACATTGTGTTTTAAAAGTTAAACCCTGTTATGGCCAAATCAGGAAAAGGCTGAGAGGGGAGCCCTAGACCCCTTCCTCACCTGGTTGTAACAACATAATGAAATGGATAAACAAACAGCAGTGATGCCATACCGTACACTTACAGTTGTTATAAACTTAATTATTTTTCCTCAAGATGGAATGGACCTTCGACCACGACTACCGGGAGGCCAGCCACTGGCAGTCCACTCGTTTGGAAAATTGACCCAATTAAGTGTTGAAACAACTAAAACTTCTAGATTTCTCAACATCGCCTTAGCTATTTCAACACAATTCAGAGTATTTATATCTACCAGTCTTTCTTCCCATGTATACTAACTCACATTTGTCCGTGTTAAATTAAATAACCATTGTTAGGCCCACTTACATATTTTTCCAAATCATTGTTTAAAGCCCAAACTGCCTTCACAGAATCAATAGTTTCTTCTAGTTTGTATCAACTACAAATTTAACCAATTTGGATTGAATTTCTGAATCCAAGCCGTTAGTGTAAATCGGAAAATAGGTCTCCCAACATTGATCCTAGACAGAAAGCAGAGAGTAGAGGTGAACTGTGTTTTTGAAACTGGAGGGAGTGATACATTGGTGTTTCCAGGGGTCAGTAAGAGGACCACTGTTCTTTTTGAAATATGTTAATGACATGGATTTGGGTATCGGGGCTTAATTTCAAAGTTTGCAGAGGACACAAAACCTAGAAATATAATAAACAGTGAGCAGGATAGTGCAAATTCCGATTGTTATAGACAGACTAATGAAATGGACAGACACATGGAAGATTAAATTTAATGCAGAGAAGTATGAAATATCGTATTTTGGAAGGAAAAATTAGGAGAGGCAATATAAATGAAATGGTGCAATTTTAAAGTGCTTGCAGGAACAGGGAGACCTGGGGGTTCACATACAGAAATCTTTGAAGGTGGCAGGACATGTTGATAAGGCTGTTGTAAAAGCACACAGGGTCCTTGACTTTATAAACAGAGGCATAGGCCCCCATTAATTAGGAGCCACGGAGGGTGCAGGGAATTTGCAATCAACCAAGGATTCTGGTAAGTCCAGGATGTGGAGGCCCTGCCAAACTTAACAGCAGACCTCATTACAATATTGTTGGGTCAGCTTCTGCTCGGCAACCGGCCAACTGGATAGCCTGGCTGATGGGCAGGAGGCCAAAGCCCATGGGAACACTCTCTAGCACTCAGAAAGGAGCAACAGCCCTAGGTTCGTGATCAGGAGGGTGCAGGGAGGCTCGTGATCGGGAGGGGGAAGACTTATGATCAAGGACATGGGGGATGGGGAGGGAATTCAAGGGAGGCCCATGGTTTCCTTCTGAGGCCTGGAGGAGCACTCCTCTCTAACCTGGTCCACAAGTAAACATAAAAAATAAACATTACACCCACCTGCTGGACCACCTCTGGCCTAGAATACAGTTCCCTGAACATTGTGCCTGATGCGGCAGATGACACTGCCCACCCACCCCTAGACCTGATCAGCATATTTAAAACAGGACCCTGCCTCCTGCTTGCCAGCCGAAAAAAGCAAGTTAATATTCAACCACGTCAGAAAAACGAAGCAGGATCGGTGGGAGTAAGTGACCCCTGTTATTTTAATTTCCCTCTCCCCTGTAGTGTTTTGAGATTGTTTTGAGAATTACATTGTACATATTGTTCACTTGACTACCATGCACACGAGCCAGCAGAGAGTGCTGAAAGAGAAAGTGAAAGTAAAACTGAATAAAGACGACTCCATTATGTTCAACAGCAGGCTGCCTCTGTCTCAGTCTTTGCCTCATATTCCTTACTGAACTTGGCTAAACCTTGTTTCAGTCCTGAGAACATCACATTCCCCCACCCAGTTTCCTGTTGAAGGAAGGACTAAGGTCTCCTCCTGAGGCCCAGAAAAGCACTCCTGTCCCTACAGGCCCACAAGAAAACTTGAAAACTAAATTCAAAACATTCCTGCCAGGCCTCTTCTGGCCCAGGATCAACTCCCTGAATACCAGATGGAAGCAGTTAAAATTGTGGTCTAACTACCAAAGCAAGGAAGTTATGCCAAATCCTTCCGCGACACTCTCGTCCACTCCTCCATTACCCCCACCACCTCGTCCCTTTCCCACGGCACCTTCCCCTGCAATCGCAGGAGGTGTAATAGTTGCCCATTTACCTCCTCTCTCCACACTATCCAAGACTCCTTTCAGGTGAAGCAGCGATTTACTTGTACTTCTTTCAATTTAGTATACTGTATTCGCTGCTCACAATATGGTCTCCTCTACATTGGGGAGACCAAACGCAGACTGGGTGATCGCTTTGCGGAACATCTCAGCTCAGTCCGTAGCATGACCCCGAGCTTCTGGATGCTGGCCATTTCAACACCAGACCACCCCCCTGCTCTCATGCTCACATCTCTGTCTTGGGATTGCTGCAGTGTTCCAGCTAGCATCAATGCAAGCTCGAGGAACAGCATCTCATTTACCGATTAGGCAAACTACAGCCTGCTGGACTGAACATTGAATTCGATAATTTCAGAGCATAACGGCTCCTCCACACCCCACCCCCCATTTTATGTTTAGTTATTTTTTCTTTTTTATTTGGTTACTTTATTTTAGGTTTTTTAGTGTGTTTAGTTTGTTTCTACTGTGCCTACCCACTGTTTCTGTTTAAAAAAAAATTTAATGTTAGTGCTTGGAGTG
Source organism: Heterodontus francisci (assembly GCF_036365525.1). NCBI lineage: Eukaryota > Metazoa > Chordata > Chondrichthyes > Heterodontiformes > Heterodontidae > Heterodontus > Heterodontus francisci. The sequence continues at coordinate 243,341,175 of NC_090371.1, forward strand.
CTTGGAGTGCTTTGTGCCTTACAGTCAATTCAAACCCTGTCTGTACTAACTCTTTGTCTTTCAGCACACCATCAACATACCGTTTGCCTTTGTTCCATGATCTTCTGGTCAGTTATTCCCTGTGACCTTGTCCTATCAACACCTCTTTTGTTATCTCTTGCCCCACCCCCGCTTTACTTGCTTAAAATCTTTTACATTTCTAATACTTGTCAGTTCTGAAGAAGGGTCACTGATGTGAAACGTTAACTCTGCTTCTCTCTCCACAGATGCTGCCAGACCTGCTGAGTATTTCCAGCATTTCTTGTTTTTATTTATAAATTACTGGTTAGGCCTCAGGTGGAGTATTGTGTCCTATTCTGAGCACCATACTTTAGGAAGGGTGCAGTAATGCTAAACTGGTCTCAAAAATCAAGAGACAAATTATTTTTTAAAAATCAAGAGATTTGATCTAAAAATCATAAATTGCTTTTTTTTCAAGCATAAACCAATGTAGATTGACAGCTAGTTGACAGGAGCACAGGAACAAAAGTAGACAATTTAGCCCCTCGAGCCTGTTCTGCCATTCAATGAGATCTTGGCTGAAGTGTGGCCTAACTCCATAAAGCTGCCTCTGCCCCATATCCCTTAATTCCTTTGGTGAACAAAATCTATCAATCTCAGTTTTAAAATTAACAATTGATCTAGCTTCAATTGCCATTGACAGAAGAGAGTTCCAAACTTCTACCACTCTTTGCATGCAGAAGTGTTTCCTATTTTCACAACTGAAAAGTCGGGCTCTAATAGACTCCCCAACCAGCGGAAATAGTTTCTATCTACCCTGTTTCCCTTCATATCTTGTAAACTTAGATCATATCATCCCTTAACCTTTTACTTCCAAGGAATGCAACCCTAGTTTGTGTAATCTCCTCATAATTTAACCCTTGGAGTCCAGGTATCAGTGTGGTAAACCTACACCAGGAGTTGGCAACCTGCCGCGCTGGAGCCTCATGTGACTCTCCAACATCTTGTTTGCAGCTCCCAATGTTTTTTGAGTTGGATCACATTAACATGAAAAAGCCTAAAAAAATTGAGACTTTTTTCATTGTGGGGATAAAAAGCTAATCATTATGCTGCACTTTACGGTTTTTAATTATTATTTGAACAAAATACATCATTGTTCTCTAAATAAACCAGTTGAGTGGTATATCTACACCATGGTTATAGATAATGCCTTTGGTTCGAGGAATGGGTTTTGTGGTTGTGACCGTTATTGTTTCTAATATAGATGAGATGATAAATTATTCCGAATGTGCTATTGGAAGCTTTTTTTTCAATCACAAGAAGCAATAGCTGGAAAAATTGTCTTAATTCTACGCATCTTAAATTGTAGTTTGTTTTAAAGATGACTACTGACAAAATTATAGTTAAAAGTCAAAAAAAATGCAATAATTCAGGTCGATTTTTATTTTGATTTTTTTTCCTATTAATACAAAATTCAATCCATGTATTTTATTTATTATATGTGCAAATTATGCATTCTACCAGTGGCACTTGGCAATTTGCCAAGTATTTGATTTAGAAATGTTGACTTGCGGCTCCAAATAGTTATTTTCGGCAATCTTTTTTAAAAAGGCTCTTCGAGCTAACCCCTGACCTACACTGCACTCCTTTCAAGGCCAATATATTCTTCCAATATGCGATGCTAAGAACTGCTCACAGTACTCACGGTGTTGTCTAATCAGGACTTTATATAGCTGAAGCATACCCCCTAGTATTCCAGTCCTCTAGATACAAAGGCCAACATTCCATTAATTTTTTAAAAATCATTTTCTGTACCTGTTCATGATATTTTGACCTATGTATCCAAGTCTCTTTGGACCTCCACTGTTTCTAGCTTTTTACCATTTAGAAAATTCTCTATTCTATCTAATTGGAATATGTGGTTTTCAATTCCATCGTCTAAGTCATTAGTAAATACGCTGAATAGTTGAGGCACCAACACTGATCCTTGTGGGACACCTCTAGTCACATCCTGCCAATTAGAGTATCTGCCTCATAACTCTACTCTCTGGGTGGAATCTTGTGAGACCCGTGGGAGGCGGGTTTGGAGGCGGTACGCAGAGGGAAATAGGAAAAGTCCACATCGAGTCAGTGGCTTGACACATTCCGAACTCTGGGCGATCTGGCGGGATGTAGGGTCATATTGGCAATGGCTACCAGCCTGATAGAGGCATGTAGCCAATAATTAGCAATTTGGAGGCAAATTAGGGGGCCTGGGAGGACTCTGCTGGGATCTTCCCGGCATCGGAATAGGCTCACACTGACACTGATCCTAGCAGCTTAGTGGAGGCAGCCTCCTAATGTCTGGCCAGATAACCATCAGAGCCAGAGGCTCTATGCCCCAATGATGGGGCCATGGGCAGGAAAGGTTGCACCATCGGCCCAAACTATTCCACTGGAGGGGTTTCCCTCCACTCCAAAAGGCCTACCGACTTCACCCTTCACCATTTTAAAATTTGATGCACGCCTCCGAGGGCTCCTCCATGTTGAGGTGCCCTCATGGTCTCCTTGCTGCCTGACCACCTCTTCCAGTGGAGCTGACAGCCTTCCAAAGCTGCAGGCCCAATCGGAGGAATCAGGAACCCACCCACTGCCCTTAATTAGATGGGGATCCCAGAGGCAGATTCTTAATTGGCCACCTTTGGGAAGGTTGTGTAGGCAGGTGGGACTCACAGACCATCAGGGATAGGATCTGCATTTGTCTTCATGGAAGAACATTTTCAAAGGTGGTAAGATTTCACCTTCCGATCCTGCCGTTGAGGTAATTTACTAACCAGGTCGACAATTTGCCTTCAATTCCATGAACTTTAGCTTCAGCTAACAGGAAATTGATCAAATCCCTTTTGGAAGTCCACATAAATAATAACCATAGACATTCACCTGTCCACTACTTTAGTCACCTCTTCACAAACTTCAATCAGGTTTCCCAGACATGGCTTACTCTTTACAAATCCATGCTGGTTCTCTCTGATCAGCTGAAAATGTTCAAGGTATTCAGTCACCCTATCCTTAATTATGGACTCTAGTAATTTCTCAACAACAGATGTTAGGCTAACTTGTCTATAATTCCCCGGTTTCCTCTCGAAACCTTTCTTAAATAGCAGAGTGACATGCACAATTTTCCAATCTAAAGGAGCGGTTCCCAAGTCAATATACCTGTCACAGATGCATCTGTCCATGACAGTATTGCTAGGAGCGATCCTGTACAGTCCTTGTGGAGACAAAGTCCCGTCTTCACATTGAGAATACCCACCCTCGTCTTGTGTGACACTACCACTGTGCTAAATGGGATAGATTTCAAAAAGATCTAGCAACTCAAAACTGAGCATCCATGACGCGCTGTGGGCCATCAGCAGCAGCAGAATTGTATTCAACCACAATCTGTAACCTCATGGCCTGGCATATCCCGCACTCTACCATTACCATCAAGCCAGGAGACAAACACTGGTTCAATGAAGAGTGCAGGAGGACATGCCAGGAGCACCACCAGGCATACCTAAAATGACGGTCAGTCTGGTGAAACAGGACTACATGCAGACCAAACAGCGGAAGCAGCATGCGATAGACAGGACTAAGTGATCCCACAACCAACAGATCAGTCCTGCCACATCTAGTCATGAATGGTGGACAATTAAACAATGAACAGGAAGAGATAATTTTCTCCACAAATATCCCCATTCTCAACGATGGGGAAGCCCAGCACCTCAGTGCAAAAGACAAGGCTGAAGCATTTGCATCTATCTTCAGCCAAAAGTGCAGAGTGGATGATCCATTTCAGCCTCATCCTGTGGTCCCTAATATCACAGATGCCAGTGTTCAGCCAATCCGATTCACTCCACATGATATCAAGAAATGGCTGAAGGCACTGGATACTGCAAAGGCTGTGGGCCCTGACAACATTCTGGCAATAGTACTGAAGACTTGTACTCCAGAACTAGCTGCTCCCCTAGTCAAGCTGTTGCAGAACAGTGACAATACTGACAAGTTTAAAGTTTATTTTAAATATAGTAAGTAGTGTTTTCTTTTTTAGGGAGTTCTGTAGTAACGAGGACCAGGGAAGAAGGGCCCAAGAGTAACTGATATTTTTGGACATTAAGATCTTCCAGAAGGTTTAATTTAATTTAAAGGGTTAAGTCATGGCAGGAGAGCTCAAAGCCGTGGTGTGCTCCTCGTGCTCCGTCGGAAGCCGGGAAAATTTCCAGTGTCCGGAACCAGCATGTGTGCAGGAAGTGTCTCCAGCTGCAGCTCCTGGAAGCCCAGGTTTCCGAGCTGCAGCTGGGGACAGTGGAGCAACTACAAGGCGGAGAGTATCGTGGATAGCATGTATAGAGAGGTGGTCACACTGCAGGCTCAGACCCCACAGACAGGAGGGGAATGGGTGACCACCAGGCAGAGCAAGAGGACTAGGCAGGCAGTTCAGGAATCTCCTGTGGCTATTCCCCTCCAAAACAGATATACTGCTTTGGATACTGTTGGGGGGAATGGCCTCTCAAGGGAAAGCAGCAACAGCCCAATTCATTGCACCACAGTTGGCTTTGCTGCACAGGGGAAGAGTAAAAAGTGTGGGAATGCAATAGTTATAGGGGATTCAATTGTAAGGGGAATAGATAGGCATTTCTGTGACTGCAAAAGAGACTCCGGGATGGTATGTTGCCTCCCTGGTGCTAGGGTCAAGGATGTCTCAGACCAGTTACAGGACATTCTGAAGGAGGAGGGTGAACTGCCAGTAGTCGTGGTCCACATTGGTACAAACGACATAGGTAAAAAAAGGATGAGGTCCTAAAAGCAGAATATAGGGAGCTTGGAAGTAAGTTGAAAAAAGGACCTCAAAAGGTAGTGATCTCAGGATTACTACCAGTGCCATGTGCTAGTCAGAGTAGAAATAGCAGGATGTATTGGATGAAAACACGGCTGAAGAGATGGTGTGAAGGGGAGGGTTTTAGATTCATGGGGCATTGGGACCGGTTCTGGGGGAGGTGGAACCAGTACAAACTGGACGGGTTACACCTGGGCAGGACCAGGACTGATGTCCTAGGGGGAGTATTTGCCAGAGTGGTTGGGGAGGATTTAAACTAAAATGGCGGGGGGATGGGAACCTTTGCAAGGAGTCAGAGGACGGGGATCAAAGACCAGAACAAAAGACAGTAAGGGGAATAAGAAAAGTCATAGGCAGAGAAATCAAGGGCCAGAATCAAACAGGGCCACAGTGAAAAATAGTGGGAAGAGGATAAGTAATGTTGAAAAGACAAGCCTGAAGGCTTTGTGCCTTAACGCGCGGAGCATTTGCGATAAAGTGGATGAATTAATCGCGCAAATAGATGTAAATGGGTATGATATAGTCGGGATTACGGAGACACGGCTGCAAGGTGACCAGGGATGGGAAATGAACATCCCGGGGTATTCAGTATTTAGGAAGGACAGACAAAAAGCAAAAGGCGGTTGAGTTGCATTGCTGGTTAAAGAGGAAATTAACGCAATATTGAAGAAAGATATTAGCTCTGATGATGTGGAATCTGTATGGGTAGAGCTGAGAAACACTAAAGGGGCAAAAAACATTAGTGGGGATTGTATATAGACCCCCAAACTGTAGTGGTGATGTTGGGAATGGCATTAAACAGGAAGTTAGAGCTGCATGCGATAAAGGAACATCTGAAATTATGGGTGACTTGAATCTGCATATAGATTAGGCAAATCAAATTAGTCACAATACCACAGAGGAGGAATTCTTGGAGTGTATACGGGATGGTTTTCTGGACCAATATGTTGAGGAACCAACTAGAGATCAGGCCATCCTAGACTGGGTATTGTGTAATGACAGAGGAATAATTGACAATCTAGTGATACGAGACCCCTTGGGGATAAGCAACCATAATATGCTAGAATTCTTCATCAAGATGGAGACTGAAGTAGTTGATTTTGAGACAAGGGTCCTGAATCTTAGTAAAGGAAACTACGAAAGTATGAGGCGCAAGTTGGCTATGATGGATTGGGAAACGTTACTTAACGGGATGACGGTGGATAGGTAATGGCAAACATTTAAAGAGCGCATGGATGAACTGCAACAATTGTTTATCCCTGTGTGGCGCAAAAGTTAAACAAGAAAGGTAGCCAAACCATGGCTTACAAGGTAAATTAGAGATAGCATTCGATCCAAGGAAGAGGCATATAAATTTGCCAGAAAAAACAACAGACCTGAGGATTGGGAGCAGTTTAGAATTCAGTAAAGGAGGACCAAGGGATTGATTAAGAAGGGGAAAATAGAGTACAAGAGCAAGCTTGCGGGGAACATAAAAACTGACTAAAAGTTTCGAAAGGTATGTGAAGAGAAAAAGATTGGTGAAGACAAATGTAGGTTCCTTACAGTCAGAAACAGGGGAATTTATTATGGGGAATAAAGAAATGGCTGACCAACTAAATGCATACTTTGGTTCAGTCTTCACAAAGGAGGACGCAAATATCACACCAGAACTCTTGAGGAACACAGGGCTTAGTGAGAGAGAGTAACTGAAGGAAATCAGTATTGGTAGAGAAATGGTGTTGGGGAAATTGATGGGATTGAAGGCTGATAAATCCCCAGACCCACAACACAGCCAGGGGCAACCCAGATCCACATAAAAGTGGCAATGTTTCATCTAGTAACAACAAAGTTATTTTAAATGGGCGTGGGGGAAATAAAACAAGAAAAAGTGGAGAAATTCAAAATATATATGAAGTAAAAAAAAAATGGGCCTTTCAGAGCAATCCACCCTCCACCACTTGTTCACACGGTCTGGAGGAGGTCAGTTATGTGGTGAGACTAGATAAGCTGGGATTGTTCTCCTTGGAGAAGGTTAAGAGGAGATTTCATCATCACTGGGTCAAAATCCTGAAACTGTTTACCCTGCAGCACTGTGGTTGTACCAAAACCACACGGACTGCAGCAGTTCAAGAAGACAGGTCACCACCACCTCTTCAATGGCAATTAGGCATGGTTAATAAATGTTAGCCTTGCCAGTGACACCCACAATCTATGAACTAATGAAAAAAATGGAGGAGTTTGAAATTATGAGTGGTTTTGATCGAAACTGGCAGGATGGTCAGTTACAAGAGGACACAGATTAAAGACAATTGGCAATTGTGGGGAAGGAATATGGATAATTGTAGCCCATTATTTGCTGTCTAACCATTATTTATGCACAAATACGACAGAAACTTCAGAAACACTCAGTTAAACACAGAAATTTAGAAGTTGCTGTCCGAGATATGCTGCAGTGACATTAGCTTCATTAAAATGGCCTCTCACTACCTGCCTCAACACAGAAAATTGAATCAAGTCATTTCAAGTCTAAATACTCTTTTAACGATGTAAAAAGTGCTAATCACAGCCAGGCAAACTCTCTGGCAAAGATTATTCCAAGTGAGGAGTCTCACTCCCTCAGGTTTTAATTGTTGTCAGAGATTTCAAAATGTCAAATTAAAACTTTTTTTTTAAAAAACTTTTCCTTTCTGTATCTCTCTTAATCTAATCTTTCTTTCTCTCGCTCAATTTCTTGTTCTGTGCATTATTTGGCATTGAATTAATGCACTTTAATTTACACTTCCTTTTCAGTCCTGGCGCTGTTAATTACACAATCCTTCAATCTGATTAGTTAAGGAGATACAGTTGTTTTCCCTGTTTACTCAGGTCCCAGATGCCCTGTTATCCTCACTGTGCCGTTATCAGCTCGCACTTTCAACAACTTGTCACATAAAAATTTTTAAAACCTGAACAGGCAAGGAAAAGTCCAACTAACAACCGAGCACAAATAATGGCCCATTGCCCGAAAGGCTGGTGAAAGCAAATTCAATTCTAATCTCCTAAAGGAAATTGAGTATACACTTGAAAAGGAAGAAAACATGCAGGGCTATGGAGCAAGAGCAGAGGAGTGGAATCAATAACTCTTAAAAAAGTGCTGACACAGACATGATAGGTCGAATGAGCACAAAAGCAGGCCAATCATTCCAGAATTGGGTGTTTTCTTCTAGTGCACTGAAAATAACCTACACTTATATCGCATAGCAAAACTTCTCAAGGGACTTCACAGAAGAGGGGGAAATCCTCTGGCATTCTAATGCTCCACATTAGGAAGATATTTCTGAGCTCTTTAATTTACTAATTGCTGAATGGGATTTTCAGCTGAAGATGAGCTGAGGCAGGGGGCGAAGACAGGTGTCATAATGGAGACGTTTAATGATAGAGAATATACCATCAAAGGGGGTGAATTTACAGTTGGGTTCTCCTGCACTTCTGCCTTACCTTTGGTGGAAGAGGTGCTGAAACCCTGGTGAAATGGCATAAATGCAGCTTACAGATTTTTTCCGGGGTTTGGTTCAACCATCATTTTAACATGTTCACAAAGTCAGCCCAATAAACACTTTCATTTTTCTCCTTGCAGAATTTGTAGAATTATTTCTTCCTTCCTCCTCCCTCCTCATTTCACTAATAATTAATTTGTCAACCCTTTTATGCCCATGTGTGTTTACAGGATCACAAAATTGTTGCAGCACAGAAGGAGACCATTCGGTCCATCGTGTCTGCACTGGCTCTCTGAAATGAGCAACTCACCAAATGCCATTCCCCTGCCTTCTCCCTGTAACCTTGCACATTCTTCCTTTTCAGATAACAGTCTAATTCCCTTTTGAATGCCTCAATTGAACCTGCCTCAACCATACTCTCAGGCAGTGTATTCCAGATGCTAACCACTCGCTGCTCGAAGTTTTTCCTCATGTCGCTTTTGCTTCTTTTGCCAATCACTTTAAATCTGGGCCCTCTTGTTCTCGATCCTTTCATGAGTGGGAACAGTTTTTCCCTATCCACTCTGTCCAGACCCCTCATGATTTTGAATACCTCTATCAAATCTCCTCTCAGCCTTCTCTTCTGCAAGGAAAACCATCCCAACTTCTCCAATCTATCTTCATAACTGACGTTCCTCATCCCTGGAACCATTCTTGTAAATCTTTTCTGTATTCACTCCAATGCCTTCAGATCTTTCCTAAAGTGCAGCACCCAGAACTGGACACAATACTTCTGCTGAGGCCGAACTAGTGTCTTATGCAAGTTCAACATAACCTCATTGCTTTTGTACGCTATGCCCGTATTCATAAAGCCTAGGATACTGGATGCTTTATTAACCACTCTTTCAACCTGCCCTGTCACCTTCAATGACTTATGCACGTATACCCCCAGGTCTCTGCTCCTGCACCCACTTTAGAGTTGTAACCTTTTATATTATATTGTTTCTCCGTCCTCTTTCTACCAAAATGAATCACCACATTTCTCCGCATTGAACATCACCTGCCACTTGTACACCCAATCCACCAACTGGTTTATGTCTTTTTGAAGTTCTATGCTATCCTCCTCACAGTTCACAATGCTTCCAAGTTTCACATCATCTGCAAATTTTGATATTGTGCCCTGTACACCAAGGTCTAGGTCATTAATTTATATCAGGAAGAGCCAGGGTCCCAACACTGACCCCTGAGGAACTCCACTACAAACCTTCCTCCAGCCCAAAGAACATTCATTAATTACTACTCTCTATTTCCTGTCACTCAGCCAATTTCATATCCATGTTGCTACTGTCCCTTTTATTCCATGAGCTATAATTTTGCTCATAAATCTGTTGTGTGGCACTGTATCAAATGCCTTTCGGAAGTCAATGTACACCACATCAACTGCATTGCCCTCATCAACCCTCTCTGTTACCTCTTCAAAAAACTCCAGAAAGTTAGGTTAACATGATTTCCCCTTAACAAATCCATGCTGGTTTTCTTTAATTAACCCGCAATTGTCCATGTGTCTATTGATTTGGGACCAAATTATTGTTTCTAGAAGTTTCCCCATCACCAAAGTTAAACTGACTGGTCTGTAGTTGCTGGGCTTATCTTTACATCTTTTTGTGAACAAGGCTGTAATATTTTCAATTCTGCAGTCCTCTGGCACCACCCCGAGTCTAAGGAAGACTGGAAAATTATGGCCAGTGTCTCTGCAATTTTTACCCTCACTTCCCTCAGTATAGACAGCTTATCAAATACATCCTCCTTATCAATTTTAAATTCTTCTAGTGTATTCATTACCTCCTCTTTCACTGTGGCCTGGGTTGCATCTTTTTCCTTGGTAAAGATAGATGCAAAGTATTAATTTAATACCTCAGCTATTCCCCCTGCCTCCATGCGTAAATCCCCCTTTCAGTCTGCTCTTACTGAACCCTGGTATATAACTACCTGCAAGTTTAGCATTATGTCTTAAAAGGAGATCCACACAATATTTGCCCCCTGCTCAGCCCCCACTGCAATCAATTTGCTTAAGCTGTACTTCTCTATCTTTTGGAATTATATAATTGCCATCTTGTCCTTGGTGTTTTTTTTTATTTCTGATCATGTTGAAGTTGATCATTCTGTGGTTGCTATTCTCTAAGATTGCCATGACTTCCATTTCCTGTACGTTATCTGGGTTACTTACCATTACCAAGTCAAGATTTGTACTGCCTCTTGTAGCTTTCCTAAAGCACTGGATCATCAAGCTTGATGGTACAAGAGTGATTATAAGGTTGGGAGGGTGAGGACCAGTTGCCTGCCACATCTGGAGATCTCCTCAGGGTGCTCCTGGTGTGGACAGAACTCCAAAGCCCCTCTGCCAATGATGCCACGCCTCCATCATCCCCGCCAACTGAAGTTGTCCCTGCACCTTTCAAGGAGGCCTTCAGTGTTCTGGGACTCATTAGGCCTCAGGCAGCCAAGGTCATCCCAAGCCAGGGGGCAGCAAGATCAGCAGCCTGCCTCTGCATCAGCTGACAGTGCAGGGGAGAACCATGTAGCAGCATTCGCAAAAGTGTTAACAACAGCACTTTTTTTTTATTCGTTTGGGGATGTGGGCGTCGCTGGCTAAGCCAGCATTTATTGCCCATCCCTAATTGCCCTTGAGAAAGTGGTGGTGAGCTGCCTTCTTGAACCGCTGCAATTCTTGGGGTGTAGGTACACCCACAGTGCTTTTAGGAAGGGAATTCCAGGATTTTGACCCAGCAACTGTGAAGGAACAGCAATATAGTTCCAAGTCAGGATGGTGTATGGATTGGAGGGAACTTGCAGGTGGTGCTGTTCCCATGCATCTGCTGCCCTTGTCCTATTAGATGGTAGAGGTCTCGGGTTTGGAGGGTGCTATCGAAGGAGCCTTGGTGAGTTGCTGCAGTGCATCTTGTAGATGGTACACATTTCTGCAACTGTGTGTCTGTGGTCGAGGGAGTGAATGTTGAAGGTGGTAGATGGGGCACCCATCTGCCCAGAATGAGGTACATTGGTTTAGTCATATGAAGATTGATTTTGAACTGTTGCTGGAGCAAGGAAATGATTTATTGAACAGATCAGCCATGGCTAGAAAAAACATTTGTATACTAACGGACGGTGTTTGTGTAGACAAAGGACCATTCCCTAACATATTCAACCCACAATGGATGTTGATCACCAGACAGTGAGGGGTTGGGGAAGTGCATTCCAGGGCCTGCTGGGGTGATGCAATCCACAGGGGCCAGGATTGGCCAGCTGGTCAGATGACTAACCGGCTGTTCCAGGGTTTTTTGAACTAGCCATAGAGAGTTTGAACGGAGAAAGACTGTTTGCTCCTGGACTGAGAAGATCTCTCTTGTCTGCTCCCATTTCTTTCTCACAAGCCTCTGAATCCACTGAAGACACATGAACCCCAAGAGAGAAAAGTCCCCTACAGCAAACAAGGTTTAAGAAGAATACTAGCCCCAATGAAAAGCAAGATCTACCTACAATCAAGGACTCTACAGTGAGCTCGAAGAACCGTAACAAAAACTCTTCGGATACTGCCTCAAACTTTTCCACTTTATTTTTTCTTCTGCTCTTTTCTGTTTCTATTTGCATGTGTTCATTGCGTATGCATGCAAGCACGGATGCATTGTGTATCCATAGACGTCAACCGAATTAGAGTTTAAGTTTTAAAAATTTCAACTTTTCTCCTTTAAACCTAAGAAAACCTGTTTGTGCTGGTTTCTTGGATTCAACAAGGGGGAGCAAAAAACACAACGTGTTTAATATTAAACCCTGTTACGGTAAGACCAGGTGAAGGCTGAGCGGGACCCCTAGACACCTTTCTCACCTGGTCGTAACAGGTACCAATCAAGCAGGCTGCTTTGTCCTGGATGGTGTTGAGTTTCTTGAGTGTTGTTGGAGTTGCAACCATCCAGGCGAGTGGAGAGTAATACAAAACACTCCTGGCTTGTGCCTTGTAGATGGTGGACAGGAATTGGGGAGTCAGGTGAGTTACTCGCTGCAGAATTCCCAGTCTCTGACCTGCTTGTGTAGCCACAGCATTTATTTGGCTGGTCCAGTTCAGTTTCTGGTCAATGGTGACTTCCCAGGAAATTGATAGTGGGGGATTCAGCAATAGTAATGCCATTGAACGCCAAGGGGAGATGGTTAGATGCTCTCTTGTTTGAGATGGTTATTGCCTGGCACTTGTGTGGCGCGAATGTTACTTGCCACTTATCAGCCCAAGCCTGGATGTTGTGAAGGCCTTGTTCCATATAGACATGGACAGTATTTGAGGAGTCACGAATGGTGCTGAACATTGTGCAATCATCAGTGAACATCCCCACTTCTGACCTTATGATGGAGGGAAGCTAATTGATGAAGCAGCTGAAGATGGTTGGGCCTAGGATATTACCCTGAGGAACTCCTGGAGTGATGTCCTGGGGCTGAGATGATTGGCCTCCAATAACCACAACCATCTTCCTTTATGCTAGGTATGACTCCAACTAGTGGAGAGTTTTCTCCCTGATTCCTATTGACTCCAGTTTTGTTAGGGCTCCTTGATGCCATACTCAGTTGAATGCTGCCTTGATGTCAAGGGCAGTCACTCTCACCTCACCTCTGGAGTTCAGCTCTTTTGTCCATGTTTGGGCCAAGGCTGTAATGAGGTCAGGAGCTGAGTGGCCCTGGCGGAACCCAAACTGGGCGTTAGTGAGCAGGTTATTGCCAAGCAAGTGCTGCTTGATAGCACTGTCGACAACCCTTTTCATAGATGCACATATCAGATTACGGGTGATATTGTTGTAGAAAAGAGACATTGCAATGGTTATCATGCATAATTAAGCTATGTTGTTTACTCACCATGTCTCCTTTCTGTTTTGGTTTCCTTTTGAGAGTTCCTTGCAAATCTTCCTCCTAAGGAGCTGGTAGCAAGCGAGCTAGACCCAAGTGCTTGAATCTTCAACTTTGCCACTTTGTGACCTGCATCTGGGTGCTGCAGTACAGAAGGAAAGAGGCAGCAACAGGGCTGCTGAAATGTAAGGCTTTATTGTTGCGGTTCCAGAAGGTGGTAAAGCTCAAAGGAAACGTGAATGTAAAAGGGCGTCTCATGCCTCCCTTGCGCGTATCTCATGGTGCCTTCCCGCTGTGCCTGGGGCCCTTCAACTGGCACTGCTTGGGCAGCATTCTCCTCCACATCTTCATCATTGGAGGAGGCATCTCACTCCACAATATCCTCACTGGTCAAAGCCTTGCCCCTCTGTAGTACCAGGGTGTGTAGTGCACAGCAGACTATCACAATACACAAGACCATTGCCGGGCATACTGAAGGCTTACACCGAATTGATCTACCCACCTACAACTCATCTTGAACAGACCAATGGCCTGCTTGATAGTCACTCGAGTCGACCTGTGGCAAGTGTTGTACCTCTCCTCTGCATATGTACATGGGTTCCTCATAGGCATCAGTTGCTATGTCCTCAGTGGGTATCTCTTGTCTCCCTGAATTCCATGCCTCCACACACAAAGGTCGGGCACCTTGGACTGCCTTTGTACGTATGCATTGTGGCTGCTTCCCAGGAATCGTGCACATGCCTGTAAGATCTGCTTGTGGTGATCACAGACTATTAGTACATTGAAGGAGGGAAGCCTTCCGCTTGATGAAGATAGTAGACTGGTCAATGGGAACCTTGATGGCCACAGGCATGCAGTCAATGACTCCCTGCACCTTGGGGAATCCAGCAATGGCCCCGAACCCTATAGCCCTCTCAGCTTGACTGTTTGGATCGGGGCAGAAGCACACATAGTCATTGGCCCATCTGAACATGGCATAAGTGATCTCCTTGATACAGCAATGCACCGCAGACTAGGAGATTCCACACGTATCTCCAGTGGACCCCTGGAATGATCCAGTGGTAGAGGTTTAGTGCCATGGTGACTTTCAGCACATGCCCACCAAGTCCCATGGGCCTCATCTCATCCTGCATTATGGGACATAGAGTCATAGAGAGATACAGCACTGAACCAGGCCCTTCGGCCCACCGAGTCTGTGCTGACCAACAACCACCCATTTATAATAATCCTACATTAATCCCATATTCCCTACCACATCCCCACCATTCTCCTACCACCTACCTACACTAGGGGCAATTAACAATGGCCAATTTACATATCAACCTACAAGTCTTTGGCTGTAGGAGGAAACCGGAGCACCCAGAGGAAACCCACACGGTCACAGAGAGAACTTGCAAACTCCACACAGGCAGCACCCAGAACCTAACCCGGGTCGCTGGAGCGGTGAGGCTGTGGTGCTAACCACTGCGCTGCCCCAAAGACATAGATCATTGATGGCCTCCCTGAAGAGGTGCAGTTTTTGGAGACACTGCCACCTAGACATCTGCAGGTAGTTGAGATATGGCTAGTTATCCCTCTCTGGAGGGTAGCTTCTTCTCCATGCCAGAGGTTATTGCTGTGCCCCTCTACAACCTCCTCCAGCCTCCTGTGCCTGGAGCTGACTCTCCTGTGGGCCCTCAATTTGCTGGTGTTCCCATGCCCATCCCTGACACTTCCTGTTCCTCCTCCTCCTCAGGGGCCTCGAAGCCAAGACGAATGAGGCCTATGACAGGTTGCATGCTAGAGCACAAGGGCTCCAGACCAAACAGACATCCCATCACCTCCCCCTTCACTACTTGTGCCTTTCAATGAGGTGGCACTGCCCCTATGCCACCAAGGGTGGATGCCCCACAATGCTGGCACCTTGGCCGCCACTTGACAGCTTTTCACAATGCCTCCTCCCCTCCTGCCAAGCGACGCTGCCTCACCCAATGGCTTCCCAGTGAAGCCAACACTGAGCTCCCGCTTCTGTGTCGCCACCTTTCACCAGGTGAGGCCCTGAAGCACTGTGGTTCCCATGCGCTATCAGGAAAATTTGAAACAGAGAATAAAATTGCAGTCAATTGGGTTCTTAAATACCTTAATTGGCTTTTCGCCTTGTGAATGTGTGAAGCTTGCACACCATGTTGGCCATGGACTGTAAAATCCCATGAGGGACTTCACGATGTCGGACTTCCTCTCTGATGCCCCCCGCTTCAGTTGCAATCCCAAACAACCCCTAAACTTCAGCCCTTGATGCGACACCACCTCCTTTATATTTTCTGAACGTTCTACACCCTTATATCTTGCACTCATTACCATCCTCTACATTCATCCAATCCTAATACATGGTAGTTTTCTACTGCCACAATAACCTCGAATTCAGATATCTATTCAAAAAAAAAACAAGGCGTGTTACCCATGTCCTGGCCAACAAATATTGTTTTAAAAAAAAACAACTGTCATTTGTCTCATCATTTGAGAGATCTCACTTTGCACAAAATGGCTGTCACATTTCTTCCGATAACAACAGTCAGTACATTTCAGCGTAATTCATTTTCTGTGATGCATTTTGAATTGTTTCTGAGATGTGGTCAGATGCTTTATAAATGCAATGCTTTCATTTGTAATATTTTTCAGCTGTGATCTTTGATAAACATTTTAATCAACCACCTTCACTTCAAAAATTGTACTCTCAACCCATGTGAATATAAACACACAAACAAAAAAAACAGAATTTAACTGTCCAAATGTCAAATCAAAATATATGGCCATATATACTAGCTGTGCAGTCTTTCATCAAATCCTGTAAATTCAATTTAAGGAACATGTCTAAATCTATGCAAGAAGGATATTAATCTACATCGTGTCGGAAGCCATTGGTGGTAGTCCTGCAAGAAGGCATTGTAGAAGCAGACAATGAACAAAGATTTACAAGCATCTGGGATCACCTTGGGATACATAAGGTATGGCAAAAGATTGTATAATTTTTAAGAGTTTTATAAAACCATTGATGAAAAACCATGTTTAACGAGTAAAAGTACAGCTTTCTCTGCAGTATTTTAATGATGAATAAAAAGACACATTATGCAAAGTAAACCCCAAAAATATTAAAGAATAATCATTTCAGTCTAGCAGCTAACACATGGGGGAAAAAAAGCATTTTCATGATGGTTACATTTACTGTTCCGATGTATTTATACTGAAAAAGGGGTCAAAGAACTAATTAAAGCACAAGTTGTAAGCATCCTTAAACCATTCACTGCCTCTCATTCATAAGATCACAATATATTTCTGGATAGGGAGGTCAATCAGCCCATATTAACTTACCCACAACAATCATACTATCCCTTGTGGTGCATAAAATGGCTACTGCCAAAAGCCTTTATTTATATATCATGACATCAGAGGAGCAACAGCCTGACATAGTCATATTCACGGAATCATACCTTACAGACAATATCCCACACACCACCCTCACCATCCCCAGGTATGTCCTGTCCCACCGGCAGGACAGACCCTGAAGAGGTGGCGGTATACAGTTGGGAGGGAGTTTCCCTGGGAGTCCTCAACATCGACTTTGGACCCCATGAAGTCTCATGGCATCAGGTCAAACATGGGCAAGGAAACCTCCTGCTGATTACCACCTTCCGGCCCCCCCTCAGCTGATGAATCAGTACTCCTCCATGTTGAACACCACTTGGAGGAAGCACTGAGGGTGCAAGGGTGTAGAAAGTACTCTGGGTGGGGCCTTCAATGTCCATCACCAAGAGTGGTTCAGTAGAACATTATGGTAGAACCAAGCTAGCCGAGTCCTAAAGGACAAAGCTGCTAGACTGAGTCTGCGATAGGTGGTGAGGGAACCAACAAGAGGGACAAACATACTTGACCTCGTCCTCACCAATCTGCCCGTTGCAGCGGATGTATCTATCCATGGAGTGACCACCTCACAGTCCTCGTGGAGACAAAATCCCATCTTCACATTGAGGATACCCTCCATCCAGTTGTGTGGCAGGACGATCGTGCTAAATGGGATAGATTTCAAACAGATCCAGCAATGCAAAACTGGGCATCCATGAGGCACTGTGGGCCATCAGCAGCAGCAGAACTGTATTCAACCACAATCTGTAACCTGATGGCCCAGCATATCCCCCACTCTACCATTACCATCAAGCTGGGGGATCAACACATGTTCAATGAAGAGTGCAGGAGGGCATTCCAGGAGCAGCACCAGGCATACCTCAAAATGAGGTGTCAACCTGGTGAGGCTACATCCCATGACTACTTGCGTGCCAAACATGGTAAGCAGCATGCTAAGTGAGCTCACAACCAACGGATCAGATCTAAGCTCTGCAGTCCTGCCATATCCAGTCATGAATGGTGGTGGACAATTAAACAACTAACTGGAGGAGGTAGCTCCACAAATATCCCCATCCTCAATGAAGGAAGAGCCCAGCACATCAGTGCAAAAAATAAGGCTGAAGCTTTTGCAACAATCTTCACCCAGAAGTGCTGAGTGGATGATCCATCTCGGCCTCCTCCTGAGGTCCCCAGCATCACAGATGGCAGTTTTCAGCCAATTCGATTCAGTCCACATGAAATCAAGAAATGGCTGAAGGCACTGGATACTGCAAAGGCTATGGGCCCTGACAACATTCCAGCAATAGTACTGAAGACTTGTCCTCCAGAACTAATCGCACCCCCAGCTAAGCAGTTCCAGCACAGCTACAACACTGGCATCTACTCAGCAATCTGAAAAATTGCTCAGGTATATCCTGTACACAAAAAGTCCAACCTGGACAAATACCGCCCCATCTGTCTACTCTCGATAATCAGTAAAGTGATGGAAGGTGTCATCAACAGTGCGACTAGGCTGCACTTGCTTAGTCATAACCTGCTCAGTAATGCTCAGTTTGAGTTCCGCCAGGGCCACACAGCTCCTGACCTCATTACAGCCTTGGTTCAAACATGGACAAAAGATCTGATCTCCAGAGGTGCAGTGAGAGTGACTGCCCTTGACATCAAGGCAGCATTTGGCCAAGTATGACATCAAGGAGCCCAAGCAAAACTGGAGTCAATGGGAATCGGGGGAAAACTCTCCACTGGTTGGAGTGATACCTAGCGCAAAGGAAGATGGTTGTCGTTGTTGGAGGTCAATCATCTCAGCTCCAGAACAAGAGTAAAAGGGTAGCTAGGGAGAGAGTAGATCCTCTTAAGAATCAGTGTGGTAATCTAAGCATGCAGCCATGGGAAATGGGCAAGGTCTTAAATGAATACCTCTCGTCTGTATTTACCGTGGAGAAGGTCATGGAAGCTAGTGAGTTCAAGGGAGGGAACAGCGATATCCTGGAACATATCAACGTTACAAAGGAGGAGGTGTTGGAGGTTTTGAAGCGCATTAAGATGGATAGATCCCCAGGGCCTGACCAGGTGTATCCTAGGATGCTATGGGAAGCAAGGGAGGAGATTGCTGGGACCCTGGCAGAGATTTTTGTGAGATACCGGAAGACTGGAAGATAGCTAATGTTGTGCCTTTATTTCAGAAGGGCAGCAGGGACACTACAGGCCAGTGAGCCTTACATCAGTGGTGGAAAAGTTATTGGAAGGGATTCTGAGAGACAGGATTTATATGCATTTGGAAAGGCATGATCTGATTAGGGATAGTCAGCATGGCTTTGTGCATGGGAAATCATGTCTCACGAATTGGATTGAGTTTTTCAAGGAGGTGACCAAGAGGATTGACGAGGGCAGGGCGATGGACGTTGTCTACATGGACTTTAGCAAGGCCTTTGACAAGGTCCCACATGGTAGGCTGGGCCGGAAGGTTCGAACACATGGGATCCAGAGTGAGCTAGCAAATTGGATACAAAATTGGCTTGGTGATAGGAGGCAGAGGGTGGTAGTGGAGGGATGTTTTTCAGATTGGAGGCCGGTGACCAGTGGTGTGCCATAGGGATCGGTGCTGGGCCCTCTGTTGTTTGTCACATATATTAATGATTTGGATGTGAATGTAGGGGGCATGATTAGTAAATTTGCAGATGACACCAAAATTGGTGGCATAGTGGACAGTGAAGAAAGTTGTCGAAGGTTACAACAGGATATAGATAAAGTGGGAAAGTGGGCAAGGGATTGGCACATGGAATTTAATGCAGACAAGTGCGAAGTGATGCATTTTGGGAAGTTAAACCAGGACAGGACATATACAGTGAATGGCAGGGCCCTGGGGAGTGTTGTTAAGCAGAGACACCTTGGGGTGCAAGTACATAGTTCCCTGAAAGATTAAGCTAGAGAGGGTGTAGAAAAGATTCACAAGGATGTTGCCTGGTTTGGAGGGCTTGAGTTATAAAGAGAGATTGGATAGGCTGGGTCTGTTTTCCCTGGAGTGAAGGAGGCTGAGAGGGGACATGATATATAAAATTATGAGAGGCATAGATAGGGTAGATAGCCAGAGTCTGTTTCCCATGGTAGGGGTGACTAAAACTAGAAGGCATAGATCTAAGGTGAGAGGGAGGTGGTTTAAAGGGGTAAATTTTTCACACAAAGAATAGTGGGTATCTGGAATGAGCTGCCTGAGGAGTTGGTGCAGTAGCAACATTTAAGAGGCATTTGGGCAGGTCGTTGAATGAGCAAGACATAGAGGGATTTGGAATTAATGCAGGCAGGTGGGATTAGTATAGATAGGCATTATGGTCGGCATGGACGCGATGGGCCGAAGGGCCTGTTTCTATGCTGTACGACTCTATGACTCTATCACTCCAGGAGTTCCTCAGGGTAGTGTCCTAGGCCTAGTCATCTTCAGCTGCTTCATCAATGACCTGCCTTCGATCATAAGGTCAGAAGTGGGGATGTTCGCTGATGATTGCACAATGTTCAGCACCATTGGTGACTCCTCAGATACTGAACCATTCCTTTAGAAATGCAGCAGGACCTGGACAATATCCAGGCTTGGGCTGATAAGTGGCAAGTAACATTCATGCCATGCACGAGCCAGGCAATGACTATCTCAAAGAAGAGAGAAACCACTCATCTCTCCTTGACATTCAATGGCATTGCAATCACTGAATCCCCCACTGTTAACATCCTGGGGTTCACCATTGACCAGAAACTGAATTGCAGTTGACATATAAATACTGTGGCGACAAGAGCAGATCACAGGCTAGGAATGCTGCAATGAGTAACTCACCACCTGAGTCCCCAAAGCCTGTCCACCATCTACAAGGCACAAGTCAGGAGTGTGATGAAATACTCTCAGGATTGCTAGCCTCTGACCTGCTCTTGTAGCCACAGTATTTATAAGGCTACTCCAGTTCAGTTTCTGGTCAATGGTAGCCCCTAGGATGTTGATAGTGGGGGATTCATCAATGGTAATGCCGTTGAATGTCAAGGGGAGATGGTTAGATTCTCTCTTGTTTGAGATAGTCATTGCCCGGCACTTGTGTGGCGCGAATGTTACTTGCCACTTATCAGCCCAAGCCTGGATATTGTCCAGGTATTGTTGCATTTCTACACAGACTGCTTCAGTATCTGAGGAGTCACGAATGGTGCTGAACATTGTGCAATCATCAGCGAACATCCCCACTTCTGACCTTATGATTGAAGGAAGGTCATTGATGAAGCAGCTGAAAATGGTTGGGCCTAGGACACTACCCTGAGGAACTCCTGCAGTGATGTCCTGGAGCTCAGATGATTGACCTCCAATGACCACAACCATCTTCCTTTGCGCTAGGTATGACTCCAGCCAGCGGAAGTTTTCCCCCCTGATTCCCATTGACCTCAGTTTTGCTAGGGCTCCTTGATGCCATACTCGGTCAAATGCTACCTTGATGTCAAGGGCAGTCACTCTCACCTCACCTCTTGAGTTCAGCTCTTTTGTCCATGTTTGAACCAAGGCTGTAATGAGGTCAGGAGCAATGAGGTCAGGAGCTGTGTGGCCCAGGCGGAACCCAAACTGTGCGTCACTGAGCAGGTTATTGCTAAGCAAGTGCCACTTGATGGCACTGTTGAGGACACCTTCCATCACTTTACTGATGATTGAGAGTGGGCTGATGGGGCGGTAATTGGCCGGATTGGACTTTTCCTGCTTTTTGTGGACAGGACATACCTGGGCAATTTTCCACATTGCAGAGTAGATGCCAGTGTTGTAGCTGTACTGGAACAGCTTGGCTAGGGGCGAGGCAAGTTCTGGAGCCCAGGTCTTCAGTACTATTGCCGGAATATTGTCAGAGCCCATAGCTTTTGCAGTATCCAGTGCCTTCAGTCATTTCTTGATATCACACGGAGTGAATCGAATTGGCTGAAGTCTGGCATCTGTGATGCTGGGGACTTCAGGAGGAGGCCGAGATGGATCATCAACTCGGCACTTCTGGCTGAAGATTGTTACAAATGCTTCAGCCTCATCTTTCGCACTGATGTGCTGGGCTCCCCCATCATTGAGGATGGGGATATTTGTGGAGCCACCTCCTCCAGTTAGTTGTTTAATTGTCCACCACCATTCACGGTTGGATGTGGCAGGACTGCAGAGCTTAGATCTGATCCATTGGTTATGGGATCGTTTAGCTCTGTGTATCGCATGCTGCTTACGCAGCTTGGCACGCAGATCGTCCTGTGTTGTAGCTTCACCAAATTGACACCTTATTTTGAGGTATGCCTGGTGCTGCTCCTGGCATGCCCTCCTGCGCTGTTCATTGAACCAGTGTTGGTCTCCTGGCTTGATGGTAATGGCAGAGTGGGGGACATGCCAGGCCATCAGGTTACAGATTGTGGTTGAGTACAATTCTGCTGCTGCTGATGGCCCACAGTGCCTCATGGATGCCCAGTTTTGCATTGCTATATCTGTTCGAAATCTATCCCATTTAGCACAGTGATAGTGCCACACAACACGATGGACGGTATCCTCAATGTGAAGGCAGGACTTCGTCTCCACAAGGACTATGCGTTGGTCACTCCTACCAATACTGTCATGGACAGAATCATCTGCGGCAGGCAGATTGGTGAGGACGAGGTCAAGTATGTTTTTCCCTCGTGTTGGTTCCCCCACCACCTGCCGCAGACCCAGTCTTGCAGCTATGTCCTTTAGGACTCGGCCAGCTCGGTCAGTAGTGGTGCTACCGAGCCACTCTTGGTGATGGACATTGAAGTCCCCCACCCAGAGTACATTTTGTGCCCTTGCCACCCTCAGTGCTTCCTCCAAGTGGTGTTCAACATGGATACTGAGTCATCAGCTGAGAGAGGGCGGTAGGTTGTAATCAGTAGGAGGTTACTTTGCCCATGTTTGACCTGATGCCATGAGACTTCATGGAGTCCGGAGTCGATGTTGAGGACTCCCAGGGCAACTCCCTCCCTACCGTATATCACTGTTCCACCACCTCTGGTGGGTCTGTCCTGCCGGTGGGACAGGACATACCCGGGGATGGTGATGGTAGTGTCTGGGACATTGTCTGTAAGGTATGATTCCATGAGTATGTCAGGCTGTTGCTTGACTAGTCTTTGGGACAGCTCTCACAACTTTGGCACAAGTCCCCAGATGTTAATAAGGAGGACTTTGCAGGGTCGACAGGGCTGGGTTTGCAATTGTCGTTTCCATTGCCTAGGTCGATGCCGGGTTGTCCGTCCGGTTTCATTCCTTTTTATTGACTTCGTAGCGGTTAGGTACAACTGAGTGGCTTGCTAGGCCATTTCAGAGGGCATGCAAGAGTTAACACATTGCTGTGAGTCTGGAGTCACATGTAGGCCAGACCAGGTAAGGACAGCAGATTTCCTTCCCTAAAGGACATTAGTGAACCAGATGGGTTTTTACAACAGTCGACAATGGTTTCATGGCCATCATTAGACTAGCTTTTAATTCCAGATTTATTAAATAAATTCAAATTCCACCTTCTGCTGTGGTGGGATTCAAAGCCATGTCCCCAGAGAAATACCCGAGGTCGGGTTACTAGTCCAGTGATAATACGACTATGCCACCGCCTACCCTCAAGCTGGTCTAACTCCCAGTAGTCTGAATAGTAGGCAACTGTGACTAGATAACCAATTCCAGAGAGAGTGAAGAGGTCTACTCCAAGCTTCATCCATGGTCTGTCTGGAAGGTCATGACTCATGAGAGGCTCTTTGGCTTGCTCAGCTTGATGTTCATTGCAAGCACGAGACTGACTGATATGGTCCTTAGCTCTTGTTTAGCCAGGAGAGCACTTCTCTTGCCTTCCTCTGACTAGACTCGATTCCTTGATGGCTTGCATCGACATGATTTTCTCATCTCTTTCGATGTAATGACCCAGTCCCTTTGCCCAAGATGGCATCTTGTACCGTCACTTCATGTCTGTATGCCCAATACTCTCAAACAGCAACAGATGGATTCAGGCCATCTTTTCATCACAACTTCCTGTAGCATCTGAAGAGTCGCATCTCATTTGTCTAGTTTGCTTAATCTGAAGAAGACACTTGTCTGTTAAATTCAATGTCTCTGCTGGGTTGCCGACTTCCAGAGCATGTCATGCTGTTGCTTCTGGTTAAATTTGAAAGATTTGATACTCTGTACTAGCATCATCAACTTCCTTCAAAAAAAGAGTGCAGCTCTCTACAGCATGTCAATGATGTACATCAGCTTCCCTTGCTTGTACTTCACTTTCAAGTGATAGCTCTGCAAACGAAGGAGCATCCTTTGCAAACACTTTGGAGCAGATAGAAACAGTTTGAGAAAGATGCTTTGAAGTGGCTTGTGGTCAGACTCTACCATCCCTTTCACCCTCCCAAACAGGTACTGGTTGAATACTCACAAGCAAAGACAATAGCCAGGCACTCTTTCTTGATTTGTGCATAGCATCGTTCAGTTTGCATTAACGTTCTGGATGCACATGCAACTGATTGTCCTTGCTGCATGAGGGTTGCTCCAAGTCCTGTTTCACTGGCATCACACTGCAGGGTGACTTCTCCGTTGACATCATACTACCTCAGCACTGGTGTTGTTGTCACTAGTGTTTCATGCTGAAAGCTGCTTCTTGTTCTGTGCCCCAATACCACTGAACATCCTTTGCAGTGAGCTTGCGTAGAGGTTCACACTCACAACAGATTGGCCAAGAATTTGGTTGGGTCGTTCACAAAACCAATAAATTGTTGAATTGCCTTCACATCTGTTGGTTGCAGAATATCTTCTATAGCTAGCACCTTACCAGGATCAGGGCAAAGTTCTTTAGAAGTCAGTACATGCCCTATAGACTTGACTTCAATCATTTTCAGCTGCAACTTTTTCTTGTTCAGCTTCAGGTTCATCTGGCGAGCTCTCTCTAGCAGTCTCACTGGATTCCTATCATGGTTTGCGATGGTGTCTTCCATTGTACCTCCACATCCATAGACTAGAAGATCATCCATGATTGCTTCCACTCCTGATAGACCATTGACTATCTCATGTTCGTACTCTGCCAGAGCAGTAGGAATGCCAAATAACATGCACAACCATCTGTACTTCCCAAATGGCATCCAGAAAGTAGTCAGAAAGTTGTCACTTTCATCCAACTTCATTTGCCAGCATCCATCCTTAGCACCTAGAGTAGTAAAGACATTTGGCTTGGCACAATCTTTTCAATGGTTGGTATAGGGTAGTGAGATCGTCAAAGGACCTCAATAAAGCTTTGAAGATCCAAACAAACTCTCATTTCCAAGGTTTTTTCACTGCTGCAATTCTGCTAATCCAATCTGTAGGGGTTGTCACTTTCTTGATTATCCCATTTTTTCAAGCTCCTCTATCTTGTCTTTCAGGCTGGGCTTGAAGCCAGCTGGAACTCTCCTCAGAAGTGGATGAGTTGGCCTTACATTCTCATCTACTTCGAGATGATATTCACCAGGAAAGCATCCAATGTCTGTGAAAACATTTTTGTAATCTGTCAGGATCTGTTCAGCAGTCAATGGCTTGGTGCCAAGCGAAACACTACATATCTCTTCTGGTACGTAGAGGGTTATCGGTTCAAGCTTTTGACTTGTTTCAGCTGAGATGAAGGGAGTTTGTTTAGTGGACATTATCTTGAACTGAAGTTCTTCTTTCTTCCCATTGCATTGGACTCTCAGCTTAGCTTGTCATCTTGGGGTGAGCATTGTTCCATCAAAGAGCCTCAACTTTACCTTCAACAGCTTTAGATTCAGGTCACTATCTTGAGCAATCTCACATAAGTCCGCGAAGCTCCTGATGTTGCACATAGAACCAATGTCTATCTGACACCTCATATCAGCTTGATGCTCTCCTTTTGCCGTCATCATTCCAACAGTCACAAACCACTTTCCACCTCGAGACTTGACACCACCAACATTTTCTGGGATGTAGAGTGATTCATCATCTGACATCTCTCCATCAACCATCTTTACAGGTTTGCTTTTCTATTTTCTAGCAAACACTTGTGTGCAAAGTGGTTCAGCTACTTACAGTTAGAATGCTGCTTTCCCTACACTGGGCATATTTCCTTTACCTTCTTGTGGTGTCCTCCACAGTATTTACAGCCAGTAATCTGGTCTTGCTGTTTCTGCTGGCCCTTCTGAGAGTTGTCCTTCCTTTTCATCATTGACTTGTGCTTGGAAGATTTAGACTGTCTGAAGGTGTAGTGCACAGCCTCGTCAGTTCTCCCATCAGTACTCTTCAGCTTTTGATTAGTTACCTTAGAGCTTCTCTTGTCATGCCAACGGCTTTCTTGAAAGTAAGCTTTCTCTCCTTTCAGCAGACGTGCTCTCACAGCAAGACGTCCTGATCCTAAGACAATCTTATCTCTGATGAGATCAGCCTTCAGTTGCCCAAACTTACAACACTCGGCTAGATGTCTCAGTACAATCATGTACTGATCAATATTCTCTCATTCTTTCTGAGCTCTTGTGTTAAACACATAGGGTTTGATTTTATGGGCCCACCCGAGACAAGGTCAGAGGCAGGGGAGCCCATAGAATCGTGATGGGTGGCGGAGGGCTGAGGGCCTGACACCACCCCATGGCCAAGCAATCTTGCCGAAGCAGAGGCCAATTAAGGTCTTGGACGGGAGCAATCCCTCCTCTATGGGAAATCTGTGGCCCTCGGAGGGCCCTGGCCTGGAAACAATGCACCTCCCACGACGCCCCTCTCCCTTGGCTTTACGACCACCTGCCCAACCCCCTTTGCCAGGGCCTTCTGGACTGGCCCCGGTGACCCAGTTTCACTTACTTGAAATGGGGGGTCTCCACTGCTGGGCCTGGGTCTAAGGCCTCTGCAATACTGGCAGTGGCCACCGCTCCTGATGGTGCTGCCGATACTGCTGTGCTGCTGGCCCTTCTAAACACTGGAAGATCACTCCGGGAGGCAGAAAAAGGCCGAGGCGAGGTTCCCCTGCTGTTTTGGCCCAGCGCCGTAAGCCCTGCCTCCTGTACAAAATCCAGCCCATAGAGTTCATAAATGACCTTAGTATAGGGTTCAAAGTGGGTCTTCAAGGCCCTTAAAATCTCACAAGTCCTGTTTTTCTTCTCTTCCCCGTCAATGAAGACAAGTTGCTCCTCTTATCTGTTTGGGTCTTTTATCCAACTCTGTGGCAATCTCATAATTCTGCCATTGAGACTGGAAGGTTTGCCAACTCCCTTTCACATCTCCCTTTATGTCCATAGCAGCAGGTACTGGAAAAATGCGAAGCCACATTGATATACCCAGCTGACGATGTTCTGTGCAAAGTTTCAGACAGAAGTTTTACGACCCGGCTCCCATAAAAAAATTGCACTATAAATTCCCTGCTGAAACTCCACGGGGCCTAATTAAATATTCTTTGATGTTTTGCACATCTGCTGGCTGTCTTACAGCTATCAAAATCCTCTCAAATCCCAACTACTCACTTCTAACAACATATTCCATGTGGTGTACAAAATGGCTACTGTCAAAAGCCTTTATTTACATAACATATCAGAGGTCACATGTGTACAGCACCTTCGGCCTCCTTGCAATGCAGCATTTAATTGTTTATTAAACAATTCCACGGCTTTTACCTCCACCATTCTGCTTCTAATCGAAGGGGAATTTTGGGACTGAAGTGCCCAACTCGTTACCTTAACTGTAAATTTTAGAAACTTTTATGTACTAATTACAACATTAATGCCACTCCGCTCGATGGCTCAGGAGAAGATGGAGCTGCAGCCCCCCCCCTCTCATCCCCTTCCCTCCACCCACTTCCCTCCACCCCCTCCTCCTCGCACCCCCAGCCCCCAAACCCCCCCGCACCCCCTTGCCCCCCACCTCCTCCTACCGGCATCCACCTATCCCTGAGCAGGGGCCCTAACAACCCCACTGCTTTGTGGGCGTCTCGGGAGAGACCAAGGCTAAGGGAGTAAACCCTAACAGAAAATCCGGAGCGGAACCCCGAAGACGGTCATGTGTCACCTTTGGCATGTTTCCGGCAGTTCCTGCAGCCATACCGGTGCCAAATGTCGTGCTCTGCACTCCTTTGGATCCCACCAGGAAGGCTGAGAGGGGGGTTTTGATGCTTGGGCAACTCACAACGTCCATACATCCGCCCAGGCATGCGCCATGGAGAGGTCACTCCATAGTCGCCTCACAGCAACCAAAACAACACGGAAGGCAGCAGTTACGGGTTATAAGTCCAGATAAATTGGCAAAGAGATTGGGCACCACGGGTTGCCTTTGTCGGTGGGAGAGATCATCGCATCTTACTCGACAGCTACCGCCCGTCTCAAACCGGGCAGCCCCCGGTCAGTCAGGTTCTGCCCCGCCACAGTCCACCTGCTTCAATGGGTGCTTGGAGCACAGGGTCACTGCCCAACAAGTGGACTGTGTGGAGTTTGCAAGTTCTCCCTGTGTCTGCGTGGGTTTTCTCCGGGTGCTCCGGTTTCCTCCCACAAGCCAAAAGACTTGCAGGTTGATAGGTAAATTGGCCATTATAAATTGTCACTAGTGTAGGTGGTAGGGAAATATAGGGACAGGTGGGGATGTTTGTTGGGAATATGGGATTAGTGTAGGATTAGTATAAAATGGGTGGTTGATGGTCGGCACAGACTCGGTGGGCCGAAGGGCCTGTTTCAGTGCTGTATCTCTAATCTAATCTAACACCGCACCAAACAGCATGACAAAAAAAGGAAAGAAGGTACCAGCACTTCGTTTTGCAAGCTGGAACGTCAGAACTATGTGTCCTGGCCTGTCGGAAGACCTTACACAAATAAACGATTCTCGGAAGACCGCCATCATTAACAACGAGCTCAGTAGACTCAATGTGGACATTGCAGCACTTCAGGAGACATGCCTCCCTGCGAGCGGTTCTCTAAGAGAGCAAGACTACACCTTCTTCTGGCACGGTAGGGATCCTGAAGAACCAAGACAGCAGGAATGGGCTTCACCATCAGAAACTCTTTGCTCAGTATAATAGAGCCACCTTCAAATGGCTCGGAACGCATACTGTCCATCCGACTGCTCACCGCCTCTGGTCCAGTATACCTACATCTATGCTCCTACACTCTGCTCCCCACCTGAAGCTAAAGACCAGTTCTGCAAGGAACTCCGTAATATCATTAGTAGCATCCCCAACACCGAACATCTGTTCCTGCTGGGGGGCTTTAATGCCAGGGTTGGGGCCGACCATGACTCATGGCCTTCCTGCCTTGGGTGCTATGGCATTGGAAGGATAAATGAGAATGGACAGAGACTGCTTGAGTTATGTACCTATCACAACCTCTGCATCACCAACTCGTTCTTTCATAATAAACCCTGTCACCAGGTTTCTTGGAGGCACCCAAGAGCATGTCGTTGGCACCAGCTGGACCTCATCGTCACAAGGCGAGCCTCTTTAAACAGCGTTCAAATCACGTGCAGCTTCCACAGTGCGGACTGCAGCACTGACCACTCCCTGGCGTGCAGCAAGGTTAGACTCAAACCAAAGAAGCTGCATCACTCCAAGCAGAAGGGCCACTCATGCATCAAAACTAGCAGAATTTCTTATCCACAGCTGTTACATAAGTTTCTAAATTCACTTGAAAAAGCCCTTCAAAACACTCCTACAGGGGATACAGAGACTAAGTGGGCCCACATCAGAGGCGCCATCTATGACTCAGCAATGACAACCTATGGCAAACGTGTGAAGCAGAATGCAGACTGGTTTCAATCTCAGTTTGAAGAGCTGGAACCTGTCATCGCTGTTAAACTACAAGAAAGCCCCCAGCGAGTTAACATCTGAAGCACTTAAAGCAGCCAGAAGCGCTGCACAAAGAACAGCCAGGCGCTGCGCAAATGACTACTGGCAACACCTTTGCAGTCGTATTCAGCTGGCCTCCGACACCGAAAACAACAGAGGAATGTATGATGGCATTAAGAGAGTTTTGGGGCCAACCATCAGGAAGATTGCACCCCTCAAGTCTAAATCAGGGGACACAATCACTGATCAACACAAGCAAATGGACCGCTGGGTGGAGCACTACCTACAACTGTCCTCCAGGGAGAATGTTGTCACCGAGACCGCCCTCAATGCAGCTCAGTCTCTGCCTGTCATGGATGAGCTGGACGAACAGCCAACAAAATCGGAACTCAGTGATGCCATTGATTCTCTAGCCAGTGGAAAAGCCCCTGGGAATGACGGCATTACCCCTGAAATAATCAAGAGTGCCAAGCCTGCTATACTTTCAGCACTCTACGAACTGCTTTGCCTGTGCTGGGATGAGGGAGCAGTACCACAGGACATGCGCGATGCCAATATCATAAGAACAAGGGTGACCACGGTGACTGCAACAACTACCGTGGAATCTCCCTGCTCAGCATAGTGGGGAAAGTCTTCGCTCGAGTCGCTTTAAACAGGCTGCAGAAGCTGGCTGAGCATGTCTACCCTGAGGCACAGTGTGGCTTTCGAGCAGAGAGAGATCGACCATTGACATGCTGTTCTCCGGTCGCCAGCTACAGGAGAAATTCCGAGAACAACAGATGCCCCGCTACGTTGCTTTCATTGATCTCACCAAAGCCTTTGACCTAGTCAGCAGACGTGGTCTCTTCAGACTACTAGCAAAGATCAGATATTCACCAAAGCTACTAAGTATCATCACCTCATTCCATGACAATATGAAAGGCACAATTCAAGATGGCGGCGCCTCATCAGACCCCTTTCCGAACCTGAGTGGCGTGAAACAGGGCTGTGTTCTCGCACCTACACTGTTTGAGATCTTCTTCTCACTGCTGCTCTCACATGCGTTCAAGTCTTCAGAAGAAGGAATTTTCCTCCACACAAGATCAAATGGCAGGTTGTTTAAACTTGCCCGTCTAACAGCGAAGACCAAAGTATGGAAAGTCCTCATCAGGGAACTCCTCTTTGCTGACGATGCTGCATTAACATGCCACACAGAAGAGTGTCTGCAGAGACTCATCGACAGGATTGCGGCTGCCTGCAACGAATTTAGCCTAACCATCAACCTCAAGAAAACAAACATCATGGGACAGGACATCAGAAATGCTCTATCCATCAATATCGGCTACCACGCTCTGGAAGTGGTTCAAGAGTTCACCTACCTAGGCTCAACTATCACCAGTAACCTGTCTCTCAATGCAGAAATCAGCAATTGCATGGGAAAGGCATCCACTGCTAGGTCCAGACTGGCCAAGAGGGTGTGGGAAAATGGCACACTGAAACGGAACACAAAAGTCCGAGTGCATCAAGCCGGTGTCCTCAGTACCTTGCTCTACGGCAGCGAGGCCTGGTTAACGTATGTCAGCCAAGAGCGACGTCTCAATTCATTCCATCTTCACTGCCTCCAGAGAATCCTTGGCATCAGGTGGCAGGACCGTATCTCCAACACAGAAGTCCTCGAGGTGGCCAACATCCCCAGCATATACACCCTATTGAGCCAGCGGCGCTCGAGTTGGCTTGGCCATGTGAGCCGCATGGCAGATGGCAGGATCCCCAAAGACACATTGTACAGCGAGCTCGTCATTGGTATCAGACCCACCGGCCATCCATGTCTCCGCTTTAAAGACGTCTGCAAACGCGACATGAAGTCCTGTGACATTGATCACAAGTCATGGGAGTTAGTTGTCAGTGATCGCCAGAGCTGGTGGACAGCCATAAAGACGGGGCTAAAATGTGGCGAGTCGAAGAGACTTAGCAGTTGGCAGGAAAAAAGACAGCAGCGCAAGGCGAGAGCCAACTGTGTAACAGCCCCGGCAACCAATTTTATCTGCAGCGCCTGTGGAAGAGCCTGTCACTCTAGAATTGGCCTTTATAGCCACTCCAGGCACTGCTTCACAAATCACTGACCACCTCCAGGCGCTTATCCATTGTCTCTCGAGACAAGGAGGCCAAAGAAGAAGACTCTACCCAGAGGTCCATTCAAAGTGTTGAGCACTCTTTGTGTAAGGAAGATCCTCCTGATATCAGTCCTAAAGTTACCTTTTACTCGTATAAACCTGCGCCATTTGTCCTACTCCCAATGTTTATTTGAAGTAGTATTCTATTTAATCTTTTTACTCTCCTAGATACCGTGATAAGATCACCTCTCTGAATTATCTTTTCCAGGCTGCAAAACTCAAGCCCCTCTGACAGTAGGGACAGATCTTGTGGCTCTTCTCTACTGCCTCCACACCTCACATGTCTCCATTGCGTTTTGTCAGGCAAACCCCCCACCTGCCATGACTGAGGCACACATGATTTTGCCACATGAAAATTAAAACTTAAAATTGCAAGACCCTAACTGGAAGGTCATTTGCATAGTAACAGACAGTGTTGGAACAAAAGGGACCCAGTCATTGTTTTTTTAATACACAGAAGAAGTGGTCAAACCCTTTTTAGTCACATGACTAGCTGGCTGTGGAGATATGAATTTCCAACAAAGGATTTTTTTTTATTCATTCATGGGATGTGGGCGTCGCTGGTGAGGCCAGCATTTATTGCCCATCCCTAATTGCCCTCGAGAAGGTGGTGGTGAGCTGCCTTCTTGAACTGCTGAAGTCCATGTTGGGTAGGTACACCCACAGTGCTGTTAGGAAGGGAGTTCCAGGATTTTGACCCAGCGACAGTGAAGGAACGATGATACAGTTCCAAGTCAGGATGGTGTGTGACTTGGAGGGGAACTTGCAGGTGGTGGTGTTCCCATGCATTTGCTGCCCTTGTCCTTCTAGTTGGGAGAGGTCGCGGGTTTGGAAGGTGCTGTCGAAGGAGCCTTGGTGCTTTGCTGCAGTGCATCTTGTAGATGGTACACACTGCTGCCACTGTGCGCTGGTGGAGGGAGTGAATGTTTGTAGATGGGGTGCCAATCAAGTGGACTGCTTTGGCCTGGATGGTGTCCAGCTTCTTGAATGATGTTGGAGCTGCACCCATCAAGGCAAGTAGAGAGTATTCCATCACATTCCTGACTTGTGCCTTGTAGATGTAGATGGTGGATAGGCTTTGGGGAGTCAGGAGATGTGTTACTCGCCATAGGATTCCTAGCCTCTGACCTGCTCTTGTAGCCACAGTATTTATACGGCTACTCCAGTTCAGTTTCTGGTAAATGGTAGCCCCTAGGATGTTGATAGTGGAGGAATTCAGTGACGGTAATGCCATTGAATGTCAAGGGGAGATGGTTAGATTCTCTCTTGTTGGAGATGGTCATTGCCTGGCACTTGTGTGGCGCAAATGTTACTTGCCACTTATCAGCCCAGGCCTGGATATTGTCCAGGTCTTGTTGCATTTCTACACGGACTGCTTCAGTATCTGAGGAGTTGCGAATGATGCTGAACATTGTGCAATGATCAGCGAACATCCCCACTTCTGACCTTATGATTGAAGGAAGGTCATTGATGAAGCAGCTGAAGATGGTTGGGCCTAGGACACTACCCTGAGGAACTCCTGCAGTGATGTCCTGCAGCTCAGATGATGGACCTCTAACAACCACAACCATCTTCCATTACGTTAGGTATGACTCCAACGAGCAGAGAGTTTTCCCCTTAATTCCCAATGACATCAGTTTTGCTAGGGTTCCTTGATGCCATACTCGGTCACATGCTGCCTCGATATCAAGGGCAGTCACTCTCACCTCACCTCGAGTTCAGCTCTTTTGTCCATGTTTGAACCAAGGCTGTAATGAGGTCAGGAGCTGCGTGGTCCTGACGGAACCCAAACTGAGCATCACTGAGCATGTTATTGCTAAGCAAGTGCTGCTTGATGGCACTGTTGATGACACCTTCAATCACTTTACTGATGATTGAGAGTAGACTGATGGGGCAGCAATTGGCCGGGTTGGACTTGTCCTGCATTTTGTATACAGGACATACCTAGGCAATTTTCCACATTGCCGGGTAGATGCCAGTGTTGTAGCTGTACTGGAACAGCTTGGTTAGTGGCATGGCAAGTTCCGGAGCACAGGTCTTCTGTACTATTGCCGGAATATTGTCAGGGCTCATAGCCTTTGCAGTTTCCAATGCCTTCAGTCGTTTTTTGATATCACGTGGAGTGAATCGAAGTGGTTGAAGTCTGGCATCTGTGATGCTGGGGACTTCAGGAGGAGGCAGAGATGAATCATCAACTCGGCATTTCTGGCTGAAGATTGTTGCAAATGCTTCAGCCTTATATTTCGCACTGATGTGCTGGGCTCCCCCACCATTGAGGATGGGGATATTTGTGGAGCCACCTCCTCCAGTTAGTTGTTTAATTGTCTACCACCATTTACGGCTGGATGTGGCAGGACTGCAGAGCTTAGATCTGATCCGTTGGTTATTGGATCGCTTAGCTCTGTCTATTGCATGCTGCTGACGCAGTTTGGCATGCAAGTAGTCCGACGTTGTAGCTTCACCAGGTTGACACCTCATTTTGAGGTTTGCCCGGTGCTGCTCCTGGCATGTCCTCCTGCACTCTTCATTGAACTAGGGTTGGTCTCCTGGCTTGATGGTAATGGTAGTGGGGGATATGCCAGGCCATGAAGTCACAGATTGTAGTTGAGTACAATTCTGCTGCTGCTGATGGCCCACAACGCCTCATGGATGCCCAGTTTTGCATTGCTAGATCTGTTCAAAATCGATCCCATTTAGCACAGTGATAATGCCACACAACACGATGGAGGGAATCCTCAATGTGAAGGCAGGACTTCGTCTCCACAAGGACTGTGCAGTGGTCACTCCTACCAATACTGTCATGGATAGATGCATCTCCGACAGGCAGGTTGGTGAGGACGAGGTCAAGTATGTTTTTCCCTCCTGTTGCTTCCCTCACCACCTGTCGCAGACCCAGTCTAGCAGTTATGTCCTTTAGGCCTCGGCCAGCTCGGTCAATAGTGGTGCTACTGAGCCACTCTTGGTGATGGACATTGAAGTCCCCCACCCAGAGTACATTTTGTGCCCTTGCCACCCTCAGTGCTTCCTCCAAGTATTGTTCAACATGGAGGAGTACTGACTCATCAGCTGAGGGGGGGCCTGCAGGTGGTAATCAGCAGGTGGTTTCCTTGCCCATGTTTGACCTGATGCCATGAGACTTCATGGGGTCCGGAGTCGATGTTGAGGACTCCCAGGGCAACTCTCTCCCAACTGTATACCACTGTGCAGCCACCTCTGCTGGGTCTGTCCTGCCAGTGGGACAGGACATACCCAGTGATAGTGATGGCAGTATCTGGGACATCAGACAAAGCCATGTGCTCATGGAGTGACGAACTCTCCTGGAACTGAAGCAAGAATTACCTCCTCTCCTGTCTGCCTGTCGCCATCTCTTCCCCACGGAACTGAGTCTTGTGAAGACACGTAAACTGAGAGAGAGAAAAATCTCTTATGTGAACAAGGTTTACAAAGAGTACTGGGCCCAAATGAAACACAAGACCATATCTTCAATCACTGACTACAGCGAACTCAAGAAACTGTAACAAGAT
Organism: Heterodontus francisci; assembly: GCF_036365525.1. Lineage (NCBI taxonomy): Eukaryota > Metazoa > Chordata > Chondrichthyes > Heterodontiformes > Heterodontidae > Heterodontus > Heterodontus francisci. The sequence continues at coordinate 243,376,176 of NC_090371.1, forward strand.
ATTGCCTCAAACTGTTTTACTTATCTTTTCTTCTGCTCTTTTCTGTCCCTATTTGTATGTGTATCACGTGCACATGCTAGCGTGGGCGCGTCATATATCCATAGGCGTTAACCGGATTCAAGTTTAAGTTTAAGCTTTAATAAATTTCATCTTTCTTCTTGAAACCAAAGAAAGCCTGTCTGTGCTAATTTCTTTGCCTTATAATTGGAAAGTTATGAACAAGGATTCACAAAGGGGGAGCTCAAAACACAGTGTGTTTAAAATTAAACCCTGTTACAATGCGACCAGGTGAAGATAGTAACCGACCCCCAGACACGTTTCGCACCTGGTCGTAACAGTTTCATTGATGGGAATTGGATGCAGCATTCAAGGTGAGATCTGACCAGAGCACCATACCATTTGATCATGACTTCCTTTGATTTGTCCTCTACTGTTTTTACTGTGTTGTTCAACATTCTATTGGCTTTGTTAATTGCTGCTCTGTATTGGTTGGACGTCTTGAGCATTAGGTCTGATAAAACTCCTGGGACTCTTCAACTTCATCGTTAGCTATTGGAGCACCATTAGTAAAGTAAGTGCGTTCCTACGTGCAGTACTTTACACTTCTCTGCATTAAATTTCATCTGCCATTGTTTGGCACTGACTGATCCCAGTTTAATGAGGGCAAGGAGCGAGGAACAGTACCTGCTAGCCCCGAAGCTGCAATTTTAACAGTCAGTCTTCATTTCCATAAGTTTCCTCAGGTTTCCACCCAAATTTGGTCAGATCCATTACCTGACCAACAGGAAGATGGTGGTATTCAGGCTGCAGGATGCCGCAGATGAGGGAACGGCAGTCAGGTAAGTGGAGTGGGGCCAAGGGCATGGAACATTCACGATCGGGGAGACTCAGCTGCTCAAAAAAGCAGGTTAATATCAGGACCCCATGGGATAGGTTGCTGTCATTATTTTAATGACAGCTAAAGACCGACTCGGGTCTGCAAATGAAACCCGACCAAAGCCCGACGGAACCACACCCGACCCAAGCCAGAGTCCTTTCATTTTTTTCCCGCGCCCGATGCGACCCAACCGTCAGTTAACCTAGCTTCCGTTTTTCACTTTGTTGCTAATCTGCACAAGCTTACAAAAACTGTAACTGGACTTGAAAGTTTGTTTAAAAAGTACATTAACATTGGAGCCACGTACCAGAGGTGGTGATAGAGTGTGTCCGATCTGGCCTGACCCGAGCCCGAATGCCGGACCAGGAAGAGCGACCCGACCCAACCCAAACCCGACACGTCGTCAGGTCCCGTCAGGTTCGGGTCGGCTAGCCATGCTCTAAAGACAACCCCCCCAGTTTCCACCAGGTAGGGGGAGTTAAAATCAGGACCACATATTTGGTTGTACTAATTCTGTAATTTCTGGGCTCCCTCCTTCAATAGATGGATCCCTCCAAGTTTGGTATCATCTGCAAATGTGATCAATTTGCATTGAGTGTCTGAATCAAAGTCATTGGTATGAGGGGCCTGAGAAGGGATTGGAAGCCTCTGGGTGGATGGGGACGGTAGGATGCCTCAGAGTGTGTGATCAGAGTTTAGAGGCCAGATGAGGTGGAATCGGAGGCTGGCTGGAGGGGATATGAGAGGCCTTGGATGGGGAGGGATGGGGGGTTGCAGTCAATACTCAGGAGAGGGAGAGGATCAGAGTTTGGAGGTCTCATGGTGGAATCGGAGGTTTCCAAGCAGGAAGTTAGCGGGTTGGGTGGGGTGGGGGGGGTGGTGAGGGGTGCCCGATTGTGGCAGCTCCTCGGGCAGGCACCAGGATCCAGGAGGCAGATGTGGAGGCAGTTACCTCCTAAATCCACCCAGTTCTCAGTTTGATGAAGCTATTGGATTTCCCGACACTCGAGAAACCGAGACAACAGCAGTTAAAGGTTCACAGTATCATTATCATATTTAAAGCTGCAACCTGCCTCTTGGAGAGTTGGCTGCCTGCCCAACTTCCAGCCTCAGTCAAAGCTGCAAATGGGCGGGTTAAATGGGTTTGGGTAGGAAAACAGATTTCCCAGACATTAACCCTCCCATCCAATCCAAACTTTAAAAAAAGCCTAATTTTTAAGTTAAAATTCAGCCCAAATTGTCACTGAATTTCAGAAAGATACATTTTAAATGCAAAGAACATTTATTCCAGCACTTAATAAATCATTTAATTTCCACATATGTTTGTTCACTATAAAATTGTCACAACATTCTCTTTTAACTCAAAAGCTGGGGTTTTCAAGATGCAGCAGTAAACAATTTTGTTAAAATGGCAATATGGGGAACTTTACCAAAGCACTACGAAACAATTTATTACAAATAGCACAGAAAGATCTCGAACCCTCAATTGGTAAAAGGGCATAAATAAATTATTGTGGAATTTACATGACACATGGGCCGGTATTTTACGTTGGCGGGAGGCCCTGCCCACCAACCAAAAAGTCGGGGTGAGCCCTCCTCCACCGGGCCTGGGGAGGCCAAGCCGGGATTTTTTGCTCCCCAGGTCATCAAATGATCTTGGGCGGAACTTCCACCTCCTTGGAAGTTGCTGGCTAATCAGCAGGCCAGCAGCTCCCTGTCCCAGCAGTGCCACCAGGAGCGGTGGCCACTGCTGGGACTGCACCCAGCCTACAGAAGCAAGAGGGATAACGGCTCTGGAACCAGGGTAAGCTTTTGGAGCCTCGCCCGAGACTATCGTTCGGGCCCCAGTGAGGCAAGGAGGGGGTCGGTTTGGGGGGTTGGGGGGGGCTGGGGAGGGCGGCGGGGGGAGGTTGTCGTGCAGTGGGGGCGGTTGGGCCATGGGGGCGGCCTAACAGGCGCCGTTCTGGAGCCTGAGCTGCTCCCCGGCCACTGGTAAAATGCCAGTGGCGGCAGGAGGAGGCCCTTAAGTGGCAGTTAATTGGCCACTTAAGAGCCTTGATTGGCCTGGAGCGGGTGGGCCATTTCTCCCTGCCGCCACTCCACATAAAATTGCAGCAGGGGTGGGAAGGCATCAGGAATGGCCCTCCCTGCCTCCCACTCAATTTTATGGCCCGCCTTGCCACCAGGTCACTCATGTGGGGGCCGTAAAAGTCTGATCCATGGTTAACACAATATCAGCTACGCTTGCAGAATTTACTGAAAAAAAATGTTTAATGAAGCTATTTTCTTTATGAACTATTTTTCTGTTATTGTTCCCCAAATTCTTCCTTTCTTTGTTGAAGATGCTGTACAGTTCCATAAATGTTGCCAGCCCAAGTAACGATTCTTCATGTGTAAGCCTACATAGTGAGTGTTAGCAGGTTAGTTATTCATGGAGGCATCTCATCAGAACTAAATCCTGTCCTCATCTGCCATTCATATGAACATTTTCAACAGGGATCATTGAACAGCGATCAGAAGGAGGAACATTAGTTGATTTTCCCACCCAGGGGCCCCGAGCCCAATTGCAGCTCTTTCAGAGCTGACTTGGTGCAATTAGCTAGTTCAGTGTAAACTTGAGATTGATCCTGGAACATTTGTCCTCAATGTCGCATCGGACAGCACCTTTACCCATTAGAACGTGGGAGAAAAATTAAAGATATTTTATGATAAACTTACTCCTTTAACTGAGCAAATGAACATTTATTTTGCATGGAAAATATATCTTGATCTAGAGCAAAGAATTTTAAAATATCATAGCATATTAAATATCAAAACATTGCAAGTGTCTATTATTTTATATTAGTAAATAGCTCAAGGAGCTCAGTCTTAGATCCTTGTAAAATGCTGTCTGCTAATAGTAAGCCACTGAAGTTAATTTTCTTCAAACTGAACTCCCTGGTTGTGCTTCACTACAATTATGAGCTTCTAGTTTTCTAAGTGTAACAATGTGATATGTATAACATGAGATGATATCTGCTATAGAACAGCCATGCATTCAACAGGTAGATTATTGAGGAAAAATTCAATAGCCCCTAAAAAGAACACATGGATCACAATGCGTGATTAACCCGTGCCGGTTGCTTCTGATGCAGGCAACATGCAATTTCGTGTTTTCTACTCATTTATGTGATTGTAATTTGCAGCCAGGCACCAAATCTGCTATTTAGTGCCTGCATGCTCAGCAGGGGGCCCAAGGTCATGTGAGGCGAGAACCACTTAAAACTAGCCTGCACTGCTTAAAGCCAGCCTGCATCTCTTAAGAGAGGAGATGCCTTCTGCCTGGAGCAGATGCTGCAAGTATCTGGGGAAGAGAAATTGACCTGCAAGTAGACTGACTAATAACACAACAGATGAGAGAGTGGGCTCCAAGGCTCACAAACGGAGTACTGAAGCTTTTGGTACAGCAGGTGGACAGGAGGAGAGGTGTCCTAGGAGCTTAGGAACCGAAGGCCAGGAGGCCCTCCACAGAGACATTGTGAAGGCAGTGGGACCAGATAGCTGGTGCAGTCAATGCCAGCAATGTAGCCCTGAGGACTGAGATGCAGTGCCTCAAGAAGTTTAATGACCTTACACAAGTGGTCAAGGTCAGCGAATGCATCTTCAATTGCCATATCCCACCAATTGCATCACTAGCCTTAGACACCGTTCAATTCACCAAACCCTCATCATTCAACTATCAACAATATCTATCCATCCGGACTCACCTCACATTCCTATTGTCATGCAGGCCCCCCACCTGCCAAGAATGAGGCACATTAATTTCACCACATGAAAATTGATTTTTAAACTGTTACTGGAGTAAAGAAGAACTTGCTTTTCAAAAATAAACACCAGACGCTTGACTGGAAAGACATTTGCATTGTAACAGATAGTACTTGGAAAGGACAAAGAGGCCACTCCCTGCTTCAATTTAATCCACAATGGATTCTTGATTACCAGACATTGAAGGTGGAGAAGCTAGCATTCCAGGTTGACTGCTCAGATGCTCCCAATACACAGAAGAGACCTGGTCAAACCAGTCAGTCATGTGCCCACCTGCTGGCCAACTAGGGGAGTTTTAAATTGGAGAAAGAGTGTTTGAAGTCAGAAAGCTGTTTGCTCCTCGATTGAAAAGAGCTTGTAATTAGTATTTTTTAATTAAAGGGTGTAACTAAGTAATCGAAAGATTATTCATGGCAGGAGAGCTCGCACCCATGATATGTTCCTCCTGCGCTATGTGGGAAATTAGGGACACTGGAAGTGTCCCTGATGACCATGTGTGCAGAAAGTGTAACCATCTGCAGCTATTGGCTACCCAGATTATGGAGCTGGAGCTGCGGGTGAATTCACTGTGAAGCATCCGCGATGCTGAGATCATCGTGGATAGCACGTTTAGCAAGGTGGTCATACCGCAGTCAAATGTTGCAAAGGCAGAAAGGGAATGGGTGACCAACATGCAGAGTAGAGAAAGGCAGGTAGTGCAGGAGTCCCCTGTGGCCATCCCTCTCTCTAATAGATGTACCACTTTGGATATTGTTGGGGGAGATGGCTCAGGAGAAAGCAGCAAGAGCCAAGTTTATGGCACCATGGGTGGCTCTGCTGCACAGCAGGGAAGGAAGAAGAGTGGCAGGGCTATAGTGATAGGGGATTCAATCATAAGGGGAACAGACAGATGTTTCTGCAGCCGCAAAAGAGACTCCAGGATGGTATGTTGCCTCCCTGGTGCTAGGGTCAAGGATGTCTCTGAGCAGCTGCAGGGCATTCAGTTGTCGTGGTACATATCGGTACCAACATAGGTTAAAAAAAAGGGATGAGGTCCTACAAGCTGAATATAGGGAGTTAGGATGTAAATTAAAACGTAGGACCTCAAAAGTAGTAATCTCAGAATTACTACCAGTGCCACGTACTAACAAGAGCAGAAATAGCAGGATATATCAGATGAATACATGGCTGGAGAAATGGTGCAGTGGGGAGGAATTCAGATTCCTGAAACACTGGGACCGGAACCAATTTCCTCGGGGGGGTGGGTGGTTTGCTACTGCTGTCGGGGAGGGTTAAACTAGAATGGCAGGGGGATGGGAATCTGAGCAGGGAGACGGGAGGGGAAAACAAGGATAGAAATGAAAGACAGAAAGGTAAGAAGGAGAAGTGGAAGGCAGAGAAAACAAGGGCAAGAAACAAATGGGGCCATAGTGCAAAATAAAGCTAAGATGAATAACAATGTTAAAAAGACAAGTCTAAAGGCATTGTGTCTTAATGCGCGGAGCATTCGCAATAAGGTAGATGAATTAACAGCATAAATAGATATAAACGGTTATGATATAGTTGCGATTACGGAGACATGGCTGCAGGGTGACCAAGGATGGGAACTGAACATCCAGGGGTATTCAATATTTAGGAAGGACAGGCAAAAAGGGAAAGGAGGTGGGATAGCATTGTTAGTAAAGGAGGAAATCAATGCAATAGTGAGGAAGGATATTGGCATGGAAAATCATGATGTGGAATCTGTATGGGTGGAGCTAAGAAACACCAAGGGGCAGAAAATGTTGGTGGGGGTTGTCTATAGGCCCCCAAACAGCAGTGGAGATGTAAGGGGTGGCATTAAGCAGGAAATTAGAGACACATGCAATAAAGGGCACAACTGTAATCATGGGTGACTTTAATCGACATATAGATTGGTCAAACCAAATTAGCAATAATACTGTGGAGGAGGATTTCCTGGAGTGTGTATGTGACGGTGTTTTAGACCAATACATTGAGGAACCAACTAGAGAACAGACTATCCTAGACTAGGTATTGTGCAATGAGAAAGGATTAATTAACAATCTTGTTGTGCGGGGTCCCTTGGGGAGGAGCGACCATACATGATAGAGTTCTTCATTAAGATGGAGAGTGAAGTTGTTGAATCTGAAACTAGGGTCCCGAATCTAAATAAAGAAAATTACGAAGGTATGAGGCGCAAGCTGGCTATGATAGATTGGGGAACTTCACTCAAAGGGTTGATAGTGGATAGGCACTGGATAATATTTAAAGAACGTGTGCATGAATTACACAATTACTCATTCCTGTCTGGCGCAAAAATAAAACCGGAAAGGTGGCTCAACCGTGACTTACAAAGGAAATTAGGGATAGTATTAGATCCAAAAATGAGGCATATAAAATTGCCAGTAAAAGCAGCAAGTCTGAGGATTGGGAGCAGTTTATAATTCAGCAAAGGAGGACAAAGAGGTTGATTAAGTGGGGGAAAATAGAGTATGAGAGTAAACTTGCGGGGAACATAAAAACTGACTGAAAAAGCTTCTATAAATATGTGAATAGAAAAAGATTAGTGAAACGGGGGAAATTATAATGGGGAACAAAGAAATGGCAGAACAATTAAACACATACTTTGGTTCGGTCTTCACAAAGGAGGACACAAATAAACTCCCAGAAATGTTAGGGAACCAAAGGTCTAATGAGAGGGAGGAACTGAAGGAAAACAATATCAGTAGGAAAATAGTGCTAGGGAAATTAATGGGGTTAAAGGCTGACAAATTGCTTGGGCCTGATAATCTACATCTCAGAGTACAAAAGGAAGTAGCCCTGGAATTAGTGGATGCATTGGCAGTCATCTTTCAAAATTCTATAGACTCTGGAACAGTTCCTACAGATTGCAGGGTGCCAAATGTCACCCCACTTTTTAAAAAAGGAGGCAGAGAAGAATCAGGGAATTACAGACCAGTTAGCCTTACATCAGTAATGGGGAAAATGCTAGAGTCAATTATAAAGGATGTGATAGCAGAACACCTGGAAACCGTAAACGGGATTGGACAAAGTCAGCATGGGTTTACGAAAGGGAAATCATGCTCAACAAATCTACTGGAGTTTTCTGAGGATGTTACCAGTAGAATAGATAAGGGAGAACCAGTGGATGTGGTGTATTTGGATGTTCAGAAGGCTTTTGATAGGTTAGTGTGCAGAATTAAAGCACATGGGATTGGGGTAATATACTGGCATGGATTGAGAATTGGTTGACAGACAGGAAATAGAGAGTAGGAATAAACGGGTCTTTTTCCGGGTGTCAGGCAATGACTAGTGCGGTACCACAGAGATCAGTGCTTGGGCTCCAGCTGTTCATAATATATATTAATGACTTGGGTGAGGGAACTAAATGTACCATTTCCAAGTTTGCAGATGAAACAAAGCTGGGGGTGTGGGGGGGACTGTGAGCTGTGAGGAGGATTAAAAGAGGCTCCAATGAGATTTGGACAAGTTGGGTGAGTGGGTAAATGCATGGCAGATGCAGTATAACATGGATAAATGTAAGGTTATCCACTTTGGTTGTAAAAACAGAAAGGCAGATTATCTGAACGGTGATAGATTGGGAAAGGGGGAGGTGCAACGAGACCTGGGTGTCCTTGTACACCAGTCGCTGAAAGCAACATTCAGGTGTAGCAAGCAGTTAGGAAGGCAAATGGTATAATGGCCTTCATTGCAAGAGGATTTGAGTACAGGAGCAAGGATGTCTTTCTGCAGTTATACAGGGCCTTGGTGAGACTATATCTGGAGTATTGTGTACAGTTTTGGTCTCCTTATCTGAGGAAAGATGTTCTTGCCATGGAGGGAGTACAAAGAGGATTTACTAGGCTTATTCCTGGGATGGCAGAATTGACATATGAAGAGAGATTGGGTCGAGTAGGCCTATATTAATTAGAATTTGGAAGAAATAGAGGAGATCTCTTAGAAACCTATAAAATTCTAACAGGACTGGACAGACTAGATGCAGGGAGGATGTTCCCGATGGCTGGAGAGTCCAGAACCAGAGGTCACAGTCTCAGGATATGGGGTATGCCATTTAGAACCGGAGAGGAGGAGAAATTTCTTCACTCAGAAGGTGGTGAACCTATGGAATTCTCTAACGCAGAAGGCAGTGGAGGCCAAGTCATTAAATATATTCAAGAAGGAGATATATATATTTCTTAATGCCAAAGGGATCAAGGGATATGAGGAGAAAGCAGGAACAGGGTACTGAAATAGACAATCAGCCATGATGTTTTTTTGAATGGCGGAGCAGGACCGAAGGGCCAAATGGCCTACTCCTATTTTCTTTGTTTCTCTCCTGTCTGCTCTCATCTCTCTCACCAGCATCAGAATCCATTGAAGACACATTAACCCCAAGAGAGAAAAGTCTCCCACAGTGAACAAGGTTTAAGAAGACACTCGGTGCTATGCGCTGCCAAATGTACACACTGGACCTCTCTCTCCAGAAGCACCGCCTCACCTTATCTCAAAGCTGTTCTAATCCGCAGTTTCATTTCATCCTTCATCTTATCCAACGAATTAACAAAAAAACTTTTTTTCTTCCTTTCAGGTGTTAAGGTACACAAGGTCCAGCAGCTGATGGGGACGAATGCCCCTCCAGATCCTTCTTCCCCTTCACTGGCCTCTGACCCCACCCCTTCTGATCTGACCCCTTGCCATGTATTCATTATACCCTCTGATCTTCCCCTCTCTGATGCTGAACGTTTTGTATTCAGCAAAGGACTCGGTTTTATCCCCTTGCACCCCCACCTCAATGAATTCTGCGCTCAGCATGACGTTGAACTTTTTTTCCTGTCGCTTTCGCCTGCAGGCTCACTTCTTTGACCAGGCGTCCTCCCCCCGACCAGCAGACCCATTCACCCGCCTCCAGCATTCTCCCTCTACCTGCACCCCTCCCTCTGGCCTCAACCCGCTCTTGATCTTTCCATTGAAAACTGTCAGCGAGACATCGGCCATCTCAATTTCTCTGCCCCCTCACTCACTCTAACCTATCCCCCCCTGAATTTGCCACACTCCATTCTCTCAGGTCTAACCCTGACATTGTCATCAAACCTGCAGAGAAGGGTAGTGCTGTTGTTGTCTGGCGTACCGACCTCTACCTTGCAGGGGCTCAGCACCAACTCTTAGACACTTCTTCTTACTTCCCCCTGGACCATGAGCCCACAACTGAACATCAAGTGACTGTCCACAGGACTGTCAATGACCTCATCTCCTCTGGAGATCTTCCCTCTACAGCTTCCAACCTCAGTCTCGCAACCCCGGACAGCCCGCTTCCACCTCCATCCCAAAATCCACAAACAGGACTGTCCCGACAGACCCATTGTTTCAGCCTGTTCCTGCCCCACTGAACTTATTTCTTCCTATCTTGACTATCTTTTCTCCCCTGGTCCAGTCTCTTCCCACCTACATCCGTGACCCTTCTGAGGCCCTACGTCATTTTGACAATTTCCAATTTCCTGGCCCCAACTGCCTTCTCTTCATTACAGACATCAAATCTCTCTACACCTCCATCCCCCACCAGGACGGTTTGAAGGCTCTCCGCTTCTTCCTTGAACAAAGGCTCAACCAGCCCCCATCCACCGCCACCCTCCTCCACCTGGCTGAACTTGTTCTCACATTGAACAACTTCTTCAACTCCACTCACTTCCTTGAAGTAAAGGTTCTTGCTATGGGTACCCGCAGGGGCCCTAGTTATGCCTGTCTTTTTGTGGGATATGTCGAACATTCCTTGTTCTAGTCCTACTCAGGCCCCCTCCCCCAACTCTTTATCCGGTACGTTGATGACTGTATCGGTGCCGTTCCCTGCTCCCGCCCGGAACTGGAAAATTTTATCAACTTTGCTTCTAATTTCCACCCTTCTCGCACCTTTACATGGTCCATTTCCGACACTTCCCTTCCCTTCCTTGACTTCTCTGTCTCCAACTCTGGGGATAGGCTGTCTACTAATATTCATTATAAGCCCACTGACTCCTACAGCTACCTCGACTACACTTCTTCACACCCTACCTCCTGTAAGGACTCCATTCCATTCCCCCAGTTTCTTCTTTTCCGTCACATCTGCTCTGATGATTCAACGTTCCATGACAGCACCTCTGATATGTCTTCCTTTTTCCTCAACTGAGGATCCCCCCCAACTGTGGTTGACAGGGCCCACAACCGTGTCCGGCCCATTTCCCACACCTCTACCCTGCCCACTTCCTCTCCCTCCCAGAACCGTGACAGGGTTCCCCTTGTCCTCACTTTCCACCCCATCAGCCTGCAATTCCAAAAGGATCATCCTCCGCCATTTCCGCCACCTCCAGCATGATGCCACTACTAAACGCATCTTCCCCGTCAGCATCCCAAAGGGACCGTCCCCTCCGCGACACCCTGGTCCACTGTTCCATTACCCCCACCACCTCATCCCCTTCCCATGGCACCTTCCCTTGCAATCGCAGGAGTTGTAATACCTGCCCATTTACCTCCTCTCTCCTCACTATCCCAGGCCCCAAACACTCCTTTCAGGTGAAGCAGCGATTTACTTGTACTTCTTTCAATGTAGTATACTGTATTCGCTGCTCACAATGTGGTCTCCTCTACACTGGGGAGACCAAACCCAGACGGGGTGACCGCTTTGCGGAACACCTCCGCTCATTCCGAAAGCATGGCCGAGCTTCCGGTTGCTGGCCATTTCAACACCCACCCCTGCTCTCTTGCCCACATCTCTGTCCTGGGATTGCTGCAGTGTTCCAGTGAACATCAACGTAAGCTCGAGGAACAGCACCTCATTTACCGATTAGGCATGCTACAGCCTGCCGGATTGAACATTGAGTTCAATCATCTCAGAGCATGACAGGCCCCCCTTTTTATTTTTATTTATTTTTCCTTTTCTTTTTATGTGTTTATTTTATTTTAGTTTGTTTCTACAGTGCCTACCCGCTGTTTTTTTCATGTTTGTGCTTGGGACCAGGCTGTTCAGCTTTCTGTCAATTAACACCCTCTCTGTACTAATGCTTTGTCTTTCAGCACACCATTAACATACTGTTTGCCTTTGCTCCATGACCTTCTGGTTGGTTATTCTCTGTGACCTTGTCCTATCAACATCTTCTCTTTTGTTATCTCTTATTCCAGCCCCCGCTTTACTTGCTTAAACCTATTACATTTCTGGCTCTGCCAGTTCTGATGAAGGGTCACTGACCTGAAACGTTAACTCTGCTTCTCTCTCCACAGATACTGCCAGACCTGCTGAGTATTTCCAGCATTTCTTGTTTTTATTTCAGATTTCCAGCATCTGTAGTATTTTGTTTTTATTAAGTTTTAAGAAGAATACTGGGCCGCAATGAAAAGCAAGATTTACCTACAAGCAAGGACTACAATTTCTAAGCACAGTAATAAAAAACCCTCTTCAGAGATTGCCTCAAAGTCTCCACTATTTTTCTTCTCTTTTCTGTCTCTATTTGCATGTGCGTATCGCGTATGTATGCTAGCGTGGGCGCGGTGTGTATCTGTTGGCGTTAACTGAATTAGAGTTTAAGTTTAAGTTTTAACAAATTTCACCTTTCTTCTTTAAACCTAGGAAAGACTGTTTCTGCTCATTTCTTTGCCGGATAATTGGAAAGTAGTGAACAAGGATTCACCAAAGGGGGAGCTCAAAACACAGTGAGTTTAACAACATAAACCCTGTTACAGTAAGACCAGGTGAAGTTTAAGGGAACCCCGAGACCTCTTCCTCACCTGGTTATAACAGAAATTTGGGCACTAGCATCTATATTTTACCTGCAGACAAACGAGAGAAATTGGAAATGGAAAGCCAAATTGTTCCCAATCAAAAAGGAGCAAGATTAGTACAGGTTTTCTTGTGGTTGTGTGTGATTGAACACTAACATGTCTGCAACTGCATCTTGCAGCTCTTCAAGCCAGGGTGAAGTAACTTGGGATAAGTTAAAAGCACTGTCTATTTAGTTTTAGTTTTAGAGATACAGCACTGAAACAGGCCCTTCGGCCCACCGAGTCTGTGCCGACCATCAACCACCCATTTTATACTAATCCTACACTAATTCCACATTACTACCACATCCCCACCTGTCCCTATATTTCCCTACCACCTACCTATACTAGGGGCAATTTATAAAGGCCAATTAACCTATCAACCAGCAACTCTTTGGCATGTGGGAGGAAACCGGAGCACCCGGAGGAAACCCACCCAGACACAGGGAGAACTTGCAAACTCCACACAGGCAGTCCCCAGAATTGAACCCGGGTCGCTGGAGCTGTGAGGCTGCGGTGCTAACCACTGCGCCACTGTACCGCCCACCTATGGAGGAGTTGAGGAAAATGGCTGAGCAGTGTGGGATCACTGTAAGTGGCAAGGCTAGGAAATCTGAACTCCTAAGGCTCGTGGCCAACCATTTTGCCCTTGAATCTGAAGAGACAGAAACAGGGTTCGCAGCAGACTCTGACAGGGTACTGCTAGCAAAGATACAATTGGAACAGAGGAAACTTGAATTTGAGGAAACAAAGAGAGAGAAAGAGAGAGAGAGAGAAAGAGAGAGAAAGAGAGAGAGAGAGAGAAGAGAGAGAAAGAGAGAGAGAGAGAGAGAAAGAGAGAGAGAGAGAAAGAGAGAAAGAGAGAGAGAGAGAAAGAGAGAGAGAGAGAAAGAGAGAGAGAGAAAGAGAGAGAGAGAAAGAGAGAGAAAGAAAGAGGAGAGAAAGAAAGAGAGAGAAAGAAAGAGAGAGAGAAGAAAGAGAGAGAGAAGAAAGAGAGAGAAAAAGAGAGAGAAAAAGAGAGAGAAAAAGAGAGAGAAAAAGAGAGAGAAAAAGAGAGAGAAAAAGAGAGAGAAAAGAGAGAGAAAAAGAGAGAGAAAAAGAGAGAGAGAGAAAGAGAGAGAGAAAGAGAGAGAGAAAGAGAGAGAGAAAGAGAGAGAGAAAGAGAGAGAGAAAGAGAGAGAGAAAAGAGAGAGAGAAAGAGAGAGAGAAAAAGAGAGAGAAAAAGAGAGAGAAAAAGAGAGGAGAGAGAGAGAGAGGGAATATTCCAGAAAGAATGCAAAGAGAGAGAGTTAAAGCGGCTTGAGTTAATGAGACGGCGACAGAGTAACCCCAGTGAAAGCATGGCCAATATGGAGCAGAATGCAGGGCTGGGTACAAAATTGCTAAAACTCGCTCAACTAATTCCAAACTTAAATGAGCAAGACGTGGAAGTCTTTTTTGTGTCTTTTGAGAAACTGACAAGACAGCTAAAATAGCCAGCTGAGAACTGGCCTCTTTTACTACAAAGCAAGCTAACTGGAAAAGCAAGTGAGGTTTATTCTTTGTTACCAGATAAGAGTTCATCAAATTATGAACTGACCAAAATTGATATCCTCGGGGCACATGAATTAGTACCCGAAGCCTACTGCCAAATATTTAGAACCCTCAAGGCGATAGCTAATCAAACTTAGCTGGAGTTTGAAAGAAGTAAGCAGCTGGCTTTTGAGCAGTGGCTGAGGGCTCTTAAAATACAGCTCAGCTATGAGACTCTCATAGAAGTAATTCTGTGAGAGGAATTAAAAACTCTCTCCCACTCTCAATAAAGACACATGTAGAGGAGCAGTGGGTCCAGAGAGCCCGGCAAGTGGCCGTTCTGGCCGATGAATTTGCTTTAATTTATAAATCTGTTTCCCGGGGAGAACCTTTCCCAAACAACCCCACCAATCCGAAAAGGACAAAGGTGGGAAGGTGATCTTGCCCTGGCAGCCCTCCAGGAGAAAGGAAAGCAGGAGACACAGGGGGCCTTTCTCCAGCCGCCAAGGAAGGTGCTGTGAGCAAGAGTGAGACCTGGAGACCTGCTTCTATTGTAATAAGGCAGGGCATTTAAAATCTGACTGCAGGAAACTAAAGGGAAAAGGGTTAATCAGGGCACACCAACTCAGTGAAGACGGGGACCTAATGGAAAGCACAAAGCAAGCTGTGGCTTTAACTGGAGCAAGAGTGCAACCCGGTAAGCTCACTACGGCCAGTACAGGAAAAGTTCATATGATTTCTGAAGGTGATCAGGGTTTTGTGTCTGAAGGGAAAGTAACCCCCATACCCCTCAAGTGAGGCAAGCAAGCCCATAATGATTCTCAGGAACACAGGGTCTATTAGATCCCTTTTACTGGAAAAGGCCTTACTTTTCCCCCAGAGAGTGCAGTGATCACCAAAATGGTGGTGAATGGTATTGGAGGGCAGTGTATGCCTATGTACACTGGGTGCACCTGGAGTGCAACCTAGTTTTGGGACCAGTGACTGTAGGGATTGTCCCCAGTTTGCCTGTGGACGGGGATGACCAGCTCCTAGGTAATGATCTGGCAGGGATGAAGATGGTAGGCCCCCCCAGTAGTGAAAAAGCCCTCAGGAGTTCAGAAAGACAGGCCCATGGCAGTAGACAAACCCCTTCAGTTTCCCTGAATGTGGATCAGGCCATGATCAAACCAGCTCCATCAGAGGAGACAACATTGTCACTGCAGGCAGATGACCATGAAGTCTGCCAGACCGAGACTTTCTTTGAAAAGTTAGGAGACTCAGGGAATGAATAAAATGGATTCTCCCTAGCTGAGGCTCAGCGAGGCAACCCAGTATTGTGAGAGATAGCACTGGCTGCCCAGTCTGAAAGTGAAGCAGAGGCAGTCCCTGACTGCTACTATTTAAAGAATGAGGTGCTGGTGAGGAAATGGAGTTCTTCTCACAGACCTGAGAGCAAGGAGTGGACAGCAGTTCACCAGTTAGTGATGCCACAGAGGTAACGGGGAGAAATATAAAGAAGGGCCCATGAGACTACAGTAGCTGTACATGCCAGTATACGAAAGACCAAAGCCCGCATAAGACAGCAGTTTGACTGGCCAAAACTCCACAAAGATGTGGTGGAGTACTGCAGGGTTGCCACATGTGCCAGGTTGAGGGGAAACCCAACCTACAGTGAAACCTACACCCCTAAGTCCTGTACCGGTGTTAGGAGGACCCTCCAGCAGAGGGCTAGTGAACTATAAGGGACCCTGGACGAGAACAAAAGGAGACAGGCAGGCACATGGCTGCAAAAAGTTTAGAAAGAGAAGAGGAAAAAGTGACCAAGAGGGCAGGTTAAAGGAAGTGCAGAAGAATCCCAGATGAAAATCCCTACTGTCCAATCAACCAACCCTGAAAATGTGAAAAGTTAGACTCCACATCGTCCTATGTAAATGCAGACTCTAGAAGCCCCACC